>NC_041395.2:233172004-233492490 GCF_900747795.2 Erpetoichthys calabaricus | reverse complement strand
CACGTGACGGTCAAAGCATTCATCATTGATAATTCAAGCACATTTAAATGAGAGGTCCTGTATTGAAATCAAAGAAAATGTCTCCTTTCAAGCTTTAAATAGCAAATATTGCGCAACTCACATGTACAAATGGGTGTTATGAACTCCATTCAAATGTAGAGGTATCCAGAGGGATAGGGAAGATGGAAGCGCTCAGGGAATTAAAGTATTAGTAAGTCTTAGTGTAGAAACATGCAAGGCTCAAAAATACTGAAAAAGACAGACTGAAATGATAGTCAGAACCAGAATCAAAATAACCTTGCAAAAAGGTACTCAAACTAGCTTGTTTCAATACTAATCAGTGTAATTTTTTATTTATTATGAATCTGAAAGCTTGGATTTATCAAATTGCACTTACCCATCAAAAATTAGCAGAGCGTGAGGACATAAAATGGTCTTGACCAAACTAAAGCAAAAAAAAAAAAAAGAAAATGTCACCTGTGGAATAAGGATAAAAAATCTAAGCAAATAGAACAACAACTTCTCATCACTCCAGAAAAGAATTAATTATTATGATTTCAAAATCCTGATTCATCACAGTGGTTGGACTATAAATAAGAAGTAAAGATTGATGCTGCAAGATTTTTTCAGAATAAGTCATTCATAACAAAATCAACGATAAAACTGATTACGGGGAAATTAATATATGACCATAAACAAATTAATTGAGAACATCTTTTTAAATCAAAATTACTAATAAAGAATCTCACAATGCTTTTGCTTTCTTTTGCTTTCTGTTCTTTTATCATGTGATACTGAGAGTGTATTTGTTGAGTTAAATTTTCCAGCTCAAAGGGATGCTCATGTCTACTTTCACTCAAGAATCTGGAAGTGGCTCTTCAGATTTTGAACATATTACACTGGTTATGGTTCAGAATACCTCAAACAATATCTTATACTAGTCAAGGTTCTAAGTATCTCATGTGCTATCTTGCTTTATGGTGTATACAGTATGTTATAGGTAGTGTTCCCGTCAACCTCCTGCACATTCTGAACTTTTGACTTCCAGTTATAATATCAATCAGATTATGAAGTTAATTGATCAGAATCATCTGCTTCTTTCAGAAATAACATACTGCAAACCACTTGCATATTATTCATTGACACTTTCCAAAATTTAGTTCAATGTTTTTTCACCTCACTTTCATTTTACTGAATAACTTGTATTCAATTAAAATAATTGGAGACCTTCCTTAAAGCCCTGCATGAATCTCCTTAATAATGATGAAGCTGCAGGTCTCCCTCCCTGCATTCAGTTTTGGCAATAGACGTACAGTTGTGGGAAAAAATTCTTCCAAAAATTTTATGTTATTTTCAAACATTTTATAATGCCATACTACTGTATATGTATTTCAGTTATTTGCATTGGAAGAACACAAAAAACCGGGTGAAAAAAAAGGCAAATATAATTTTATTTCACACAGGACCCAGGAAAGAGCATTAACAATAGTATTGGCACTGCTGACTTAATAATTGGTGGCACACCCTTTGGAAAGAACAACTGCAGTCCTGCACTTCCTATAGCTATGAATGAGTTTCTAGCATCGTTGTACTCTGATTTTTCACCAGTCCTTTTCATGGGTGTGTTCACCCAATATCTTTTTTCAGATATCCCCAGAAATGTTTAATGGGATTTAGATTAGGAGACTTCAAAACAGTCCAACACTTGTTTCGAAACCATATATTTTTGAAGTATGCTTTGGCTCATTGTCATACTAAAAAGACTCATGACCTTTGATGGAGACTATACTTTGACATTGGATCCTACATTACACTCCAGAATTCCTTGGTAATCTTCAGATTTCTTGATACCATGCACAGTTGCAAGGTACCTAGAGCCAGAGGCGGCAAAGCAACCCCCAAAATATCAAGGATCCACCTCAGTGTTTGACAGTAGGGACTACTTTGAACATAAGCATACAGATAATGGGCTTTAGCAAACCCTCCTAATTTGGTCTCATCGCTCCAGACCACTTTCTCTCAGAAGGATTTTAGTAAACTCCAGTATGGCTCTTTTGTGTATCTGTGTCAGAAATGGGGTCCTATTGAGTAGGTTACTATACAGCCTTTCATTGCGGTGGAGAGAGATAGTGTGAGTGGACACTGTTATAACTCTCTTATCTGGAGGTAAGCTTGGATCTCTTTGGCAGTTGATCAAGGGTCTTTCTCCATTATTTGTGCAATCCTTAGTTGCAATCTTTCATCAGTTTTTGCTTCCATCCTTGTCCAGAGAGGTTGGCTACAGGAACAGGAAAATGAGGGTCCTTAGAGATGGAGTTGAAACTGTGCAGTTGTTAATGCTTTTCTACAATTTTATTTCTCACCTCTGCGGACAATTCTTTACTTTTCTGTCTTTTCTCCATGCTGAGTGTAGAACACACAGACACAATAAACCCAAGTCAAATCCCCTTTTTCTTTTTAGACTGGTTGAATATGTGACTTGTAAACTGCCAGCATCTGCAACATGCCACACGTAATTTAGAATACCAATTACAGTAGGATTACCTGCTTGAAATCCATTTATTTCTTACTTCTGAAAAGTGAAAAGTGGCAATAATTTTGTCAATGCCCTTTTTGGGGTTCTGTGTGACATAAGATTAAATTACTCTTTTTCCACGTTTTTTTGTGTTCTTCCAAAGCAGATAACGAAACTATATGTTGACATTACACATTTTGTAATGGTATACATTTTGTAAGAGAACTGGTTGATTATCTGAAAACATCTGTAGCAGTGCCAGTATTTTGGTCACAACTGTATGCGTTGCATCCCATAGAGTCCTGGTTTGATTTGTTTTAATGCTCAACCCTAACTACCTGTTGAGTGCTGTGTAGTTTCAACCCATTAGTCAGAAAATCTTTTATAATAATCCACTTAACAATGGAAATTAAAATTTGGACCAATAATTGCTTTTTAAATCCAAGCATGACATTTTACAAGAAAGTTAATTAAAATATTTGCTTTTCTGAAACAAGCAGTCCTCCATTTTTAATAGTTTTTCTTTGATTATTAGAGCTTGTCCCCTTTTTCAGCAAGGTATATATATACAATAGAAGTGAATATTTTCTGCATGATGCAACTGTGCACATCAGCATACTTTTCAGTATCCTACTGAGGATTATCTGAAGGCTGACTAGTCTGTGAAAGTTGTGGCTGCCTAAGAGCATCCTTTGACTCTTGTTGTAAACAACTTCAGTTCCCATGTATGACATTTTGGGTCTGTGTATTCTTTGAAATTCTCCTTGTGATTAATGAAAATAATTCAGGTTACACAAAGAAGAATGAGATCACTATTAATAAATAACTGTAAAATTCAGGATGTGAGATGTACATCAAGGAAACCTAAAGAAAAACTACAAAGAGGTGAAATTGAATGTTCTGCTACCTGGCAGCCTGTTAATATGGATTTAGGACTAGAAAATGAGCCAGAATAATAAAACATTAAAAGAATAAAGCATTATAACTTGGCACATAATTAAAAAGTAGTACATTACATCAAAACAGATCAAACAGTTACTGTATGCCAACAGACAAACACATTTCCCTTCAGACATTAAGAATTCCATTTCATACATTTTTAGCATTTTTATACACAATTTAAAAAAAATTTAACTTGTTTAATTGCCATGACAGTCTGCATTTTCATAATTACGTCAAAGAGAATTGAACATTTTAAGCTGTGGATGTTGGGGTTTAATAAAATAATAAATTACCAAAAGAGATTATTTTAAACTTTTATTTAAAAGAAGTATGGAGTATACAAAATGTCCATTATATAAATGTATGCTAATCATTTTAGTACAATCCATCTTTCTGTCTATTGATCTGTCTTTTCATCCAATTAGACAGAGTAGAATGAATTATTAGAAATATACAGTACATATTGAAACAGAACCATGAAACCCTTCTCTTTACCTATTAATTTATTCTTTAGGTTTTGTGCAATTACTGCAGTAAAAAAATAGCAAATCCAATCTGTGTTCGGAATTTGATATATATAAAATGATAAAATAGGGCACAGAAAGATTTAATCTGATCATTTGTAATTATTTAATTTCTACTTAATTTCATTCAGTTAAATGTTAGTGTTTTATTTAGTTAGCACTCCTATTAATCCAGCTCTGAGATTGCACTGCTGGTGAAAATGCATAAGAACACATAAAGGATGCACACAAATACTAATTAATCACAAAATAAGCAAATTTTAATGCAGTCTTGTTCTAACATTTCTGTTGTAGAATAGAATAGTTATTACTAGTGTGAGCCACTAGGGGGGACCAGAGAACCCCAATTTCCAGATACAACTTCACAGACACCAGTCCCTTTGAAATAAAGCTGCTTTATTTCTACATATACCTTCCACACGGGTCCAATAATCATCAAAATTCTCTTCTCTTCCTTTCTCTCTCTTTCTTTCTTTCTTCTACTCCTCAACACCACCCAGGCGAGTATTGTCCATTCCAACCCAACTCTGACTTACCTGGATGATGGTGGCAAGTCATTTTATATTTGCTAACCCAGAAGTGCTTCTGCTCTTCCACCCACATGGTCTGTGGAAGGTGGAAACCCTATGCCATATTGCTGCTCTCTTTTTGTAGCACCCCCTGGTGGCACCCACAGTATCCAACAGTGCTGAGACAAAGAACTCCAAGTCCCATAGTGCCCGCTGCAATCCGGGGAAGCTGCCATCTAATGTTCTGGGGGAGGCCATGTACCAAATCCATTGTTCTCCCAAATCCTTCCAATATATGGGCCTACTGGCTTGGTATTGTTCCTGGATCTAACTCAGCCAGGACGCCTGTGTATTCCACCTGGCATCAACATCCTCTGCCTCTATTCTGGGCAAGGAAGAGTTTTCTTTGCCCCATTTCTTGGAGTGGCATAGGGCTGGCCTCCCGTCCGTTTAAGGAACCACGCTCCTTCCTAGCCAGGACTCCCACCTCTGCATATTGTCCCTCACATTATCAAGGGCACAACATAAATCCATGAGACAGAATTTCTTACATTGAAGAGAGCGAAACAGTAATAAATAGAAAATTCTGTTTCCCTCTTTGACAAACCAGAATGAAGTTTTCTTAAATAAACATGTTCATATAAGATGTATTGCTACTTTTTATATTATTTAAGAGAAACAAAGGAGACTGGAGACTTGCCTAGAAATCTTGAGAAAAGACTTTCTTAAACTATGGGTTGCGTGAATGGAATTTGAATTGCATAACTAGAAAAAACACACCGGACGACAATCCAAGGGGAAACAGACAATGATCAATGGAGATTCTCCGAGCAAGATCAGAACAACAATCAGTCACTGTTCTGTGGCGATTACGAGTCATGAAGACGTGCATCACGGAAAAGTGGTTCGTAAGGAAACAAAAGGTTAAAAAACACTGCTTTAGAACATAAGGGACTAGATTTGATTTCTTGAAAGACTTTTTTTCTAGACCTTAATTTGTGGTATTTAAACAGAATTTTCTAAATGGACTCTACAAGCATAAAATTGTTGATCTTGCTTAAGAAATTAAGTTCACTTAATTCAGAGCAGGATCATTTAGGGGGAGGAGTGCTACAGCCAATCTCAGCTAGCATAGATTGCAAGGCAGGACTAAACCCAACACACAGTCCCAGTCCATTGCAGGGTGAACACACACATACACCAAACACACACTAGGACCAATTTAGTATCATCAGTTCACCCAACCTGCATGTCTTTAGACTGTGGGAGGAAACTGGAGCACCTGGAGGAATCCGACCCAGACATAAGGAGAGCATGCAGACTCCAAGTAGGGAGGACCCAGGATGTGAACCCCAGTCTTCATACTGCAAGGCAGCAGCGCTACCACTGGATCACAATGCTGCCCCAGTTACTAATATTCCATTCTAAAAGAACCAGGTATCATTTCCATTGTTGATAAAGTAATCCAAAAATTGCTGTTACATATGTATGAAGTAATTTTCCCCACATGGCAATTTTCAAATGAACTGGACTAGCTTCTTTTTTTTCAAAGAGAAAGACAGACTTATTTTGGTTATTTTCAAAAATGGGTTTGTAAAATTATATTGGATAATTCATTATATGTGGTCCATGGAGGTGATTTAGCGTTTCATATCATGGGTTAATAACATTTATAATTATCATGTCTTTAACGTCTGCTTTTCAAGTGTTTCTGGTTATTTAGGAACAAAAGGCTTAAGGCATCTAGATGATGGAGTTCTTCAAAATTCACCTCCCCTCCATTCCCACTGGTACCAAGAAATCAAAATGTTTTCATATGTCCTCACATATGTCCAATAGATTTTTAATTGGAAAAACTAAAGAGTGTACACCTTTCAAACATGAAAATCTAATATAACAGGCATCTTAACTTTTAAAACACCATTGTACATCTATGTCACTAGTAACTGGTTTTAAATGCACAGTTAATTTCTCCAGTGTTATTTAAGAATTTATTGATTTTATGAAAAACGTAACAGCTTTTTACTTTCTTAAATTGACGAATAACAGTTCAATGAGTTGTTCTGCATGTGGAGCTTATTAATGGTCAAGAAATACATCTTCTCCAATTTTAGGAAGATCTTTTCTGGAAGTGCATATGTAAATTGTAAGCATCCTTATAGAGCTTTGTGTGCCAACAGAACACAAACATTTTCCCTGTAGGCCAATGTTATTAACAACAAATGGCACTGTTTAACAGTGAAGACATTTCATTGCACTTTCTCAGCAGTCAGCTAAATTTCTTCTGGAATCCCACAGCTCTGAAACAGCAGAGAACATTAAAAAGAAAACCAAATATTGAGGCTGTGGTAGCCTCACAGCTGGTAGCTTCAGGGCATTTTATATGTTTCACAGAGTTGGTGAAACATGAATTATCTTACAGTTGATTATGTACAGTATTTGTAACTGTTGATTTATTTAAATGCAATTATTTGTTTTATTTATTTATTTTTTCATTTTACCCAGGTATAATTCGACTAAGTGAAGGGTTTCATGACCGCTATCCTGTTGAAGACTATTTGGATCTGTTTGATCTGGCTGCTTTTCAGATTCAGGATCAGGCACATGGAAATGCAACAACCCAGTACAAACACAACATCGTTATTGGTAAATGTGATTTTATTGGTTGTCAAAAATATATAAAAAAAAATAGAAAAGCTCCATTGATTATACTGTGTTGACCGAAGATGGTACGGTTAATAGTTTTTGAACTTTTAGAGACGTTTTAGAAAGTATAGCCATTTAAAAGGAATTTTTAGCTGCTAAATTATATTGTTACATAATGGGAATGCTGTTAGAATTTCTTCTGATCTGGACTCCACACTATAAAAGCCAACATAAAACCTGGCATAATGAAGCCACACATTTGTTTGTACAGAAAGACTAAAATCAAACAATTTAAACATTCAAACATTTTAACTGCTTAAGAGAAAGCATAACATTCTAAAGCACACATAATCGATTACATGATACAAGAGGCCAGAGGCTATCCCTGCTGCATTGGGTATAAGGTAGGAACAAACGGTGGGCTAGTTGGGGTGCCAATCCACAGCAGGACTCATTCATGCAGAAATCCACGTTCACTCACAAAAGCTCAGTTTGGAATCACCATTTATCCAACCTGCATGGATTTAGCATGGGCGAAGAAACCAAAGTACTCACAACAAGTACACGTAGACACATATAAAATGTTTAAACTCCACAGGTAAAGTTCCTGGATGCTGGATCCATGTAGAAGGATTGCTAAACACTGCACCACCATTGTCAACCATTTGGCAGAGAGGTAATACTGTAGATATTGTTGGTGTGTGTCATGTTGGTTTTTCAGGCCTTTTTTACTGTCAGGCTTCTTTTCTTATTTATCATTAATGTGTAATTCTCTGGTGTTTTAATTAAATGGATTTAATTGCTTAAGATATATTAACATGGGCCTTTTGTTTATTAAACCTTGAAAATACAAATTTGAAATGCAGAAATACTGTTTAGAGAAATGCCCTTTTGGGACTACAATGGGAAAATGGGTTTGAATAAGAATGAGTTTCCCTTTGCTGTTTTTATTTTTTCCCTTTGCTGCATCTTGTACAACACTCAACCTGTTGAGTAACCCACCCATTTTCAAACTTACTTAATCCCGTTTATGGTAACACTGTGCCAGTTCACTGCAAGGCACACTTGACACCCACACTCACTTTTGCATACATACATGTGTTGTCAGCCATACCCACTTAATCGTATTCAGAGTCGTGGTGCCTGAGCCTAACCAGGCAGCTCAGAATTGATACTACCCTGGACAGGGCATCACGCACAGACACACACACATTTTATCCTCCACATTACTTTCCACATAGACAGTGACCAGGCCAAATGCATAATATCTATAAAACTCATGTATCATGTATAGTAGAGTGAAGGTGCATGTCAGAGAATCTATAACAGGTGTCATTTCGCTTGGCTTTTCTCTACAGTTATTCAAGAAATCCAGTTGAGTACATTATGCAGTTATCATCTACTGATTAACTGTGTACACATAAATAATGCAGGTTATACAAAGTCCAAGTAATTGGGATAGAATCCTCAAATATAAGTCATGTTTTACTCCATAATGAATGTGTGTTATACTGTACTGCATATTTTTAAAAATGACTAGATACATGATAGCACATTGTGTTACTATCATTGCTGTTCTTTTATTTGCAAAGACCAGTTAGCCAGGTCAGTTTTACACTGAGAGAACCTACAGAAATGTACGTAATGAAGTACCACATATTAAAGTGTGTTTCATATGCAAGAAGTTACTACGTATGTACTAATTTATTACTGTTTGACATTGCTATTTTCAGCTTGAAAGTTTCCATTTAACAGTATGCTAAAGAAAATATTTACTAATTTATTTTCTTCCCCTAACATATCAAAGCATTCAATGTGCAGTATTGCACTAATTAAATTCCCAAGCACACTTTAGGAATTTTTGATTTTGGCTGTTACTGCTACACTACCTGTACCAATGCTGTGAAGCTCCACTCTAGTAAGAAACTATTTAAATTAAATTTTTAGTTTCCTGTACTTGACTCTGTTAATTAGTGCAGAGTATCAATGCATTATGTATGAGACCTTCTTCACCGCTTTTGTGGCAAGCAATGAAACAGTAATGATATAGAATGTAAATTGTACAAGGACTTTAGTAATAGCACATCTGATACTTTGGTACTGAATACATGCTCAAGGATATAAATGATGAAAAGGCCAAGGATAACTTGATATATCAGAATGTTGGGTCAAACCAAAAAAAAAAATCTGTGGTTTTAATTTCTACAACAGAAATTTCTATTTGATTCACAAGTATAGCCATGGCTATATACAGCTAACAAGCTAAATGCAACATTTGCCATTCTTTATTTAATATAGAACCCTTCACCAACACATATAGCTTTAAAAATATAATTTAGAGTAACAAGATAAAATGCAAGTTCCTTATAAATTATGGAAAAACTGTCACTAAAGAGCCTACGAGAGTAAACAAACAGTAAATGTACATGGATTGACACCATGCTGTTACAGTATAGTACAAGCAGAACAACTACAGTAGATAGAGTAGATTCAGAGAATAGGCAAATATAGGTATAGGCAATACAAATATGAGAGAAATGATGGATTTTCAATTATGAGTTCCAGGGGCTAAGAGCCATAAAGCTAAATGGGAATGGCTATTCCCCAACAGTGGCAAAAAGCTTTAGAATTATAAGAAAGCTGGAATAAGAGGTTTTCATCTGTGTGGAAGGTCAATATGAGGCAAGTAATGATGATGGATAATCTGGAATGTTAGAAGTAAATATTGTTGAGATTCAGAGATTTTCTGTACATTTTCAAGTTGTTTTTCTCAAAACACATGAATTTGTATATTGTATATATGCCTTTTTAACATTGATATAGTCTATCCATCCATTTTTACACCTGCATTTCCACTTCAGGGGTATAAAAAGGGTTAGAGCTCATCCCAGCTGGAATGGGAGCAAGGCAGAAATCAAAGATAAAATATTGTAGAAAAAACAAATAAAGTTCAGTCTGTCCTAAGGTGTATGCCTGCTTAAGCAAGATGCTACAGTATACATGGAGTACTTGGAGCAAACTAGACCAAATCAATTAAAAAAAATTCTGTACACATTTTATTAGTTAGAGGCTAAGGGCAATGCCAGTCCATCATGGGGTACACACATGTACAAATCTACTTATTAAAGATTATTAGACTGTGGTAGGAAACAAAATGAACATTGGGAACATATGTAACTTAGCACAGAAAATATCTCAACAAGGACAAAATCCAGTGTTCAAGATTTGTTAGCTATTGGCACCTGCTATGGCAAAATGTCAATATATACTGCTAAGGCATCCATATATCTTCAAAATCAATTGGGTCACAGAGTAAATTAAACCAATTTTCCAAATTGTAATTCCTTCAAGTGATTTCGAACAATGAGTCACAAGGAAGTTCAGCCATTAGGTCTAGCGCTTTCAGTACTGAGAAAAGCGCTATATAAATGTAATGAATTATTATTATTATTATTATTAGGTCTACTTCCTAATGGATGCAGCATTCTGAGCTCAGATTCTTTACCTAGTCTTTAGTTATGTGAAGTTTGTATGGTTTCTCCAGTACGCATACATTTTCCTCTGAGAACTCCAGTTTACTTCCAACATACCCAGAGATATGTAGGTGTAGGACAGACTGGCATTACCCATTTTACTATGTTTTGGCACTCAACACTTTACTTAAAAATAAACTGCCAGACACTTTTAAGTCCAGCTCAAGTGCCTGTTCTCTTTACCAGGCCTTACTGAAATTCAGCCTCTGAGTATTATCTGATAAAAGGATCAATCACAAGGTGACACCCAGAGATGTCTCCTCAATGCACCATCTAAACACAGTGTCATAACTCACATATTGGCAACTTTGATGGACAAAACTTTGCACCAGCTGCCAACCAAAAGTAAAGTGTCTGTTCCTTTCTTTAAAAAACATTGCAAGCACCAGATCTACACTCTTTCTGCATGCTCAGTTCTCTCAGCCTGGCAGTAACTCTGTTCCTAAGCTGTGGCTGTAACAAAGGCTGTAGTGATTTATTTTAGTTTGAAGCACAACTTGGTGCTGGAGTGGAAGACTGAAAGATATTTTTGTGTTTTAATTAGACAAAGGTGCACCTAAGAAACCAATAGCAAAATGTATGTTCCTTTATTTAAAAAACATTGCATGCCCCATATATATGTTCTGTGTACATGCTCAAAGCTCTCAGCCCAGCTGTGACTCTGTTCCATATAACAGGACCCATTGCCTAAGCTGTAGTGATTTCTTTTATTTTGAAAGGCAACCTGGTGCTGCACTGGAAAAGTGAAAGACATTTTTGTATTGGAATTAGACGAGGGTGCCATTAGTCTAAATCTTGTTAAGGAATGGCAAGTGCACAAGCAGGAGACAGACCATAACAAAACCCATGTGGATGTCTTGCTAAAGGCAGGAGTTGACTGATCACCAACTGCCTGTCATATGTAAACTTTGCTAGCAGAAGAGGAGACTGTGTGAAACCTCAAAAAGAAAACTGTAGTACCACCTACAACCAGAAGGCAAAGAAGGAGAACAGCTCCTGAACATAGAAGGAAAAGTACACTGAAGATCTTTACACACGTGCCAGAGAAAGCTGACCAGGAAAAGAACAAATGTCACCTGCACCAAACCATAAGTACGCTTACTTTGATTCCAAGAACTATTAATTGTAAATAATCCAGATAAAGCTGGATAATATATTATGGTGTTGGTAACACTGTAACGGAAAAGTAATAACTTTTGTAAAGGATACTTTTTAGCTGTTACAGGCTTCCTTCCCTAAATCCAGTAAGACGTGCAGAGGAGCATCTCACTCACAAACAAACTGCGTGTTGGGAGGATAAACCAGTATGAAATAGCCGTGAGCAAATCAATACCACCTTCACAGTGCAAGCAATAGAAACTTTATAACCAGATAGAGAACTTAACTGTTGTAATCAGATGAATTGAAAGATCAGAATCCAAATGTTATGTGCTTTGTTCTATAGGAGAGAAAAAAGTTCAGCTAAGCTATTGTTATTGTGTTTGTTATTGTCATTCATTTATATACAGTACATACATGTGTTGTATATACAGTCAAGCACCGATTTACAGACAACCAAGGCTATTCACACTTATGGCCAGTATGGTGTGAATAATACATGATCTGGCATTTTACTTTTACAACCGATTTCTTCAGTCTCCCTATGCTACCTGAGCTTTACCCTGTGAGGTATTGATTAATCACTATGAAGTACCAACACATGAATAACAAGTGGTTCCCCATAGAGTTTTGGGATCACAGCTGCATGGCACTTCCAAACAGCTGTGTAGGATGAGGAGTGAGTGGCAGTTCAAAAGTGGTGCGCAACACCCTAAACAAATAGGGCACTAAGACTCAAATATCAGTTTGTGCTTGGCAGTTGAAGTATGCTCACCAGTGACCCCCACCAGAAACCCAGAGCTTTAATTGCAATAATCTGTGCACTATGTGGCCAACGTACAACAAATTAAACATACGTCACGGCCACATGACTGGTTCCAAATTGAGGTGTAAATACCACATGGCTGTATATGTATATCCTTGTGTTCAGGGGTAGACTTTTGGCTCTGTGTCACTGAATTGGATTAAGCAAGATTGAAAAAAAGTGCATAGGCATTCTTAAAAACAGAATATTCTGAAATTCATTAATGTATTACATTTGTAACTTATTTCACCAAGACACTGCAATGTTTCAATGCCGCAACATATGCTGTAAATAGGATGTTTAATATGTGCAGACACTCACATAACTATGATTATCTATCAGTAAGCAGCTTCTTTAACATTCCAGATGTATTATATTACATAAAAAGCTGGTGTGACCGCTATGGGTCATAACAGCACTCCAAACCTCAGACAACCACCACAACACAAGTCCCGATAAAAAGGTTTATTTTTACAAATTCCTTAAAAGAAGGCTTCTTTAATAAACACATTCACAATACAATTCTTCTTCTCTTTTCCTCCCTCCTTCCACTCCTCTTGCAGAGTTTTGTCCTTCTTCCACCGAACTCTTAACTCTCCTGAATGAGGTCAAGCAGTTTCTTTTATGTTGGACCCAGGAGTACTTCCGATGCTAGGGCATAGCCCAATGGAAAGACTTCCAGGTCAATTGGAAGTCCAATAACGTAGGGATAATGAATCCTCATGGAATGTGACAAGGCTGTTCTACAGGACTACAATAACCAATGTGCCTTGTGGGTGTCTGCACAGGTAGCGATGCCCAGGGAGGCTGCCACCTAATGAATCAGGGGAGCATGTTGTCCAGCCAGGAGGTTGTCTGGGGTAGACATCACAATGTTCTTCCATCACACTGGCCTTCTGGGTGGGTACTGTTCCTCAGTTCAGCCCAGCTAGGATGCCAGTGTACTGTCTAATGATTGAAGCAGAGCAATCTTTGCCCTGTTTATTGTGCCTTTGATCGTCTGGCCTCCTGTCCAGTTAAGGAACCTTTCTATGCCCCAGCCAGGATGTCCACACAATGCTCTCTGTCCATCACACTGGCTTTGCAACTTTTACATTTTATTTACTTAGAGTATGGTTTTATGTAAAGTAACATACAAGTTACAAACTCATAATGCAATTATTTCCCTGGTTTTTGAATTACTGGCAGATTAAGGCAGCATTGAGTTAGTGAAGGGGACAGAACCAGCAACAGTGGGATTTAAAGTGGTCTAATATCTCAGTCACTAAGCTGCTCTGCCTTTCAGATAATAACCTGTTTTATATTCAAAAGTGACATTTAATGATGCTCATTACCGCCACATAAACATCCATCTTAAGCAACATGTTTACTAAATGGACATTTCTGATTTTGTAAAAATGATTTCTGCCTGACTTCCAAATCTAAGTTTAAAAATTGCATGCAATCATCAGAATAAACTATATTAAATATATGGTACATTTCAACTGCATGAAAATAAAAGACAATGTGGTGAGAGGGTGAAGTCAAGCACAAGGATCACCGATTCCCATTGTAAAGGCCCAAGTCAATGTCATTAATATCTCTAATGAAAGAACAGGCCATCAAGCCAGTGTATTGAGGCTTTTATCAAGCAGAATTAAAATGCAGACCCTGTGATTAAAGAAGGGCTCCCATCAAACAATCAGTTTCTAAACTGCCAGGAGTTGTTTATGACACATTTTTTATTTATAGTAACAAGAATATGGCCGTAAGGAACTAAGCAGGCAAGGGCAAATTATTTCTTATTCAAGGACCCTTCTGTAGTTGGCACAGTTGTAAGATGCCTTTGAGCATCACTAAGAAATAAATATATGTTCTGCTGATGTTACTGTAATTATAATAATCTTATTGTCTTACTCATTTACATCATGAAAGCTAATGTTAAATCTGTTCCTGTTTGGGATACTGTATTTATATTTATTTTCAGTAAGGAAGTAATATATCATGGGTCACATCATCTATTAAAATGTACACTGCTAGTTATTCATTTACAAAGGGTGTTCTGTATTTTTTAAAACTAGGTACTTAATTCATTCTATGTATCACCAAGTGTTGTTATAGATTCACTGTGGATGTAGATTTGAGAGTTATATTGATCTTAATGTTTAAATAACTGCTAATTTCATACCTTTCCATTCTTATTGGATCTGCTTAATCCTGTTCAGTATTTCAGGGTGCTGCAGCCTATCCGGGAAGCATCAGGTACAAAGCAGGAATCAACTCTGGATGAGGTGGCAGTCCATCACACATATACACACTCATATGATGACAATTTAAAATTGTTCTGTCAAGAAAACCTTTGGAATGAAGCAAGTGTACCAACAAAAATATGTGTGCAAAGCCCACACAGACTCGAACCACACTGAGAATATTCAACTCCAGAATGATATTTTGACTGTTGAACCTGAAATAGATAATAGAGAAGCATGATTGACTAAGTTGTGCAATTACATTTGCAATTGTCATCTAACTGAATAAGCGATTGCAAAAAAAATGTATACAGTACACCCAAAATCCTACACAAAACATGCAAACACCACAGAGAAATTCTCCAAGCCCAAATTTACGAGCAAGATTTTGGAGCTCTGAGATAGTGTTACTAACCTCAGCACTAATCTCTTTTAGCAATGTATGCATTTTGAACTTCAAGTACATTTCAAAAAGATCTTATGGCAGGTGTTTTTCTTTTTCCACAAAAACTATGAAAAATGAGGCAAGGAGTTTATCACATTATGCTAATAGGACTTTAAAGACTCTCATTCCCTTTAAATAGTTTCTGAAAAGTCGATTAATTTCACAGAACCTAGTGCAGCTGTAAATGACACTTTTTGTCCAGGCAAAGATCTATATTAATTACGAGTCACAGCTGTGTTTGTTCATTGCAAATCACCTGCCACTCTGTTAAAAATAATAGAAAATTAGATGAAGCAGATTCAGTTAAATGAATGGATGGAAGTATTGAGCATTAAACATGCTACTTAAACAGGTATCTGCTTGTGTGGACCAAAAGACAAGACAAGATAATGTACTGTACATAATCGTAAATGTGACCAATTTATTTAATTCTGCCTCCACACTCTGTGTACAAATACTTGACAACAAGCAGTCTAAATAACCAAAGCTTGTGACATGAGTTAACTTCTAATTAGTAAATTGATTTCAATGAAAGTTTGCAGCTAGTAAGATGCTCCTTGCTAATAAAGCTTTTAAATATCCCTGAAATTGGAATTACAGAAATTAGTAAGCAAGAAATTATTTAAACTTTAGTATGATAAAAGATCCAAACTACCCTTTTGGTAGAGCACCCCTGATATTGACTATTTTTCTGCTGAACACTGACATTTGTAAGCCAGACATTTGTTAATCATCTCTTTGTCCAACCAGCCTGCCATTCATTATCAAAGCTGCTTATTCTAGTTGAGACATCCAAACAACATCCAAGGCAGGAATCCAGTATAGCTAGTTAAATATTTGAGTGAGGTAACCATTATGGTTGAAACAAACCACCTTAATTCCTCATACAGTAACACCTTTATGTAGTAAACCCTACAACTTAGATATCTGATGATTGCTCACATACATTTTTTTACAATTAGTACACATTTTGGTGATGTGACTTGTTTAGTTAGGGGCATCAATGGAAAGTTTGTGTTTTAAATTCAATGCCTTAGACACTACTCTAATTAAGCATGGTGGTGTATATATATCTTAAGACAATGGGCCTCAGTTATAGTGCCATCAGTTAATTGGATGTACCAGAAGTATTATGTACTATGTACTTTTTTACCAAGGGCTAATACGAGGGGCATTCAAAAAGTTTCTGCACTTTTTTTGACTCTATTTATTAAGAATTTCAAAAATAAATTGCATCACTTTTCGATGCAATTTTCCCAGCGTCATACCAAATTTTTAATGCTGTCAGTAAAAAAATGTTTTTGGTGGAGCGTGTAGCCACTGATGCATTGCTGCTTTCAAATCAGGGTTCTTTCTTCATTCCTTGTGGTCATGGCTGTAGCTAGATGTCCGGAGCGCTCATTTTCGAACATTTCAATCCACTCATAGACGACTGTACGAGAGAGAACTTTATCCCCATACTGAGCACACATGCAGAGATGAATTTGTGCTCCTGGCACATCTTCTGCCCACAAAAAACATATGACAGAACGCTGTTCCTGTTTGGTGCAATTTATAAGTTTCGCAGTTATCTTCACCACAGAGTGACAACTCTTATACTAAACTGCAAGGGCAGGCAACTTGCCAGACAGAACTAGTCACATGACACTCTCAAACACGACCAATTACTATCCTCCCACCTTCACCATTTCCAACAAAAATATAAAAGTGCAGAAACTTTTTGAAACGTCCCTCGTATTATTCACTTGAGCTGCTTACTGTTGAACATGCTACATATAATCCTTGATGGTGCTGGTGTGAAAGAGATTGCAGAAATACCTAATAAAGTGGTATTTGGTCATTGTACAAAGGTGATTTAAAGTTAATTCAATCTAATTTAAAAACTGCCAAAAATTTTGACTCTCCATTAACATCAAAGTCTAACAATTGTACTGCCTCAGTATACTCTGACATTGAATGAATGTATACCAAAAAAAAACCAGTTATTTTTGCTCACATAAAAGCACTGTCTTGTTCTCTTCTTATAACATTCTAAAAACAGCATTTATATTAGCTATACAACAAATTCATGCTTCATTCTGTTCAATTGTGGCTTGACTCCATCGGTTAATTTGCTGTATTTTTTTTTAAATGCAAAAGCATCGTTGATTGTTATTGTGAACTTTATTGCACATTACCGGTGGAAAAAGACACAAGGCTGTGCACTAATAAAAATGTAGCGTAATCAGTTGTAAGACAATAAAGACAAGGAAGATGATTTGGGGCACCCACAGGCAAACCCTGTATATTGAAATAATATAATAAAAACAAGTTTAATCATTAGCAAAAGCGTCTTCCCAGTGCAGACTGAAGTCAATACGGTGGTGGAACCCCATGAGAGGAGGATAAGGTGGAAGGGAAGAGCTCATGGGACATTGAAATGATGTCTTACCAGAGGCTGTCATCAGGTCTGCCAGAGTGAATGGAGGAGAAACATTAGGTAACAGTGCCAATCTTTGTCCCAGTGTGGAATTGCCATTAGAAGAGCTCTACAGTTGTCTCCCAGATGCACATGTGTGACACAGTTTATGTCAGATTTATTTCATGGCACATCCCTGGTCCACTGAAGTGATTGACAACACTACATGCTATTTTCTCCTGTTTCTAACAGTGCTCATTTCATCAAGGGGATACCTGCTCCCCTGCTCTTTGGTGCACACTCGATTCATAAATGGGAAACACTCCCTTTCAAAAGCAGTTTGTTTGTCAAAGAACTTTAAATGGTAAAACTGGGTCTGAAGGCCACAAAGGTTGAGAAATTCTATTCTAAGAGAAATGCTGTAATCCAACAAGATAATGAAAGTGTTATCCCAAAGTGATGGAGGAAAAAATGCAGCAATCACTACATTTAATGACATGTGGCATTTGTTGATGCTGTTATTTAAACTTTGTGAGCATTCATAAATCATTTGGAGTACACTAGCTAATAGGAATTGTAGTCCCCATTTCAGAATTTGCGTAAGGTTTCATATAGGATGAAGGTTGTGGAGGGTTAATATGTATTAAATCTTACTAGATCCGGTGCGCAAAATTATCTAACATACATTAAAATGTCCCACTTGCTAGAGCATTATTAATTACAAATATCAGCAAATAAAAATATGTGTCAGCTAATTTTGTTTTTTCTACAGCCTCGCCAAATATTAACACTAGAATCCCTGAGAAAAACTCGTAATGCTGGGCCACCTTAAACTCCCTTGCACCTCTCCATCAGCGTCTTTTGTTTTACAAATGTCTCAATCAGCACCAGTAGCAGGCAGCTGCTATCCAGTCCCCCACCGACACAGCTTTAGGCATACACAAAGTTCTCCCAACTCAAGTCTGTTTATCTGGGTGTGAGGTTCCTGATATTGTATAGGGTAAATAATATATTGTTACTTGGAACACAATAAATTTCATGTGTCTTCAACAATCTGTGTAAATTAATTCTTAATTCATTACATCCGGCGCCGCCGAGAGTGGCAGCCTTTTCAGCAGCTCCGTGTATGACTGTATGTGTGTGTACTTTTCTACTTTTATTTTTCTATTTTTATTTATTGATCACTCCTATCACTGTTTTATGTGGATTTGTTCACTGGACACACTTACTTTTACAACATTGGCATGGATTTTTACACGCCGAGACTCGCCTATTCAAGTACTCAACTTCGAGCACTGAGAACAAATGCCAGTGCCGGTGTGGTTCCCTATTTACCCAACGAGGTAAGAAGGCGGTATCGTGGCAGCAGAGCGGGCACTAAGCTAAAAATGAAGCGGCTTGCGAGAAAGTGGAGTTTTAAGCCTTCGGTGCCTTCTGTGATTCTAGGGAATGTGAACTCAATCTCAAATAAGATCAACGAACTGGCTGCGCTGGTAAAAAATGTCAGAACCTACAAAGAATGCAGTTTGTTGTGTTTTTGTGAAACGTGGCTCATAACTAACATCCCAGATGCTAACGTGGAGCTACCCGGGTTTAGCACAGTTAGAGCGGACAGAGATGCAAGTACCTGTGGGAAGCACAAAGGAGGAGGACTCGCTCTCTATGTTAATACACGGTGGTGTAACTCGGGACATGGTAACGTCAAAATCTCCACTTGCTGCAGGGACATCGAACTGTTGGCCGTAAGTTTACGTCCCTATTACTTGCCCAGAGAGTTTGGACACGTCATTGTTGTCATCGTGTACATACCTCCTCGGGCGGACGTGGAGTCAGCGAGTGACATCATCCATTTTGCTGTTGCTAAGTTACAAACGCAGCACCCTGAGGCGCTTGTGCTAATCGCTGGAGACTTTAACCATGTGACGCTGGACAAAACATTACCTGCCTTCTCCCAGTATGTGGACTGTAACACCCGGGGAAATAAGACTATTGATTTACTGTATGCAAATGTTAAAGACGCATACAGCGCCACCCCGCTGCCTGCGCTTGGGAAAGCAGATCATAACCTGGTTCTGCTTCAGCCTCACTACAAACCAAAAGTGAGAGTCCTACCTGTAACCACACGATCATTCAGGAAGTGGACCCCGGAGGCTGAGAATACTCTGAGAGAATGTTTTGGATCTACAGACTGGGATATCCTGCAGGGATCTCATAGTGAGAACATTGAGGAAGTTGTTGACTGCACTACTGACTACATCAACTTCTGTATGGACATTGTAGTTCCAGTAAGAACAGTATGCTGCTATGCTAACAACAAGCCATGGATTACAAGTGACATCAAGGGCCTTTTGAACCAGAAGAAAAGGGCTTTTAAAGACGGTGATCAGCATGAGCTCAAGCGCGTGCAGAAGGAACTCCGAGTCCAGCTCAGGGCGGCGAAGGAGCAGTACAGGAGAAAGCTGGAGCAGAAGTTGCAGAATAACAGCATGAAGGAAGTATGGGATGGGATGAAGATCATCACTGGCTGCAGCTCGAAGCGGGGTACCACCATCAAGAGAGACGTGAAGAGAGCAAACAAAATGAACAACTTCTTTAACAGGTTTGACCACCCTAACCCACTCTCACTCTCACCTCGGAGTACTGCACCCTCCACACATCCTTCTGCTGATACCAGCATAGGAGAGACATCCCCACCCATAATTACAACCGCGCAAGTGAGCAGAGAGCTGAGGAGACTTCGTGCCAGCAAAGCAGCCAGTCCAGATGGAGTATCGCCACGACTGCTGAAGGTCTGTGCATCGGAGCTGGGGGGTCCTCTACAGCGCATCTTCAACCTGAGCCTGGAACAGGGGAGAGTCCCAAGGCTTTGGAAAACATCTTGTATCACCCCAGTCCCAAAGGTATCACATCCTAGTGAGCTGAATGACTTTCGGCCTGTTGCTCTGACATCACATGTGATGAAGACCATGGAGAGGCTGCTGCTTCACCACCTTAGGCCACAGGTTCAACACTCCCTTGATCCTCTGCAGTTTGCATATCAGGAGAAGGTGGGAGCGGAGGATGCCATCATCTATATGCTACACCGATCCCTCTCTCACTTGGACAGAGGCAGTGGTGCTGTAAGAATTATGTTTCTAGACTTCTCTAGCACCTTCAACACAATCCAACCTCTGCTCCTTAGGGACAAGCTGACAGAGATGGGATTAGATTCATACCTAGTGGCATGGATCGTGGACTATCTTAAAGACAGACCTCAGTATGTGCGTCTTGGGAACTGCACGTCTGACATTGTGGTCAGCAACACAGGAGCGCCACAAGGGACTGTACTTTCTCCGGTCCTGTTCAGCCTATATACATCGGACTTCCAATACAACTCGGAGTCCTGCCATGTGCAAAAGTTCGCTGATGACACTGCTATCGTGGGCTGCATCAGGAATGGGCTGGAGGATGAGTACAGGGAGCTAATCAATGACTTTGTTAAATGGTGCGACTCAAACCACCTACACCTGAACACCAGCAAAACCAAGGAGCTGGTGGTGGATTTTAGGAGGCCCAGACCCCTCATGGACCCCCTGATCATCAAAGGTGGCTGTGTGCAGATGGTGCAGACCTATAAATATCTGGGAGTGCAGCTGGATGATAAATTAGACTGGACTGCCAATACTGATGCGCTGTGCAAGAAAGGACAGAGCCGACTATACTTCCTTAGAAGGCTGGCATCCTTCAACATCTGCAATAAGATGCTGCAGATGTTCTATCAGACAGTTGTGGCGAGCGCCCTCTTCTACGCGGTGGTGTGCTGGGGAGGCAGCATTAAGAGGAAAGATGCCTCACGCCTGGACAAACTGGTGAGGAAGGCAGGCTCTATTGTTGGCATGGAGCTGGACAGTTTAACATCTGTGGCAGAGCGAAGGGCGCTCAGCAGGCTCCTATCAATTATGGAGAATCCACTGCATTCACTAAATAGTATCATCTCCAGATAGAAGAGCAGCTTCAGCGACAGACTGCTGTCACTGTCCTGCTCCACTGACAGATTGAGGAGATCGTTCCTCCCCCAAACTATGCGACTCTTCAATTCCACCCGGGGGGGTAAACGTTAACATTTAACATATACAAAGTTATTGTCTTTTTTCACCTGCGTTATTATCATTCTTTAATTTAATATTATTTATTGTATCAGTATGCTGCTGCTGGAAAATGTGAATTTCCCATTGGGATTAATAAAGTATCAATCTATCTATCTATCTAAATGTAGTATGACAGGAAATGCGAGGCAAGAAATGACGTGAAGTGTATAATGTGTGAAGACTGAAGTCCAGATATCAAATAAACACTTTCACAAAAGACACAAATATAACAAAACAAATGTGCTTTTTTTCTAGAATTTATCCAAAGTAAAAGAAATTGGGATAGGGTATGACACATACACAGCCACTTATACGTCTGCTTGGCTGATGCAGAGGTAAAAAACTGCTGCCTCCAAGTCGAGACATTGCGGGTTCGATCCAGGGTCCTTCACGCATTAACTGTTTTGAGTAGTGAGAGGTTATTATTATTACTATTATAGACTTAAAACATACATTTGATTTATTTGAGTCTGTAACAGCTTTTGTAAATTTATGGTTCTTATAAAAGTTAATGTTTTGTTTTATTATTCACTTTTATTCTCTCAGTCACATTCACGCTCCTCCCGATTTGACACTGTTAGTTTTCAAATAAACACGTCCTATAACAGAGGTGAACTCAGAGGAGGATAAGGGTTCTACATCAGTGAAAGAGAACAGAAACCCTCCCCGTGAGAAACGTCTACTCACACATAAGAACAACGCAGCTGCACCAGGCACCAGGTTAAAGATGGCACCGTTTGGATACAGCAAGAGGTTGGGTATCATCATGCCAGTGAATCTGTGTTTTTTGACATTTTCAGTTATTTAGTTATTTTTATTATTGGAGGTTTTTTACCTCTAAATATTAATATATCGAAGTGTTGTTTCTTAGTCAATACCTTCTTCCCTTGATGTACCATCCTTTCTAATTTCAGCTTTTTAACTAAACGAAAATTAGTGTTTTTATTGATGAGTGAGTGAGTGCATTATATTTTGGATTTATACTTTGGATATATGCTTTGCATGAGCAAAATGAATGAGCTAAAAATGTGATGTAAGTGATTTCAACGGTGGCTTGATAGTTGGTACCAGACCGGCTGGTTTTAGTATTTCTGTAATCTCCAGAGATTTTCATGCACAACTGTCTTTAGAGCTTACCCAGAATGGTGCAAAAGATGAGAAAACATTCAGCGAGTGGCGGTTTTGCAGACAGAAATGTCTTGTTGATGAAAGAGGTCAGAGAAGAATAGCAAGACTGGTTAAAGCTGCCAGAAATGCTATGGTGACTCAGATAACCAATGTATAAGAAAATCATCTCAGAATGCATACCATGTCAAACTTAACCAATGTATAAGAAAATCATCTCAGAATGCATACCATGTCAAACCTTGAGGTGGATGGGCTACAACAATGGGAGACCATATTGGGTTCCATTCCTGTTAGACAAGAACAAAAAGCTGAGGCTGCAATGGACACAGGCAGATCACCAAAACTGGGTGGTTGAAGACAGTAAAGGTGTTGCCTGGTTTGATTAATCTTGATTTCTGCTGAGGAACACAGATGGTAGCGTCAGAATTTGGCACCAACTACATGAACCAATGCTTCCAACCTGCCTTGCATCAACAGTCCAGGCTGCTGCTGGTGGTATAATGGTGTGGAACATGTCTTGGTACACGCTGGGCCCATTAGTATCATTCAATCATTCTTTGAATGTTATGGCTTATCCATTCTGATCTGTCATCCCCCAGCCCCTAGTTGTGGTGCCAATAAAACCACCCAACAACAGCTGTGCTGCAAATTCAAAATGAGAGACATGGTCCTAAAAAATTTCCAATGGAGAAGCTCCAGCAATTGTGCCATGATATTCAAATCTTCACATTAATACATCAGTGTAACACACTGGATACCAGCAATTAATGTACAGTATATCCACTTCAAGCACTGCTTTGCATATTACAGAGCCACTCACATCATATGGCTAACCACATGCTAAATGGTAAACGCATTTTTGAGAGTCCTGTCAGATGCCACCTTTTTCTTTCTGTCAACCCCGTATTGACTTGGCAACCCACCATCATTTTTATGCACACAAGTAAATACCATGAAAATGTATTTTACTCCCACTATTTGTGTGTGGCTGCATGTCTTTCATAGTGAAGATTATGAGAATGCACCATCCAAGGTTGGTAACAGATGCTGCCAGCAAAACAGTGATTCTGATTTAGAATAAGTGGGTTCAGTATTGAAGGGATGAGTAGAAGTTATCTAAGTATCCAATCTTCCTTACTTTCTATGACTCTGAATTGGAACATAATTCACTATGTGTGATATATGTGTGAATATACAGATTAGCTGCAGTATTTGTTTGTGTATTGTGCTACTGCATGAGTAGACCTTTCATCCTCTATCATCTTTATACATTTACACTACGGATCAAGTTGCATCACTGCCATATAAAGGGAGGTAGGAGTGAGAGATCAGTTATTGAATTAGATCTTTTGTTTAGATGATATATTGCTAAACTACTAGTGTGCTTTATCCTGCATTAACTGGAATGTATATTCACTTACAATTAAAAAAGGCAAGCAACATTCATGTACTCATTCATTCATAAATTATTGAATTGGCTTTGTATCAACACTCATTTATACCTGGCCGATTAACTTAAACAGTAACTTACCTCTCTTTGGCACACTGGGGAAAATTGAATATTATGAGAAAATCTATGTAGATATAGGGATGATATACAAATTCTGTATAGATTTTGCCTAGACTGGGATTTATGATTTATTCCAATATTAGAAATTCAAATCTAAATATCTATGGCATTCTTTTTCAGTTTATCAGTCAAGGTTTATTATGTTTGTTAATGCTTTTTGGGATTGACAAAAAAAAATAAAAATTAAAGCATCTACTGCCAATATTAGATATTTATTTATAATCATTTGGTAACATTAACATTTTCCTGCTTTTATAGGTGAAGCCAGTGCTTCTACAATGTGGGACAACAATGCATGGATATATTTCTACGATAATTCCACTAATGGGGAGCCACCATTTTTGATCCAGGATTTTATTCATGCAGTTCAACCAGATGCAAAATTTATAATAATGCTCAGGGATCCTGTGGAAAGGTCAGAGTTTTCACTTTATATTTAAAGGCTTTGGGAAAATCTCCTCTCATAAATAGTTATGTATTTCTGATCCACTTTTAGATAGGAGTATTTGTAAATGAGTAATATTTTGCAGTTGAATGATGTTTTTTATAATGCCATAATATGTGATAAAGGATGTTGTTCCATCTGGTCTGATGACATGTAAATATTTATGAACTATACAATTATAGTTCAATAAGTATATTCTGTTTGTAACTTGTTTAACAAAATAAGATGTTTTTCTATGAGTATATTGTAATTACAGTAACTAGCTATGGGTCAAAATGCAAACATATTTACCATTTACAGACACTGTTTCGTATTCGTTTTTAAAATACTTTTGAACAGGCTTTTTAATTTCAAGAAGATTTTTTTTTGTTTCCATTGGCTGTCTATAGCTTAGGTTTCCTCTATGTAATGGCCCTTTGGGTCAAATTCCCTTATGTTAAGGTTTGGAGCACCATAGGAAAACTAAATAAGAAAAATGATGATCTAGTGTTTGTCTCTGTTGACTCCACCTCAAATGACATACAAAACAATACACATAAAACAATATTTCACTTGAGACATCTGTCAATCCACCATCTACGGAGTCTGATTAATCCATATTTTCAGGTCATAGGGAGCCAAAGCCTTTCCCGGCAGTATCAGATACAGTGGAACCTTGGGTCACGACCGTAATTCGTTCCATAACTCTGGTCGCAACCCGATTTGGTCGTGATCCGAAGTAATTTCCACCATAGTATTGTATGTAAATACAATTAATCCGTTCCGGACTGTACAACCTGTAAGAAAATATTTTTTTTTTTAAAGATTTTTAAGTACAAAAATAGTTAATTATACCCTAGAATGCACAATGTAATAGTAAACTAAATGTAAAAACATTGAATAACACTGAGAAAACCTTGAACAGAGAAAACTAACATTGCAAGAGTTCATGCTACACCCTTATGAACCACTTGCGGTACAAAAACTAACCATAAACAACCAAGAAAACTAACCTTGCATGAGTCGAGTTCTGGCATGAAGAAAGAGAGGAGGAACTGGGTGGAGAGGAGGTTACAGTTTTGAGGTGAAGTCCGTGACTATGCGGGTTCGCTGCATGCTCCCATCTCGCTTCCAGGAGCCCTTAAACCCATCACCGTCGGTAATTGTACCAATGAGCACGACAGTGAGGCACTACAATGGAGCAAGGGGATAGTGCAAAAAGTGCCAAGTGCTTTTATTAAAATCAACAAAACAACAATCAAAAACAAAGTCCAAATTAAATAAAGTGCAGTGCTTTCAGAATCCTTAAATAAATAAATAATCCCATAAAAACAGAAGTGAAGTGGAGGTTAGTCTTCATTAAATACAACGAGGTTAAAACAATGCTGGAAGCAATCTCTTTAAAAACAAGCATTCTTTAACTGCCTTCTCGGCCTTACGCGGCCAGCTGTCCTTCTTCTGGTCACTCCAGCTCCTTGATCGCTCAGCTGGAGCGACCGCTTCCTTCTGCCCCACCGAGTGTCGGCCAAACACTGCTCACTGTCCAGCTGCCTGCCTGCGAGCACGCGCTTGCTCGCTCACTTGCTCACACCGCTTCTTTCCACACTGCTTCCTGCTTACATTCCTCACTCCGCAACCTCTGTCTTTCTTTTCTTTTTCCTCCCTTTAGCTGCTTCACGCTTCTATTTATGAAGAGGACGTGGCAGCTGTAGCAATCAACCATCACGCTCCCTCGCTAAACTGCAAGCGTGGCGATTATTTATTTAAAACTGGCCTCTTGACGTGAGCTGTGGACCCGCTATACCACAAAGTCCCTCTGTGCGATGCACGTCTGACCGAGAACAATGTACTGTACAGGGAGAGACTGAACACATGCGTAAATCACCGGCGCTAACAAACCGGAAGGGAAATGAAATAGAGCACAAAGAGTTCACAGCGAATGCACAGGGAGAGACTGAACATGTGCGGAAATCATCGGCGCGTACGAACCAGAAGGGAAACTGGCTTGTTCGTCACCCGAGTGTGTGGTCATGAACAGATGCAAAAGTTTGGCGAACTTTTTGGTCGTAACCCGATTTGTATGTGGTCTGACACGTTCGTGACCCAAGGTTCCACTGTACAAGGAGGGAGACAGTCCTTTGAGAAACAAACACAAAAATGAAAACATATCTTAAATACAGTTTGTTTGCTTATGTCATCAAACACAAAAAAGTCTGTGGTAATTATATGTTTTCTATATTTATTTAGTTTTTTGACTATTTTATTATTATGTTATTAATACCTGATTCACAATTTTGTCTTTTTTCACAATTATTATTTCCTCTGCTTCCATTTTTATTACATATGTACAAACCCCTTATAAAACTTTATTGTGGTTGTCTTTGATTTGTTTATTTGAATAAATATAGTTAATTTTAATGTGCATACATTTTTTTTCTGTATGTTTCTTACTTGAGGTTAAGGTGTTATGTGCCCTGTGATTGTCTTATATTGACAATTTCCATGTTTCGCCAATTCTGTATGGTTAATAGAAAATTAAAGATTACTCTGGGGCACAGTGTCTTAAAAATGGCTTGCTGCCAATATATTTTGCCTGTGGTTTGTGAAGTGTCTCACAATGAGTTTCCGCTTGTTCTTTAAGCAAGTGACATTGCTCTTCTATGCTCTTCTATAACTGATGGTCATCATGAACTGGGTCTCAAATTTAGTAAAACCTGCTCTAGAGAACCAGTCCTCAAGGAGATGCCTGTTCGATCACAATCACAATAACTCACTCTTTCACTTCAGCCATTTCATAGTGACCAGTTAACCTTACTGTTAAAATTATAGGAAGTGGGAGAGAAACCTGGAAAAGAACTCATACAGGTATGGACCAAAATAGCAAAGTCACTGAAGATTTCAAATCCAGTTCTCTGTAATGGTAAATCAAAAATCCTAGCCACTGCACCAGGTTCCATACAGTTTATCTGTTTGCACTGCCATTCATTACAATGTGAGAATTAATTTTAGGTGGAAGGTTAGTCCATTATTTGACACATACTTATTCACATTCAAACTCACTCATAGTGGGTGGTGAAGCAATAAACCTCAGATTATATAGATCACACTGGCATGACCTTTGTGATACACCCATATGTTGTATTAACATGTTAACTTATTAACAAATTTCAAAGATTGTTCCATAAATTAAACATTTTTTTGAGTTTTCCCATATAGTCAGTCATCATCCAACCCGCTATATCCTAACACAGGGTCATGGGGGACTGCTGGAGCTAATCCCAGCCAACACAGGGCGCAAGGCAGGAACAAATCCCCGGGCAGGACGCCAGCCCACCGCAGGGCACACGCACACACACACCAAACACACACTAGGGACAATTTAGGATCACCAGTGCACCTAACCTGCATGTCTTTGGAGTGTGGGAGGAAACCAGAGCACCCGGAGGAAACCCACGCATGGAGAACCTGGGAAGCGAACCCAGGTATCCTTACTGCGAGGCAGCAGCGCTATCACTGCACCACTGTGCCGCCCTTTTCCCATATAGTACATCTAATAATTGTTCAGTGCAATACAGCAATTATTTTTCCAAAACCTGACCTCTTCTGGTTTATTTGCTTTCTAACAGACCAATTTCTTTCTCTTTAGGTAAATTTGGGACCATGGCAATTAAAGTATAACATCTTTACTAAAAAAAAATATTAGTTGCAGCTAGATAAGTAATTAGAACTAGCTTTCTGCTTTTTCAAGTTAGTAGTTGGTTTTTGACATCCATTTTAATCTTCCCTGGAGAATATCTGCTGAGGTGGTGCACCCCTCAAAGGTCTTAACAATATATAATTCATATTACCTGAGAGAAGCAAAGTAATATGTCCTGTTGTGAATTCATTCATTCATTGATGTTTCTTAGAGATTCGGGCAGAGATAAACAACAGCAACTGTGGTGATGATCATGGGCCAGAGTAGTTATGCAGTTCAATGCTCAACAATGTACAGAATAATGGATCATACTGTATGCAGTATAGTGGCCCATGCTTTAAACTTAGGAATCTTCCAGTGTTTAAAATCAGCTAGTACTGCAAATTACCCATTTTGTATTTCTTGCAAGAATTATAAATATAGTGTTCTCAGTTAGTAGTATTTAGCCTAAATGTGGATATTTATGCAAAAGACATCAGTGTGCAACGTGCTAGAGGTAAGCATTAGGTGAACTTCAAACCTGGCAGCCTGGCCATGTGAATGGTAAGTTGGCAGTGGCTAGCACTGTTGAGCCATAGAAGCCAACAATCTGGGTTTGACTCTCACATCCTGTGTGGAATTTAAACATTCTTTCTCTTTGTCTGTGGGTATCTTCCTCTGTATCCCAAAGACATTAATGTTAGGCTGAATGGTGATAACAAAATTGACTTCGTGTGAGCCCATTAAATAGTAGGAAGGGTGTTTCTGATAAGCTGATACACATATAAAATGTGTAAAATATAAATAAGTCAAGGTTTCAAACACACACTTTAAAGGATGCAAAGCTAACCACTACCTTATTAAAATTAAGAGTATAGACTAACGGGAGCAGCCAAAAGAAGAAGAAGAAGATAGAAACATAGAAATGTCTTAACAATGCAGGGCCATGGCATTCTGGTTAATGCTGTTACTGCCTCGCAGCTCCAAAAGGCTAAATTTGTATTTTGGTTCAGTCACTGTATTTGTAGGCTCTATGTGTTTTCTGCTTGTTTTCAGTTTTCCCTGGCAAATCATGTTTTCCTCCAGTGTTCAATAAATATGGATGCTAGGTCAATTACCAACTCTATATAACCCCAGGCAGCATGTGTGCTAGACTTTTTGTTGTTATGAACTGGAGTTCCATCTGCATTTGGTTCCTACCTCATATCTAGTACTGTGAGGATGTTTTATAGCCCTCAGAAAGTACAAATTGAGCTAGGTGGGTTTGCAACTAGATTAATCTTCATTAAAGAAAATATAATTTCTTGAATGATTCATCTGGTGGGTGGGAGTGGTGTTGATGTACCACCACAACAAATGCTGGGTCTTAAATTTCAGATTAGCTCAAGTAATGATCACTTCATTATTCCATGTGGCTTTGTTCTGAAATTGAACTGTGTACCTTAATTGTGTATTATTAATTCATTATTCAAGAGGAAAGGATTAAAATTTATGTGATACTTTTTAAAATTATTTAAATAGGGATGTTAACAGCTTAGGGATACAGAACAGCTGCATTCAACAATATGATTGAATTATACTCTATTCATTCTTTTCATTATCACTCTCAGTTTTTTATTATACAAATAATGTATTGTGTCTTTTCTTTACAGGCTGTATTCGGATTATCTTTACTTTGGGATTGCCAACAAGTCAGCTGATGATTTTCATGAAAAAGTGACAGAGTCTTTGCAACTCTTTGAAAGCTGCCTCCTTGAGTTTTCTATGAGATCCTGCGTTTACAATACCACCCTCAACAATGCCATGCCTGTGAGTAAACAATACTGAACTCTGTCCAACCCCTGCTTTTCATTGTAGGAATTAGATCGATGCATATAAAATCACATTTTATTTTCTATTATGTAAATTGCCAGCAGCACATTGAAGCAACAGTAAACTTTGCACTAGTTCCCTATGATGGGCTGGTGTCCTGTCAAGGTGCTGTTCCTGTTTTGGATCTGATGATTGCTGGGATAGGCTGCAGCTGCCTGTGACCCTGCCCAGGAAAACCTGGTTAGAAGATTGATGGATGAATCAAGTATATGCCCATTTTCAGAATTTCTACAGATGCAATGTATTGGTGTATACTTTTTTAAGTGTTGTATTAACTGAAAACCATAGTTCAAATTCATGCAGAGTAGAGAGTAATAGACAATAAAAATTGTTCTAAGAACACAAACTCAATTGAAAATTCTTGCTCACAACACTATTAAGTTGGAATCCACACAAATACATTAGTCAAAGAGTGGATTAAGTACTCCTCCTCCTCCTACTAAGAAGATATATGATGTATCTTAAAAAGCCCATTATCAGACACTACTAATACCTACTACTCCACTGGTGATAGTTAATTTGATTTTTCTGTTAATTGCAACAGCTAATTGCCACTATGGGATGACTGTCTCATATGTAGGATGTCAGCTTAGTATGTTAAAATAAGAGTAGAGAAAGGATTTACCCTTATTGGACCAGCCCTAGGAGGAAATGCTGTGCCGTATTAACTGACCTGGTCTTGAACTTTACTCATCCATGCTATTTTTGACACTAACTTGTTAAGCATTTGAACTAAGTAAAGGTCTCACTTTGTTGAGAGTCAGCTGCAAGAACATTTGTTAGCTGGAGCCAATACCTGTAACTGTTTTTCTCAGATTTTTCTTTACTGATAATGAGTAGTTGTGCTGCAGTCATCATTACTTTGTTTGTATCAAGGAAGAGCTGCCTACTGTCATTAATTTTCTTCCAACCTATAAATGAAGCTAAGGGCTACTGAAACTGACAAAAGATTATGCATTCGGTGGACTGACATATTAATGTCTTATGCAACAAATAAATAAAAATACATTTTTGAAAGGGGAAGAAAAATGTGCTTGCTATAGATTTTCAGTATATGTATTGACCAATGCTAATTACTTTATTAATCGCCTAAGTATTATGTTACACCTTTACACTCTGATGCATGTTTCTTTGGAAAACTTATAGCAAAGTCTTGATGCTTAATCCTTGCTTTCCTCTCTAGTGCAAGGGTGATCAATGTCTAACCAATTTCTTAATTAGTGACATGTTTTTGCTGCTAATTAACTTCATTTAATTCACTGCTATATGAGACTCAGACACTTTAAATCAGGGGTGAGCAACCTCTGTCCTGGGGCTTCATGTATAACGCCGTGTGTAGAACTCACACTATAACATGGCGTAAGCACAAAAGCAGGAATGTGCGTACGCACAGAAAAATCCAGATGCAGGAATCTGTACGTACGCAAACTTTCACGTTCTTCCACTACATAAATCCCGATCAGCGTGAAAAGTAACGTACGTGCATGTGCCTTCTATCTTGCCCCAGCTCCTCCCAGAATTACGCCTGTTTGAATATGCAAATCAATATAAATAGCCTTCTGTGAAAAGACAATGGGAAAAGCACGGGGGGAAATATAAGAATTTCAGCGAATACCAACTGGAGGCAAAGGAAAAACGTACTATTTGTTGGTTTAAACAGTGGTATAATCAACAAAAGGAAGTTGATCGAGTGACAGAGTGTCGGAGAAACTCGAAAGCTCAAGTTCACAAAGTCGCACAGTGCTCGAAATAAAAAAGAAATCACATATCAAAGTTGCCGTGACAAGGCGAGTCGTAGCCCACCGTCTGAGTGTCATATGAAAGCTTATTAGGGTACAGACAAAAAAAATAGGCACACAGTGGGGAAAAAAGCACGAAATGTCAACTTTAATCTCAAAATTTCCACTTTAATCACGTAGTTTATTTTGCCATTAAAGTAGAACATCATAAACTTCATCTTAAAATCGTTTCATTTACTAGTTTCTCAAATCCCATTGTAACTAAAGTGGCACATTAAATGCTTTGTTCTGTATTTGATCTTCTATGTGCTCTACATGTGTGAATCACTACCTGCTTCTTAAACGGGCTTTCTCTTTCTCCGACAGGACACATAATCCATTACATTCGTGATATTACAGCTCTCTGAATAATTAAAATACTGAGATGTATACGTGATATCTTTTTCATGATGATAGGAATGAAAGCATGTTATTAAACATGGGGACACGGTGGCGCAGTGCTTGTTCATGTCTCACGAAAGAGGCTTGCGGTGCCATGCGCGACCTTCGATGAAATAATTTACTACAGAAGTACTGTCTCTTTCAAACGTACTAACCTCCAATTCCTGTCCTTAAATTTCTTTCTCCAAAAACCTAATCGCCACACAATCAGCTATATAGACGTGAAGCCATCTGTAAGCTTAAAACGCAGATTCTTCAAAACTTTTAAGGAACATTGAAATATCTTCGTAGTACATGTTTAATTATTCTATCCATCTAGCATTCCAGTGTCGCATCAGCACCAGCAAGAATACAACGCAATGCAGGAACAATTCCTGAACTAGCTAGCGCTGTGGCACCGTGTCCTCACATGTTTAATTATTAACAATACAGATTATTTAAATGAAGTTAAAGTTTTATCTGTATAATATAATCAACATATTTTGCTGCATTTCATCTTAAAAATGAACACCGTCATCATATGTAAATACGCGCTTTATAAAGTGGCGCAGGTTGTGCAATATTATAACTGTAGTGCAAGTTTACAGTGAGGTAATTGTACTTATAAGTAAACAGTTCTACAAGGAGCACTTGATGGACTGATTGAGTGCGTTTATAGTTCTTGGGATGAAACCTTTTCTAAACCGCGAAGTCCGTACTGGGAAGTCTCTAAAGCGTTTTGCCGTGGTTGAGGTAGTGTGTACTTGAAACTGTATCCCGATATTTCTCTTTCCAATCAGCTATTGCTGTGATTCCTCACTCAGATACAGTGATATAAATACTCCGAGTGGTACAGTGAGAGCAATATGGAAAAAAATGATCTGCTGTGGCAACCCTTAACGGGAGCAGCTGAAAGAAGAAGAAGCAGTGAGAGTTACAACGCTAAAGCAGTTATGGTATTTGGAATACTATGGCTATTCCCTGGACCATTATATTGCTGCAGGTTAATTACAATCAGATGCATTACACTAATTAAAAATATGCAGTTAGTTTCAGTGTATTTATAAAGCCGCGTCAGGAATGTGGAGCTAAGAAAGAAAGGGTGACCACGCAGGAACAGTAGCACTGCTTTGACGCTGGGTGCTGCCAGTCTGCAAAACCGAGCGGAGAAATTGCGTACGCCAAGGTATGAGTTACCGTGGAAAAGTGCGTGGCTTTACGCCAAGTTTAGGTTTTATACATCGCGATTTGAGCGTGGAAACGGGAGTACGCAACATTTCTGTGCGTACGCACCGTTTATACATGAGGCCCCTGGTGAGTCACAGGGCTGCAGGTTTTTGTTCCAACCCAGTGTCTTAATTAGAAAACAATCTTTGCCAATAACAGGTCTTATTTATTGTCATGATTTGTTAGTTTTTTAACTCTGCAATGTCATGTCATTCTTAAATCATAGATTTTTTTTCCTTTCTAATGATATCATCCAAATGATTTGAAGCCTAAAACGGATAAATCCTTTTCTGTTCTTTGCTTTTTTCTCTTCAGTTTATTAAACCAAATAGTGCAAGATTAATACACTCAGGTGTAAATGGAAAACTAGATGGAGATCTGCTGGTTTCTTTGTCATGTGTGTCTTATTGCTATTAAGGAGCAATTAAAACTGTGAATGCAGATGTTTAAGACTAAAATAAGCAATAAGGACTCAAAATCTTAACAAATTAGGCAACTAAAATGAAGCAGAAAACGTGAGCAATAAGTGCTTCATCAGCAATAAAAGACATCTCAGGAAGCAAATGGGTGGGAATAAAAACCTGAAGCCACTGTAGCCCTCCAGGAACAGCATTGCTCACCCCTGATTAAAGGTTCTGAGTTTTAAATAGCAAATCAATTAAGTTAATTAGCAGCAAAAACTGTTTAAGAAAATAGAATAAAAGCCTATAACCACATGTGGCCCTCCAGGATTGGAGTTGGGCACCCCTGCTGTAGTATATATACAATAATTTGTGTACGTATGTTTTGACAGACACTGTGAAGAAAAACAAGGGCAAAAATCAGTTTAAATATGAAAATTAACAGCAAAATGCATGTGATACTTTTATTGTTTTACATTATTTATGTTCAATGTTAGCAGAATCTGCAACAGTCTGCAATATGCCTGATAATGAAAAACATCAAACTTTAATAAATCCATTACAACGAACTCCCAGGGACCTAAAAAATATTTCGTTATAACGAAAATTTCGTTGTAATGAGATTCTGTATTTGTTACTATAGTGCTTTCTTTAACTTGCACCCAGGAGTTTGCAATCATTTCAATAGCTTCTTTTGTGTTAATTTTAATCTCCTCCTGTCTACAAGTTATGCTGGCGAGAATTTTTATCAGCATTTCCTTGCAATAATACACTTTCCCAAAGCGCGATTGCAGCGTCTGTGGAAGATTGTTTGTCCGTTGCCGTGGCAGGGCAAAAACAGGCTCATAGCGCTGCAGTGAAGTGACACAGAAGCAAATCATAAAAGATTGGGGTCCCTGTCTTGCACCCCAAAACACGAGGCTGAGTCTCAGTACTTTAGGAAATCCAACTTTATTCAGCTTGAAACAGGAACGGCACACTTATTTATTGTAGCGTGATCTGCCACTCTGCTATACACAGACACAGCAGTCAGGCTGCATCACTCATCAATATTTTTCTGTTTGCTTTGGTGGAGAGACACAGCATAGCTGAGAGACGCAGAACATCTTTGAGCCAGCTGTTGCCCCGGCTACAGATAAACAGTCTTCCATAGATGCGGAGATTGGACTTCACGACGCTCTTCAGCGTGTCATCCAGTTAGGGGAGGTCCCAAGAGAGTTTACAAACCTCACATTTTCTTGAATGAATGCCACATTAATAGGAATGTTTCTTGAACCAGCATCACTGAACCACATAAAAACTGCTTTTTCGACGTCTTCAAATGCAGCAGTTCGTTTGCAACCCGAGATTCTTTTTCTTTTTTTGCTCGGCCTTTCAAGAAAGTTGACAGTGTCGATGGCAAAGTTCCGAATTCAATGGCAACGTCTTTTTTTTTTTTTTTTTGCTGCAATCGAGAACTGCAAAAAATGTAAAGTTTTTTTTTCTAATGTGAACTGTTATCGTTTTTTCGTGTCTGCCATTTCTATAGGAGGGTAACAATGAGTTAAATTCCAATGGATGTTTTTTAAATGTTAACGAGCAATAAGCCAAAGGTATCACTGAAAACCGCAGGAAACAAAAAAGGCAAAAAAAAAAAACAGTGCAAGGAAAGTTCGAAGAAAGAAAAAAAAATTACAATGTTTTCTGTTTGGGGATCATTGTGCACAACTGAGCTGCGGCCACAGAACTAGCTGCTCTGCGGATGATTCATTCAGGCATTTCAAGGTGTTTTGGGCACTTCAATATAATGAAAGTATCTGCTGAATGTACTTCGTAGTAACGAGAGTTCTATAGACTCGCGTCATATGGGGAAACTGTCGGGACCATAAAAATACTTTGTTGTAATGAAAATTTCATTGTAAAGATATTCGTTATAATGGAATTTTACCTGTATAGCATTCTCCAACCTGCATAATCCCACTCAGGTTTGCAGGGTGACCAGAGCCTAGCTCAGGAGGACTGGGTACATTGCCATAACTAGCTCTGGACAGGGTAACACTTTATCATAATGCTTGTAGACCCTCACTCACTCTCAAACAGGCCCAATCCGGACTTACTAATTAATTTTAAGTGAATGTCTTTGGAAATGTGGGAGGAAAACTGCCAGACAGAAAACCCAAGCACAGACACATGGAGAACATGACGATTCCATGGAGATTCTTGATGTATGAAGTGCCATTGCTAACCACTGTACTCTTGTGCTGCTTAACTTTAATAATAATCCCTTTGGTAAATTATTATTAGACACATCAAAATTTTTAATTTGTATGATCGTCACTTAACAAAACCTATATACTATAACATCGAACAAGTCACCAGGACCAGATAATATTTTGTACATCCTCAGGTTCTTAAGAAGGTTAGCAAGTGCATATATAAACCATTGACACACATTTTAGGAAGTGACTGCACACTGGGGAAATTCCAAATGACTGAAAAAAGGCAAATATTATCATAAAAAGGGTGACCGGGTAGATCCAAGCAACTGTAGGCCAGCAAGCTTAACATGCATCACAGGAGCATTAAAGGAAGAGAGTTTTACTGAACAGTCAGTAGGCTATGTGTTCAGAAGACAAAAATCATGTTTTACCAACATGCTGGAATTCTATGAGGAAACAACAAAAGGATATGATCAACATGGATTATTTATCTTGACTTTAAGAAACCCTTTGATAATGTTGGGCATGAAACTAAAAGAAGTGGGAGTTCAAAGTGTTGTTTGTACATGGGTGCAGAATTGGCTCAGACTCATGAAGCAGAGAATGATGGTGCAAGGAACTTCATCAGAATTGGCTGATGTTAAGAGTGGTGTTCCACAGGGGTCAATGCTATTTATATATATATATATATATATATATATATTATATGAATGATTTGGGCAGGAATATAAGTATCAATCTGGTTATGTTTGCAGATGATAACAAGCTAGGTGGATTGACAGATAATCTAGAGTCTGTTGAATCATCACAGTAGAACTTGGACAGCCTACAGGCTTGGGCAGATTTGTGGCAGATGAAATTTAATGTAAGTGAATAAAATTTAAAACATTAGGTTTGAATACACACTGGGAGGTCTGAAAATTGAAAGAACCCCTTATGAAAAGGATTTAGACAGTGTTCAGAATCCATTAAAAGGCTAACAGAATGTTAGGTTATCGAGCACAATGTGTACTGTAGAACAGTACTAGGGAGGTTTTGCTCAAGCTTTATAAAACACTGGTTAGACATCATTTGGAGTACTGTGTGGAGTTTTGGTCTCCAGGCTACAAAAAGGACATGGCAGCACTGCTGCTGAAAATGTCTATTTTGTGAATAAAGTGGAAGTTTCAGCTTTAAACTCGAAATGTCCTTTTTAATCCCATAGTTTACTTTCTCATTAAAGTAGACTATCGTAAACGTCATCTTAAAACTGACCCAGTTATTAAATCGCTATGCGCTTCTGGGGCTTCCTCCTGACCTGACAGCAGCGGCAAGCAGCATCACCACACAGAATACATTAAATTTATAATATTCCAGGTCTCATCACATTTAGAATTCTTAGATTTATACTTGATATCACTTTTATGATAAAATGTATTAAAAAATATGTATGTTACATTTTACAGATAAATCATTAACTTTGTTTAAATAATAAATACTGCTAATAGTTACACATATGGGGTGGCACGGTGGCAGAGAGGTAGCGCTACTGTCTCACAGGGAGTCACGTCCCTTGAGATCCCTGCCTGGAGTTTGCATGTTTTCCTGGTGGGTTTCCACAGTGTGCTCAGTTTTCCATCCAAAGACATGAAGGTTTGGGGATTTGAATGTCTGACATGCTGGAAAAAAGCTGGAGCATCTAGACGCACAGAATTCAGACCAAAAATGTGAATGTGAGGGGCAGAAGCAGTCACCACTGCACCACCATGTAGCCATTAATATAGACCTGTGACTATAAGTATTTCTACACCCTGGGGTCAAATTAATAGTTTTCTAGTAGATATATTGTGAACATCACTTTACATGTTGTAGGACAATCAAATGAAAATCATCCTATTTTTCTATAAATTTTTAACATACAGTATTTATATACTTCAAGATCACAGAGAGCCAATGTGGATCCCATCTGTATGGGGTGCAATGTGAAAACCAACCCTGAGGAGACAATTGCAGGCCACAGTCACATGCACACACTTTCACCCAGTTTTTTATACATGGCCAGTTTAGAGTCGCCAATTAATGTAAGACTGTCACTTTTGCAATGTGAGAGGAAAACTGTAATAACTGAATGGAATACCAACCCAAACATGGGGAGCATATGTAGAACTAAATGCAGGCAGCACTCAGATCAAGGAAATGAGCCTAGGAGTTTGGAACTGTGATACAACACACTAAGGATTGTCAGAAACTCCAATCTAAGTCATAACAAGGTTTGGGGCAGCCACCCGTATATTTGGTATCCTGGCTGCAAAGTTGCAAAAATATAAACAGCACTGATGTGCACAAAACCGAGTCCAAAACAGAACTGAGGGAATAGGGAAAAGGTGGAGGCTTTTAAAGGGGAAGACAGGAAGTGAGGTCAAAGGGGTCGGGCTCACAAGGGTCTTCAGCCATAGGCTCGAGCCCAGATGTGACATCACAGGGGCTGGAGCCAGCAAGGTCTTCCTCCATAGGCTCAGACCCGGAAGTGACGTCAAGAGGGCCAGGTGGAGTCTCCCGTGAATGGTCTGCAGGAAAGGGAGAAAAACAGTCAGTGCACTCTGCCACATCCTGGTATGATTGGGAATTGCCCTTACTCAAGCCCTTTAGCTGCCTCCCATGTGCACGTGTGTGACAGGATATTGTAGCACTGCATAATGTTAGACATCACCCAGTGACAGTTGGTCATTTTTATTGCTTTTTTACACAGCTGGCCATTCTTATGAGGACTTTGCGCTTTTGCCACACTAGGACAGTGACTGTGCGACTATGGCAGTTTCGATGGGCTCCTGTGTGGCTTTCACTGAAATGTCTCATTTGGATATGGAATCCCAGTTCATAGTTCTACTGACTCTGCACTGACGCTGTTCTTATTTCTTCCTTCACCTGCTGATTCAAGAGTCAGAATCATTACACTACTGTTAATTTGAAACATAGTTTCTCTGAAACTGGAGGACAGAATTTGAAATTAAATTAGAAATTAAAAAGAAAATAAAACTTAATAAAGGTGTACTTGGTGAACTTATCTCTAGTAGGTATTCAAATTTTTTGATCTTATGTAAAGTACCATAAAAGATAGTCAGCACTATGGTTGTTTCATGTTAATCTTTAGAAGATCTGAAAGACTATTTTGACTTTAATCTGGCATGTAGTATGAAGTATTTGTTGTTATTTTAATGTTAATTTCTCATTTGTAAAAAGGGAGGAAGAGCTCATGCATGACTAATGTGGCTCAGGTATTATACTATTGGTTCAAGACTTTTAGAATATAAATGAAGCTCACTGCAGTAATTACCAAATCAATTTACCACATGAGTAACACCTTATAGTTGTTTAAGTGATTGCAGGCTGTGATCTTCAATCCAGTTGGCTGGCAAATAACAATGTGAAGAATGCCTCCAAGGCTAATATGCATAACTCCATTTCTTTTCTTGTGTAATTCTCTCAAGGATTAATGTTTTGAAGATATTTTGTTAGTGGTTTAAATGGCTTACCATGATATATATATATATATATATATATATATATATATATATATATATATATATATATATATATATATATATTTAGAAAAGTACTGGTACTTATCTGTACTCTAATAATTTAATTTCAATTTTAGCAAAAAAATAGTTCGGGAAATTTTGGTATACCACATTTCATTTCAGCTTCTTTAACTCCTTTTGTCCCAAATTTCAAAGGTTCTGCAGCTTTACCCTACATCATAGACCAATTCAGGCATTGGTGTGGCACGTATTAAAATAAAGTCAAAGTACTTTAATTTTTTACCAAAATTCAAAAAAAGCATTTCACACAAAAATAGAGAAAAAATTGATATTACAAAGTAGTGCATGGTGATATTGACAAAATTCAATATCATGGTATATGCCCAAAATATCACAATATTATGATAATTTATTGATGTTTAAATATATGTCAATAAAGATAATACTGTGCCTCCAAACATTCTATATGATAAAGGTGTTTTGCAAACTTTACACAGTATTTCAACATTTAACCAGGCAAAAAAAGAGAATTTGCTTTTATTTACTTTATGTATTGTAAACTATTCTTTTAAAGCAGATATTGTAATGAAAGCATTCACCAAATGACATTATAATTAACTTTTTGCTGGACACTAATTAAAATATTAAAAATATGCAAAACTGCACAAAAAAATTAACCATCAAAAAACTGCTCACTCAAATAGACAGATACTTTAGATTTGCTTCTAGTGCAGATGTAGAGATCATGTGATTTTATTAACTCAGTATTCAGGGAACTGTCACAGGTTCATCACGCGGGCTTGAGTGAGGCTCTATACCAAGTAACAATGTTTCCATATGTGCGAAATGCCTTTTCAAATTAAGCACTAGTTGCAGGAATATATATGTATTACTTTGTAAGGTGACACACTCAGGGTAAGTTGGTGTTATTGGTTTTTCGTCTTTGTAGAGGATCCCACTTGCTGTCTGCATCAGCCATCTGCAGACAGATTTGCAGCTCTTTCTCAGTTGCAGGTCTGCTGGCAAGACCAATTTCTGAGATTTTTGGAGCTTTCCTAACCCGGCTCTACATGGAAACACTATTATATACCCCAGGTCTTTAGTGATCTGGGAAAATATATATCATTAAATACCTTTAAAATTAAAAATTCCTATCATTGTGTGAAACCTATACCAGTATACCAGTATAGGCAATATATTGCACAACACTATTACAAAGAAAGAAAAAGTTCTTGTTTAAAGATTAGCTCCGTTTACTTATCTTTTTGTATTTCACTCTATATATGCTCAGACAATAATACTTTCTAATATTCATATGTTTATAAAACGTTTTGATTACGGTCAGAAAATGATATGCCAATGTTCAACCTGTAAGCTAATCTAACAGTCCATGCATCTAGCAGAGAGACTGTTTCCTAACTGGCTTAATTAACACTCTGCTTTTACAAGAATAGCTAAGAAAGTTTTATTACATGCTAGCTTACAGGGGGTTAGTGTTAGGGTTTAACATTAATATTAACATTTTAAGATTGCCTCTTACAACTTTTTTGACTTATAGTTTATTCATGAGTAACATTTGAGAACTTTTTTTTTTTGAAAGAGACTGTAAAGTTACTTTACATTGGGCAGGTTGTCCTGTTTCTGTCAAATCTTATCTTATATTTGTATACTTTCTTTTAAAATTAACAGAGTATAGTGGGTGGAACAGTTGTATACTAATTAGTCTTGCACCCTTTATGTTCTAACATCCTAAGTTCAAAATCTGGTTCTGCCTCAATCTGTGTGAACTCTGCAAGTTTATATGTGGAGTTGTTCTGATTGCTTATCTAAAGTATTGCACCATTTATTAAGTCAATCAGTCATCTTCTAACCCGCTTAGTCCTGAACAGGGTCGCAGGTGGTGCAGGAGCCAAACCCAGCTAGCATAGGACGCAAGGCAGGAAAACACTCTGAATAGGCCACTAGTCCACACACACACCAACCGCACACTTTGGCCAATATAGTATCGCAAATCCACCTAACCTGCATGCATTTAGACTGTGGGAGGAAACCAAAGTTCCTGGAGGAAACCCACACAGACACAAGGAGAACATACAAACTCCACACAGAGAGGACCTGGGACGCGAACTCTGGTCTCCTTATTGCGAGGCAATGCCGCTATCACTGCACCACCATGTTGCCACCATTTTTGGTGGTGACTGTAAAGTGTTAAGAGCATGTGAGTACATCATGTCATTCTTACCCTTTGTTTACATTGTTTGTTAATGCCCTGCAGTTGATGCTGGCATGATATGCTCCAGCTGTATAGGAATATAAAATAGAATAAGCAGATTAAAAAGGAGAATGCATAGAAATGGGTATTTGTAAATTCTCAGGGTTCTGTCCTGAAAACACAGTCAGCTTCAATGTAATCTATTGTCTGCATCGTTACTATTAATATACAGTATCTTGGTCCAAAGTCTTGGGAGATCCTTATACAAATATTATTAACAAATCATAATGGCAAGCCTACTTAAAAAAGAATTAAGTAACTGTACCAAAAATCAACTTTCTGAAGTCAATCATTTTGGAAAAATATTAGAATAAGAATGAAATTCACACTTTGTAAATTTACTGTAGTATTAAATATTCTACATTTGACTACAGCAAAATTGCAAGTCATTTAAAGGGGAACCAAACAACTAAAGGGCAAATTAAGACAAAGAGGGTGTAAGTTGATATAGATAGATAGATAGATAGATAGATATGTGGGTATTAGCAAAAAAAGAGCATGCAGACAAGGCAAAAATTGATACAGACAGGTGTAGGTGCAAATAATTCTAGAATACCTGAAGCCTACGAAAAAACTCATAATCCTGGGCCACCTTAAATTCTTTTGCATCTCTCCGTTAGTGTCTTTTGTTTTGCAAATGTGTTGATCAGCACAAGTTGTAAGCAGCCTGCTAGCCCAATCCCCCAACTCGGGCAAAAAGTTCTCCCAGCTCAAGTCTGATTATCTGGGTGTGAGGTGCCTGGAGTTGTCAGGGTAAATAATATCTCATTATTTGGCACACATGCATTTCATGTGTGTTCCGTGTTTACATCAATCTGGATATACTGTATGTAGGATGACAGGAAATGTGAGAAATGCAAGAAATGATGAACACAGACCTAAAACAAACTTTTTTCATGTTATAGTACTAATGACAAAATTTTCACATGAAGTATATAAAGTTCAAATATCAAATAAACCCTTTCACAAAAAGGTACACGTTAAAAACCCTTTGGAAAAAGCAAGGGGAATGAGAGCAAGTAGTCAGAAAATGTAAGACAGCCAAAAGAAAATGAGCATTGGAGATAACGGTAAAAAACAAGTGTAATGGGGCAGTGGATGTCTTCCTAAATATTTGTGTATTTGGTGGGAGAGAAGTTTGATTATTCTGATTATGGTACCATCAAACACCTGGAAATGTTCATACCAAAAGAGATATAAATAGGTGAACAGCCTTGCAGTAATGTTAAATAAAGTGTAACCCTCAATTGTTGTTTAAATCACTAAATTTTCATAAATGAATATGTGAATGCTCAAAATGTGAAGTAGCAAAATAAAGTGACAGCACAATATAGAGGAACAACATTTACAGTACCTTGAAGAAATCTGGTTTAAATGATGCCACTGGAGTCATCTCTTGTATAAAAAAAATCAATTTCCACAAAAGATGAAAACATTTCCCAGTAACCCAGCAATTTACACTGGAACATTAACAGTGTGCACAAGACTTGATGAGACTGGTTGCCACTGTTCCTTTTATTGTTTGCACCAATAAAAATGACCCCCTTTAAGACCAACATCAGTTTTAATTTTTTAAAGTGTTCTGCTTCATTCATTTTTAATATTACTTTACCACGAGGCAACAATCATGATAATTTGTGAGTATGGGGCTTTTTATTATTTGAAAATTCAAAAACAGATTGCTTCTGTTTTTCAGCAATCACATAGTCAAGTCAAGCTTAAATTAAACAAAGCAGAGTATTGAATAGCTGTCCATTGGGTGAAAAAGGATGGCTGTCAAAAATATTGAGCAAGCATTTATAGACATTTCCACAATATGTGTTGGATTATTTTACATCCTCAACTCACACTGTGACAGAACCAATAGCACTAGTGAGAAAACTGACAAAAGCCTGACATGTCTGTACTGATTAGTAAACATGGGAGTAAAATTAGCTATCAGAATTTAAATATATGCTGCAATATTATGATTTGAGTGCTTGACAATACCAGATTAAATGTTACCATTTTAGTTTATTATTATTCAAGGCAGCCCCAGTGGTATTTATAATATTGTCCTTTCTTCATTTTCGTCTCCAAAAAGGCATGTGCTTTATAGACAGGGTACAGTACCACATTTATTTCATGAAATTCAATGTACACCCTTTAAAAGTATTCTGAATAAGAACTTACATCTTTTAATCAATTAATTTCAAATTTAAATTTTTGTTTTCTGCTCTAATTAAATATTCTAATTACATTTAATTGGTCTATGGGTTTGAATGCACAAAAGTATCTTAAATGTTAATTTTGAATGTTGTTGCTGATGGACAGATTTCAATAAAATACATCCTAAATATCAGATGGCTGGGGGTAGAAAAAGAAGTGTGAAGTGGGCTAGAGAAATATTTGCTCGATTCTGTTTCTGAATATGGGAATGAAACTTAGTATCTTGAGTGACCTGGTTAATGTGCGGACTTTTCCTCTTCCAGAGCAGATATGCATTTTCCAAGAAAAATGGTTGAAAGAGCAAAGTGGATAAATAATGTTTGTAATAAGACCCCCTTTATAATTGCAGTTACAATGAGTTGATATAAAGACATGGGGCACTGAAAGATTATTTATACAGACAAGGATTTGATTTTTCCTTGTAAAGATTGCTAACATTTACTGTAACTACTTTCATTTATGTTTTCATTAAAAATGAGCATTAGACAATGGTTTATTATACGTATTAAGGTAGCAGGCATGATGCTTATTTAACGTAATCTTTTCTACCTCAGGTTAGACTGCAAGTTGGACTCTACATTGTCTACATCCTGGACTGGCTGAGTGTTTTTAACAGGAACCAAATATTAGTCCTACGCCTGGAAGACCATGCCACCAATCGAAAATACACTATGCACAAGGTGTTTAATTTCCTCAGCTTGGGTATGTACATTTCCAAAGTAATACAGTGGCATTTAAACACACACTTATTTGAAAACAAATAAAAATATAACTCAGTGTTAGCAGTTGTACATATCTGTCAAACACTCCTTTAAAACCCTCATCCCCATTTTTAGTGTTTTTGTGAGAAGTGCATATACCTTTTTTTCATATGTAATGCATAAAAAGGTGTGCCTCTACTCTTAGACTAAAACTAGTTTTACTTTTTTATGTACAGTGCCTGGAATGTTTCTTGACAGTATTGGGACCAATGAAGCCTATATATGAAATTATATATTTAGCACTAATTTCATTGCGGTATTCATCTTACTTCAATTGACACAAATTCTTAGTTTATCAAATTAGCACTTGAGATCTTTGACAGGATTGTTTATATCCACTGACACTTATCTTTTTAAATTATATACACAAGATAATCAGTTCTCCCATTTTCTAAAGCAATTAGCTTTCTATATATGAAATAAATCAAAGCACCTAGAGAAAACCGTTCAAACAATGGGTGAACATACAAGTGCCATAAAAAAGTGTGCTGTGAATCAAATCTGCGGGTCTGAAGCTGTGAGTCTGCTTATCACTTGAGCCGTTGTAGGTATTATGTCAGTAAGTTAAAATTCTTATTAAACATGAACGATTGTCATTTTTTTTCTGATGATGTTTTTAGTGAACTATGTTCTTCAAAATATTACAAGAAGAAAAATAAAAACATTTATAAGCTCACATAAAAACAGGTAACAAAGCAAAAAAAAGTTAATTGCTTAAAATATTTCTTTTTATTTATAAGTGAGCTACCCAAGTTCATTTTAGGTTTCATGGATTTTAATGTGTTGACCTATCAAACCACTGAATAAGGTTCATCATGCTGTTATAATGTATTGTAGTTATTTTATTTATTTTATTTATAGAGCACTTTCAAAGCAATATCCACAACGTTCTTTCCAACGTCAGAAAAAAAGACATAATAAAGAATAAAAAAAAAGTAAAGAAATATTACAAAATATATCAAATAAAATTGCATAAAAAATTAAGCAATCATAAATAAAAACCAAATACATAATATACATAATAGAGAGATTTTAAACAACCTAACAAGAAAGAAAGAACCTTGTCTAAAATAGTGTGTGTTTTTGTGGAGTTTTAAATGTAGTTACAGAATTAGGTGCTCTAATATCAAGTTGGAGGCAGTTCCTGAGTTTAGGGACCATAACAGAGAAGGTTCTATCCTTCTTTTGTTTTTAATCTAGGTTGTGTAATGACAAGTAAACACTGGTCAGATGATCTAAGATGTCTACATGTATGATAAAAGTTGAACCTTTCAAAGATTTATAAGTGAGAAGCAGGATCTTAAACATGATCCTATGACTAACTGGTAGCCAAAGTAATGAGGCTAAAATAGGGGTAATATAAGCAGAGGACTTAGATCTGGTGAGGAGTCTTGCAGCAGCATTTTACTCCAGTTACAGCCTATACAGACTGGTTTTGCGAAGACCTGAGAGCAAGGAGTTATAGTAATCCAGCCGTGAGGTAATAAAAGCATGAATTAATCTCTTAGTGTCTCCAAAGCCCAGTGTGGGTCTGATGTTAGCAATAACCTTTAAATGTTAAAAATAAGACTGAACCAGTTTTTTGACATGAAACTCAAAATTTAACCTGGAGTTGAACAGAACACATACAGTAAGTTTGTGGGCACTGTTTAGAAGTTAAGAGCTAGGTTCCCCAAGGAAACTTTAACCAGATCAGCATTTTGTCGGTCACTCATTAATACTACTTATGTTTTATCTGAATTTTAGTTGAAGAAAAGTAAGAAGTAAAAAGACATCCATGTCTTAATGGATGAAGCATGTTGTGAAGCATTGCCAAACTACTTGAATTATCATGATCCAAGGCTAAGTAAAGCTGTACATCATCGGCATAGCAAAGGAAATGAGTGTCATTCTTTCTAATAATAAAGCCTAAGGGTATCATACAGTATATAGAGAAAATAATAAGGGCGAATTAGTGAGAATTATTTTAGATGTTGTTGAAACATTAGCCTTTGATGTAATGTCAATCGGCCTTTCTGTAAATCCTGCATGCTATTCATAATGTGTGGGTCTGCCTACTAATATCCCTGAGACAGTTTGTGTTATTGAACTTTCAAATGCAACAGAGCTTGAAAAAGTGCTTTATGGTAAGCCATAATAAATTATTTACCCACATGTAACTTGCTAGTCGTGCCGAGGAGACCCTGGAGAGTTGGAGGTTTGCTCTGGAGAGGAGAGGAATGAAGGTCAGTAGGAACAAAACAGAATACATGTGTGTGAATGAGAGAGAGGTCAGAGGAATGGTGAGGATGCAGGGAGTAGAGCTGGCGAAGGTGGATGAGTTTAAATACTTGGGATCAACAGTACAGAGTAATGGGGAGTGTGGAAGAGAAGTGAAAAAGATAGTGCAGGCAGGGTGGAATGGGTGGAGAAGAGTGTCAGGAGTGATTTGTGACAGACTGGTATCAGCAAGAGTGAAAGGGAAGGTCTACAGGACGGTAGTGAGACCAGCTATGTTATATGGGTTGTAGACGGTGGGACTGACCAGAAAGCAGGAGACAGAGCTGGAGGTGGCAGAGTTAAAGATGTTAAGATTTGCATTGGGTGTGACGAGGATGGACAGGATTAGAAACGAATACATTATAGGGTCAGCTCAGATTGGAAGGTTGGGAGACAAAGTCAGAGAGGTTAGATTGCGTTGGTTTAGACATGTGCAGAGGAGAGATGCTGGGTATATTGGGAAAAGGATGTTAATGATAGAGCTGCCAGGAAAGAGGAAAAGTGGAAGGCCTAAGAGAAGGTCTATGGATGTGGCGAGAGAGGACATGCAGGTGGTGGGTGTAACAGAGCAAGATGCAGAAGACAGGATGATATGGAAGAAGATAATCCGCTCTGGCAACCCCTAATGGGAGCAGCTGAAAGAAGAAGAAGAAGAACTTGCTAGTCCTAGCTAGGTCCTCAGTAAACAAAATTCAGACCTGCATATAAAATAGGTGCAAAAATCATTTTTCTCCATGAATCTTGACACTTTAAGACTTAGAGGTCTCTATACATATCGAGACTTGGGTGACTTATAGTAAGCACATACAGTATAAGACAAATACAACTTGGGGGCATAGACATGTACAAAAAAGGCACAATTCGTTATTTTCTAAGACAAATGCATCTAGAAAATAAGTGAGACTTAAGATGAAACCACACCTTTTACTGCCTTCTACAAGCAGTTATTAGATTTTAGTAGTAAATGTTTCTTATCGCAAATGGTTTTATGGACTACATTTCTTTTAAGCCATGTAGTGCTATTTTGGTTGTGTTCATAAAAAAAGAAAAAGTGCATCCTCTTTTTAAAGATTATCCTTTATTTGCGCTCACAATAATTATACCTACTTTTATTTTAGAATCTCAAGGCAGTAAGAGACCCCCTTCAGCCTCCCTTTCTAAACAAACGTAATCTAATACTGGACAATAATTTAATTCTGAATTCTTTTATCTATACAGCAGAAAAAAAATCTCACAAATTACCAGGTTTTAGATATGTAAGGAGTAATCTAGCAACCAAAGACAAAAAAATGATACCGAGGTTGCCTGTGGGCCCAGATTTGGGGTTTGAAGAGGGTTTTAAAGGAAGGAACTATGTCTTGTCATTGGTTTCTTAGTTGCATATAAACATCATTTTGTCCATTAAGGCTACCAATCGTTGAGTTGTGGCTTTTTGTTTGAAAAAGGGTATTTAGATAGTACTTTGGAAAGCCATCTCTGGGATGTCACTTGGCTGGTGATTGATCAGTTTATTAGATAAGACACAAAGGCTGCATTCTGAAGAGAGACCCTATTAGGAAAAGCTGATATTAAGAGCGTCCGGCACAAATAAAGTGCCATCTCCTATTTCGTGTTAGTTTTAAAATCTCGGTTACTTCTTTATATGTTTTATTTGATGAGCTGTGCAAAAGAGACTATGATCCAAGAACCAAAGCAGTTAAAAATTCCATTGGGAGGAAGTTCTTTTTATACAGTTTGTGATGTAGAACAAACACGTAGAACAAAATGAAGGAAGCGTCAGTACCACCAGTCAAGATTGGCTGAGGTGAGTGAAACACAACAAAATAGCATACTTATATGGTGTTTACAGATTTCATTTCTTCCAGGAGAAAACATGAAAATAAATTGACATTTTCTCATTGATATAAAATATATACAAAGATGCAAAATTGTTGCATTTAATTGGACTCTTTTTTTCCAGATTTCATGTATTTTTTTGGAATTTTCTTTATGTAATGTTGCAGAAAAATGTGAAGTGTCCTTTGCATACATTTCTGATTATTCTCATACAGTTTATCTTAACATGGTAAAATTAACATATTAACCTCCATCCAGTCATTTTTCCTACTCACATAATTCATTTTCAGAATTGTGGGGTCCAAAGCCTATGTCTGCATCGTCCATCTCAAGGCAGATATCAGTTTAACATCGACCACCAGTTCGTAGCAGGGTTCACTCCCACATGTACCAGCAACCACACTGGGCCAAAAAAGACATGCCCTGTGTTCTTGGTGTAACTGATTTCAGAATGTAGAAAGGCGAAAAACTCAGACATGCCAACATCACATAGAAAGTGACTGGGCTGGGGTTGATTCAAACCCAGCCTCTTGTAAATGTTAGATAGATAGATAGATAGATGTTAATACATATATACATTATTGTGGCTCATCTGAATGTGTGTGCTTCAAACACTACCCAACAATTAACAATTTAAGTATAAACCATGGTATTAATAATACATTGTCAACATTAAAAAATAATGTGCTACCAAGTACAGAATGTGACTTCATTTAATATATAACATCAGCTTTACAACATTGTTTTAACAATTAACATGCTCTCGGCACAGAAGGTGGGACTATCCAAGTTATACTGGACAAATAATGTTCTTGTTACAGTGCAACGTTAAGCATAAATTAACTACTGTATCATGGAATCACCATAGAGGCTATAGTTACAGTATTGTAACATCATGTAAACCCAATAGATAGTTCACGACTATGAATTAATCATTTGCCAGGTCTGGGAATTTAGAAGATATACTGATAATGATAAGTTGGCAACACACAGGAGATCGGCATATTTATGAGTGGGATCCTGGTTATGCCTGTAATTCTCTTTTTATATCATTTATACTAACAACTACTGGCAATCTGGAAATTTCATGAAAGTTTTGCTTTCCTGTGTGTTTCACTCACTGCTGTAGAAAAAAAGACAAGTCAGCCAAGTTCAGAATAATTCCACATTAGAAGCACCACAGCATACCAGCCGGGGAGTATTTTGTGTGGTTTTTGCATCTATTCTAGGTATTTATGTGGGTTTCCGCTAGGGACTTGTGTTGTCTCCCACAGTCCAGAGACATGATGTTCAGTTAGGTCGTTTGGCCAATGGAAACTGGCCCAGAATGAGTGAGAATGTATTTGTTTTAGTGATCTCTGTGAAGACCCAGCTTCCTGTCCATATCTGTCTCTTGCCTTGCATCTTTTATTGCCACGAAAACGTCTGCCTCTCACAAAGTAGAATTGCTATTGGTATTTCTCTACGTTTAGCAAAAGGGAATACTGCTGCTTGCGCATGACAGATACTGTATCATCATACTTGAGTTGCAACATTTTTGGTAGAAAAATGGAAAAATTGCAAATGAGTTTGTTTCCTCAACTGTTGAATTAAGCACAGCATCACATTAAAATGTAGGATATGCTATTTTAATTTTTGTGTTACTATAAAACATAATCGCAGCACTTTGCAAATGGTCAATAAATAAGAAGAAATATAGTTGGTGCTGCTTGTTGTAGAGCTTTGTGATTAAAATGTTTCACCTGGTGGCACATATCTGCGTCTTGGCCTGCAGAATTCTTGGCATTAAGTGCAATACTCAATATTGTATTTAGAATAAAAAACTGTACTACTATTTTGTATTAGGTTACATTAAATGGTTTGAGTATGTAAATAGAGAATATAAAATTCTTGTTTCTGTTTGGATCTTCTTGTCTAAAACAGAGATGAAGGATTTACAGTAGGTTTAGGTTTAGGTTTAGGTTTATTTGTCATGTATAGTTTAACACAGGGTCAACATACAATGAAATGTGTATGACGAGAAAAATAAGTCACTCAGCCTAGATCCAATAAAGCTAAAAAAAATAATTAAAAAAGAAAAAAAATTACAAGTTAAAAATAGACAAGCCATATAAAATAAAATGTGTACGTTTTAAAAGATGTTATAGAGCAATATGAGTTGAATGAGCAGCAAATACAAATGACAGTTATTGCACAGATAATGTTTTATAAGTACAGATGCATATTCCATAAAGTGCAGAAGCATGTTCCAGTCAGTATTCAGAGTGTGTGCAGGTACAGTTTGTGTGTGAGTAGTGCAATGTAGATGTAATGCAATGTAGGTGTAATGTAAGTGTATGTAAGTGTTCAGGTGTTGCTGTTGAGGAGTCGAATTGCCTGGTGGTAAAAGCTGTTCTTAAGTCTTGTAGTCCGAGCAGCCAGACTCCTGTATCATCTGCCAGACGGTAACAAGGAGAACAGCTTACGTGCTGGATGACTGTGGTCCTTTATGATGCTGCTTGTCTTACGCAAGCACCGATGGAGGTAAATGTCTTCAATGGCAGGGAGACTCTTGCCCATGATGTGTTCTGCTGCCTTCACCACTCTCTGTAGTGATTTCCGGCTGCTGGCAGAGCCGTCAGCAGACTCTCGACCACACTCCTGTAAAAGTTTGAGGTGAGGTTGGGATTCATGCCAAACTTCCTCAGCCTCCTCAGGAAGTAGAGCCGCTGGCGAGCTTTCTTGACCACAGTGTCTATGTGAAGGGCCCACGAGAGATCCTCGGTGATGTTTACTCCGAGGAACTTGAAGCTGTTAACCCTTTCAACTTCTACGCCGCTGATGTAGATGGCCTGGTGTTCTCTGCCTTGTTATTTCCGATAGTCCACGATCATCTCCTTGGTTTTGCTGACGTTAAGAGAAAAGTTGTTATCCAGGCACCAATTACTCAATGCCAGCACCTCCTCTCTGTAGGCCGTCTCATCGTTGTCAGTGATAAGGCCTATGATGGTTGTGTCGTCTGCAAACTTGATGATGGTGTTTGTGCCGTGTTTTGCAACACAGTCGTGGGTGAACAAGGAATACAAGAGTTGGCTAAGCACACAGCCCTGCAGCGCTCCTGTGTTTAAAATGAGTGATGAGGACGTGTGTTTGCCGACTCTCACCACCTGGGGCCTGTTTGTGAGGAAAGAGAAAATCCATCTGCAGATGGTCGTCCCCAACCCAGGGTCATCAAGCTTCAAGACGAGTTTTGAGGGGATGATGGCGTTGAATGCCGAGCTGTAATCTATGAACAGCATTCTTACATATGTATTTCCTCTTTCCAGGTGGGTGAGGGCAGTGTTTATTGTTAGCGCAATGGCATCCTCTGTCGATCTGTTTGCTCTGTAAGCAAATTGGAGAGGATCCAGCGTGTCAGGGAGGGATGAGCAGATGTAACCTTTGACCAGTTGTTTGAAGCACTTCATAATGACCGATGTCAGTGCAATCGGGCGATAGTCATTCAGACAGGAGACCACCGGTTTCTTTGGGACAGGAATGATGGTGGATGCCTTGAAGGAAGTGGGGACCACTGACTGCCTCAGGGAGAGATTGAAGATGTTGGTGAACACACCTGCTAGCTGGTCAGCACACGCCCTGAGGGCACGGCCTGGGTTGCCATCTGGTCCCGGAGCTTTGCGAGGATTGACCTTTTTGAAGGACCTTCTCACATCAGACGTTTCAAGGATCAGAGTGACAGACTCACTGCCCCCTTGAGGATATAGCACCTGTTCTTTGTTGGCTGCATCAAAGTGAGCATAGAAAGTGTTGAGCTCGTCTGCAAGACATGCAGTGGGCTGAACACTGACTGTGTTTTTCTTTTTATAGTCAGTGATGCAGCATAGTCCATTCCACAGGTGCTTGGTGTCAGAGCTGTGGTAGCTTGACTCCACTTTGTCCCTGTAGTCCCGTTTGGCCTTCTTGATGGACCTCCGGAGGTCGTATCTGGCTACTTTGTATGCATCAGAGTCCCCTGAGCCAAAAGCAGAGGTCCGCGCCTTGAGCTTAGCCCGAATCTCCGTATTTACCCCGGGTTTCTGGTTAGGATATATGCAAACGGTGGTTTTAGTGACAACATCGTCAATGCACTTGCTGATATATCCTGTGACAGTCTGTGAATTCATTGATGTTGCCATCAGCTGCATCCTCAAACATCTGCCAATCAGTTATTTCAAAGCAGTCCTGTAAGACCCCCTCAGCTTCCCTGTCCCATTTGTAGATGTCCCTGTAAACCGTTTTTTCCTGTTTAAGTCTTTGTTTATATGCAGGCAGCAGCAATATAGAGCAATGTTCTGCTTTTCCAAAAGCTGGTCGAGGGAGAGGTTTGTAGGAGTACTTGAATAAGGTGTAACAATGATCCAGTATTTGATCACCTCTTGTGGGGGGAGAGATGTGCTGATAGTATTTAGGGAGAACTTTCTTCATGTTTGCTCTGTTAAAGTCTCCCAACACAATAAATGCTGCTTCTGAGTTAGCGATCTCTTGTCCACTGATAACATCATACAGTTCATCCATAGCTGAAGCTTTATTAGCTTGTGGGGCAATGTAAACAACTGAAAGGAGAACTGAACTGAACTCCTTCGGGAGGTCAAAGGGTTTAATTTTAATGGTCAGCAGCTTGAGAATCAGTGAGCAGTGCGTTTTTAAGACACACACATCTGTAGCCCACGAAGAGTTAACCATAAAGCACACACCCCCTCTCCTTGACTTGCCTGAGTCCTTCGTTCTGTCTCCCCGATAAACTGTGAACCCGTCTGGTGTGACTGCGCAGTCAGGTACGCTGGGCTTCAACCACGTCTCTGTGAATGCCAAAACGCAGCAGTTCGTGATGTCTTTTTGGTGCTTAATTCGTGCACGCAGCTCATCTAATTTGTGGTCCAGAGACTGAACGTTAGCGAGCAGGATGCTAGGCAGAGGAGGCTTGTTGTTTCTCTGTCGGGTTCGGCACAGAATTCCGGTGCGTTTCCCCCTCTTTGTTTTCCTTCGGCGTCGCGCGAGTAAGCAAAAGACTCCAGGCAGTACAGTGTCCGCGATATCAAAAACTGTTGTAAAATCCGAACTGGCTGATGAACGTAATTCCAATAGTGTTTGCCGGTCATACTGAAAGTGTGATAAAGTAGTACGCACAAAGAGAGTGAGTAGTAAGAAAATAAATAATAACTTTTTGCTGAGATGACTCGGAGCTCTCGTCGGTGCAGCCATCTTATGGAGCAGTCACTCATATAACTTGGCCAAGTCTGGGTATACCTGGAGCTGTTTGGCTGTCAATGCCATGTTTTATACATATAAATTTCACTTGAATGTTTTCACATAATGTGCTGGATCCAGTCTTTATTCTACAAATACATCTGTGTATATGTTACAATATCTTATTAAAAAATGAGAATCACAAATCACCACCTCAGATGATTCTTTAAAATTACTAAAATAAATAAATGTCTTCTTTTATCACATACAGTACTTGATGAAAAACACTTTTCTGGTATTTTTTTTCAAAAGGAATATTTTGGTCAACACCTCTAGTTAGTCATAGGTTTAGTAAGTTGGCTCATTTATACTCCCTTTTCTATCACATTTTGCATTTAAATGTGGCTTTATTATAATATTTTGCATGTGATCTGAAGAAACTAAACCAAATAAATCCTTGGTACGCGATGTACAATTAGAAAAAAATGTTTAAACTATCTGTGGGCATTTGTCTCAACATTTTGACTGCACCACAGGGATCAGTAACAGATTAGAAGTAATTAGTCACTAAATGTCACACAGTGGTGCCAGTAATCAAAAGCAAACAGAACATGCAATATCTATGTGTATGAGTTGACTAATTTCAAATGGACTTAAAAAAATCAAGTTTTTACTTTTTAATATATTTACAAGGTTCATATTTCTTAATTAGCAAGAAAGCAAACATGCATATGCTTCATTTTTCATGTTAAGCAAGAAACTAAAAGCTGAGAACCTCTGTAATTCTTTTTAAGGAAGAAATTAAAAACAAAACAACCATAAATTACATAGGAAAAATGCACTTGAAATACCTGCATGTGAATGAGATATATTTACCAAAATGCCATATTTAGCTGTAACACTAATGTATATTCATTACCAACCAGTATATAAAGATTTATCTAGACAGTTCTGCAAATAGAAACAAATTAATATTATGTGTGCTACTGATTTGCCTCATTTTAATTCAGAGCTAACTAAAGTGCTAGGATAAATGTCAGTGTTAGCTTTTCTGTATCTTCCTGTATTATTCGAGGTTAAAATAAGATTGTGAAATAAATTACAATTTAGGTGATTTTAAAAAAAAGTCTGTGTTTGAAGGCATGCTTTGAACTAGGCAGGGGAACTTTTGGGCATTGAAGGTTAAATAAACCTGTATCAACATCATCGTTCAAATAATAATAATAATAAAATCATAATAATAATGTTTTTATTTGTATAATGCCTTTCAAAAACCCAAGGAAGTCTAACACAGTATTTAAAAACATTAGAAACCAGAAACAAATAATAAAAAACAGAAAAAAACACAATATAGTCACATCTTACTAGTTTTAAAAAGTCTAAGACTGAAAAATATTGATTAAACCAAACATTTTTTAATGAGTTTTGAAAGAAGAAAGTGAAGAGCAGTCACACAAATGCTGATATAAGGAATTCCAGATCTAGGGAGCTATAACTCTGAATGATCTGCCACCCCAGGAGGAACAAGCCCAGTACCAGATGACCTAAGGGCACATAGAGGTTTATAGTTATAAGGCAGTTTAACAAGAACATAAGAAATTTGAAAAACAAGAGGAGACCATTCGATCCATCAAGTTCTTTTGTTTAGCTAATAACTAAGTTCTCCCAATATCTCATCCAGACACTTCGGTTTCTGCTTCAACTACTTGACTCGGTAGTTGTGTCCCGCAACTCTTTGCATAAAGAAGTGCTTCCTGGCTTCAGGTTTAAATGAACTTCTCCTTATTTTCCACTGGTGTCCTCAAGTAGGCAATTCACCTTTAAGCTGAAAGAATTCTGCTGAATTTTTCTATATTAATGGCATTGAGGATTTTGAAGACCTGGATTAGGTCCCCACGCAGTCTCGTCTGCTAAACAGGTTTAACTCTCTGAGTCTGTGAGTGTAGGACATGTCTTTAAGTCCTGTTTTCTGCACAGCTTCAAGTGTTGCTATGTCTTTCTTGTAGAGAGGTGACACAAAACATTCCAGATGTGGTCTCAGTAATGTGTTATATAGTCTGAGCATAACATCCCTCGATTTACATTCAACAGTTTTTACGATGTAACTTAACATTTTGTTTGCTTCCTCACATTGCTTAGGTGATGAAAATGTTATGTCAAAATAAACCTGTAAATCCTTCTCAGAGGTTGTTTCCTTTAAGACAGCGTCCCCCATCTTGCATTGACTTTCCTGTTGCCCATGTGTAGCACTGTGCACTTTTGTAAAGCATTTTCTAAGTGTTTGTCCAGTTCTCAAGCTTGTTCAGGTCTTTTTTAATTCTTTTTGCTGCCTCCTCAGTGTCTGCCATTCCTCAAAATTTAGTGTCAAATATGTTGGAATCAATGTCATTAATATAACAGAAAAGGTAACGGTCCAACCACAGACCCCTGAGAGGCACCTCTGTGCAACACAGTGAAATACTCAAGCAGTTTTATTGGCTCAGGTATGTTGACTGTCTACCAAATTGACTGAAATTGGTGGTGCAGTGCAGTATCATGAGCTTCTCTGAGTATATGTATGGCACTGTAATACAAACAGAGTTAATAATTAATAGACCAAAATGCTCTAGAAATGCGAAGTGTATGAAACAGCATTAAAAAGAAAATATGAAAGGAAAAGAACAAGATGGACCCAGACAGTGAGAATATTTATGACTAGTTTCATAATTTAAAAGAAGCAATTGTAACTAAGCAGTTTATTTACTGCTCTCTGATACTGTAAGGCAGGGTCCTTAATTATGGTCCTGTGTGGCCGCAGTGGCTGTAGGTTTTTGTTCCAGCCAGTTTCATAATTAGAAGCTAGGTCTAGCAGATAATGGAGCTTGACATTTAATTATATGTCTTATTAGTCCTTTCATTCTTCAAAGACACACCTTTAACACATTGTAGATTTTTAATTTTCTGAGAACATTATCCAAATATATTTTTTAATGTTAATAATGCATCATTGATAACATTCACAAAAGATCTGTACCTCTTAGTCCTTCTGTTCTCTCATTTATTTTAAACCATTTTCCTAAAACAGATACTTCTTGATATACATACCCAGGTTTAAATGGTAACACATTTGCTGTTCCTTTGTAATTTGCCCCTGACTATTAACTGAAGGCTGGTTAAGAAATCAGGCAACAATTAAAACTTAAAGGCATTTGTTTAAAACTAAAAGAGGCAATTAATGGTTCTGAATCGTAACGAGTTAATTAAAACTAAGCACAAAAAACATATTGCTTTAGTAGTAAATAATGAGTCCTAATTAAGAAATTAGTTGAAGCAAAAAATTGCAGCCACTGTGGCCTTCCAGAATGTAATTGAGGAGCCATGCTGTAAGGCCTTCAGATTTGTAATGGTTATGTTGGTCAGGTACGTATTCTGAACATCACTGGAAATGATAACTGGTGGATGTTTGGAGTCCCTATTCTTGGTTATGTAGAAAGAAACTAAGGACACACAAGAAGTGCAATAAAAGCAAAGAGAACTAACCTAAGACTAAGGGTCACCTCAGGTGTATTCCTGACTGTGTAGCTTCCTTGGCATTATGTATACCCCGGAAAAATGAGTCAAAAGCACTTTTTTCAACAAGAGGAAATATTATTACATGTAACAGAAACATGTAAATATCAGAATTTCAACAAAAATACAGTAGGAATGGTATGTCTAGTATCCACTGCTGTACAGATTTTGTACATGTCCTCTGTATGACATATTTTGAAACAGTTACCAATACACAACCCCAGTGGTGCAATTGGGAAAGTAGAAGCGTCTTTTTTTTGCACACTTTTAAAATATTTTTTCTGTTGCTTGTGCATGAAAATGTAGAATGTCAGCGCCTGATCTACATGATCGACACACTCTTTGTGTTATTATAGGCTATCACAGGGCAAGGCTTAGTGAATTCCACATTTCCCCAGACATTGACAACTGCAGCATTGTGAACAGTGCTTAGGGAGCTAATGCCTTTTTTGTCCTTCTACATGATGGTAATCATTTTTAGGTGCCTTTTTGCCACACACCTACTTGCACCATGATGAACCTTCAGGTGACTTCAGGGATATCACGGCAGGATAATACTTTATGCTTCAGTTTCGCTATCCATGTCAATCTGATGACCAATTCACAGTGTCAACTAATGGTTCAGTTTCAGTTTGTTCTAAAACTGGCTTTACAGCTTCTCGTTTACAAGCCATTGTATTTTGTTTGAAGGCTCTGCCCCAGTCATCAACCTTAGAGTGGTAAAACACATAGAAATGTTTGTCATTTTTGCAGCATAATGTTATTTTGTCAATCAGATGGCAGCAGAATACATTCACAAGGATTAATCTCGCTTAACCATGTAATGCGGATCATCAAACATCACTCCGAGTCTGAGAGTGTCAAGGAAGTTAATGGACTGTGTTGACAAATTCCCAAATAAATGTGTGTCTAAGTTTGCACGTTCTCCCCGTGTCTGCGTGGGTTTCCTCCGGGTGCTCCGGTTTCCTCCCACAGTCCAAAGACATGGAGGTTAGGTGGATTGGCGATTCTGAAATTGGCCCTAGTGTGTGCTTGGTGTGTGTGTGCGTGTGTCCTGCGGTAGGTTGGCACCCTGCCCGGGATTGGTTCCTACCTTGCGCCCTGTGTTGGCTGGGATTGGCTCCAGCAGACCCCCGTGACCCTGTGTTCGGATTCAGTGGGTTGGAAAATGGATGGATGGATGGATGTGTGTCTAAAACATGCCTGTTTTCCCTTAACAAACTCTTGTTTGCGGAGCTGGTTTAGTATTTTGAAAATGAAATCCTGCCTCCAAACTACTTCAGAATTTTAATCATGATGCGTGTCTAGCTATTCGTTCATTACTAAATCTATGTAACCTTGTTCAAGATGGCATGGACAAGTGCTTATTCCAGTAGCTTCAAACGTAGGACAGGAAAACACCATGGTCATTCCATCATAGAACACACTTAAATTCACTCAATTTAGAGTTTAATATAAACTTAATGTGCACATCTTTGGTATGTTGTTGGAAACCCAAAGTATCCTAGTAAATATTCATACAGACTCTCCATACCGAGAATCAAATCTGGGACTCAGTAACTGTTTGGCCTCAGTTCCAACCGCTGCACCATCATGTTATACACACAACAATTTCATAACTGTTTAATTTGTTCATTTTTCTTCTGATTGAAATCATTTAATCAACTTGTGTTCTAAATGTAGGCCTACTCAATGGAACTTTACATTATTTACATTTTGTATATTTAAATACATTGTTTTTATGCATATTTTAACAGTTTGTTGTGAATTTTTCTTCTTCTTGACTAAACCAGGATCATTGACAGAGCAGAAGGAGGCAGAAATCACAAAAAGTCCAGCTTCCAATACAAGACGTCCAGCAGACAAGAACCTAGGGCCAATGTTACCCGTGACTCGAGAGATTTTGCAGGACTTCTACAAGCCATTTAACGTGAAACTAGCTGAAGTTCTTCAAAATGACTCCTTCCTCTGGGAAAAGAGTGCTAAATTAATTTAATAAAACTTGGAAAAAATAAATTACTTTCTTAACAAAATGTAGCAATTTTTTTCTCATTTCCTCAAAGCATCTGAATGATACAGTATACACAAATTATTTTTATAAGACAGTGGTCATTAAATTATTTGAAGCTGTTTTATCTAGATTTGGCTCTTATTTGTCTGCAAGTCTTTTAAAAATCTCGAGTGTTACAATATCACCACCTGCTGTTGAAAATGTTTATGCCAACTGTTTTTTAATCAAACTGTATATCCATTTTGCAGTAAGATAGGTAAAACCTCCCACTTAAATACAGGGTCCAGGAAAGCCACTGTGGCTGCAGTTTTCCTTCTGACCAGTTTCTTAATTCACTGCCAGCCCTTGTTTTTAATGGGATCTGCCATTCAACCAAATGCCTGCGTCAGAGGACAGTTTTAGAAATGTCTTGTGCTTTCTGTGTCAGTTCAGAAATGTGCATATATTACTGTTGTAGCTTTTAGTGTGCAGTTGTCAACTCAGCCTTTAAATTTTTTAGCTTTATTTTAGGTTGATTGCTTTATAACAATGAGATGTAAATATCAATGTGGCCAACAGTGGAGCTGATAATTTGACACCATTTGCACTTACATGTTTTCTTCATAAGTAAACTGAGAACAAAATAAGGTTTGTGGGGTGATAATAAATTTTGGTCTGCTAAAATTGTTTCTGATTTTCATATGAAAGTAAAAAATAGAATCTACACAGTTCTCTGTCTGATGCTGGTTATTCTAGTTTAGGTTTGCTGTGCTGGCAGCATAAAATGCAAGGGCAGGGTGGCATACCACCGTAGAGTGTGCTCACATACACTTGGACACTTTGGAGTTGCTAGTTGATCTATGATGTACGTTTATGTAAGCAAGAGTGACGTATCTTTATGAAAAAAGTGGCTTAACAAAAATTACAGCTACTGTGACCATTGAATACCTCATTAGAGACAACTGACCTAAATATTTTCATGAATAAGAGGCAAACATTTAGTGTTAATAATCTAATCTACTATAGCAATCTCAACATGATATCAGCACTATTTGTCTTTTGACAAAGAGGTACTTTATATTTGTGCCATGTACAATGTGTGAATTTTTCATCTACCCAATGGTTGATTGGTCTAAACATCTTAAATTCATCAGGATACAGTCTCGACAACATGCCAGTATTCAACATGAGTATACCAAGACATGTTGAGGTCAGTGTGTCCCATAGCTGGATCTCTAATCAGAAGAGCTCATCCTTTCTTGAACTGAGATTAGGTGACTGGGGAGAAAGTTTAGTTAAATATACTGGAATGGTTGTGCAGCCATCATCCTGCAGAAACAAAATTCTGAAAGCAGAACTTTCAGATCACAGGACCACCACTGACTGGACATTTTGCCAATGGTGACCCATTATTATTACACCCATGACGCTTTTGAATATGAAAACCTCACCAGTGTTGCTGAAGATAGATAGATAGATAAGAAATGTTACAACAAGCAACAACAACCACCTCAAATCCACACAAGAATTACAAAAAAGAAGAAAACTTCTGACTTGGTTAAAGATCAGAGAGATAAGCGTAATAGGCATTATAAAGGGTGCCACACGTTCATCTGGTAACCATCTCACGGCCTCTGACAGGGTGAGTAGTTCCACCGCAGGACGAGAGAGGGGCACTGACTCTAATGGTATCTTCTCCTTTTCCTATAACAAACAAGCTGCCGTCCAAGGAGGAGCCCCACCTTGAAGCCCTGAGAAGTCTCTGCCCCTTCCAGTCCCCTCAGTACAAAAAGGAACTGTTACCAGAAGGCTATGTCAAACAATTGCCAGAGAGTTCCCAGTTAGCCTTGATTGTTATGGCGCCTACTCTTTTTGTTCTCGTTTTTGGGCCATAGAGCCATTTGTGTTATTCTTAGAAATCGGGGTAACTGGTTGGTACCCCAAGCATTTTTTGGAGTATGCTAGTTTCTCTTGGTCATACTGCATGGTTTGTAGTGATCACACTACATGGTATACTGCCATTGGTATGAATGAGCACCAGTAGTGTTTCTTTGCACACTTCTATTGAATCTAGAAGTGCTCAGTGGTAGAAAGGATGCGTGACATTATTCATAATGACCATCAGTTTTGTCTTCATTCTTTCCTGCGCTACTACCTCCAGCTGGTCGAAGGTGCATTCCATAATTTAGCCTCTCAATCAGTTTAGCTCTGTCTTCCTTTCAAAACCACCTAAATTTTAATCTTGCCCGATTTCCCTCTGAATTACATGCATGCACATTCAAATACACATGTGATCCATTGGTACTTGCCTACTTCACCAGTTAGTTAACAATGCAGCCAAAGTTATGAATAACAATTTTATTCTATATTACATTAAATAAAAACCAAATATATTTATAGAGATTTTTTACTGTACATTTGAAGTGTTTTCATTGCATTTATTTTGAATGTAAGATTTTATTGTCTCATGCTAAAAAAACACTGGAAAAAAACAGAATAATAATTTAAACTCATTAATATAAACTGCTTACAAAAATTATTTTCTGATACTTTAAATGGATACTTCATTCAACCTCATTGCATAATGAATCGTAAGGTGGCTTCATTTTAGGTACGTCAATCAGCTAAAGCAAAGGACTGTATGGTGGTTAGCACTTCTACTAAGAGCTCCCAAACCCTGGCTTCATATTCCAGTGCAGGCAGTTACTGTGTGGAGTCCCTGTGTTTGTGTTGGTCTTCTTTCAGCTCTTCACTTTCCTCTCACTTCTCGTACTTTTAACTCTAAATTGACCCAAGTTGAGTGAGTGGCCTCTACAATGGATGGGTCAAATCCAAGTTAATTCCTGCTTGTGCCCAATGGCACGGTAGTGAGACCAGCTATGTTATATGGGTTGTAGACGGGGGGGACTGACCAGAAAGCAGAAGACAGAGCAGGAGGTAGCAGAGTTAAAAATGTAAGATTTGCATTGGGTGTGAGGAGGATGGACAGGATTAGAAACGAGTACATTATAGGGTCAGCTCAGATTGGAAGGTTGGGAGACAAAGTCAGAGATATTGGGAGAAGGATGCTAAGGATAGAGCTGCCAGGCAAGAGAAAAAGAGGAAAGCCTAAGCGAAGGTTTATGGATGTAGTGAGAAAGGACATGCAGGTGATGGGTGTAACAGAATAAGATACAGAGGACAGAAAGATATGGAAGAAGATGATCCACTGTGGTGAGCTCTAACAGGAGCAGCCAAAAGAAAGCAAGCTCCTCTAGTGTTGGCTTCCTTGATATTTATATTTCATTGTTAACAGATAAACAATCTAAAATAAAACAAAAAGTACATGAAGTCTGAATTCACTCTAGTGCATCGAAAACTGTAACCAGCATGTGTCTGGAGTTTCATAGTAAGATTTATGTAAGATTTATGCTTACATCAGAGCTCAAAGTGAGTCAGTGCTGACTTGGGAGTCACAACTTTTCAGACTGGATTTAGAAGACTTTTGTATTTGATAGAAAATGTGACACATACCTGCATGTGACCTGCATCTGAGCAGTTCAGTATGAATTGTTTATTAATAAAGCTGAAATAGTTTCAAAATGTGCTCACAAGAAACAGTGGTCAACAACATCCTGCAGATAATTGGCATGATTATCCATGGGGCATTGCTTGGAACGTGGCACCTGGATACTGTGAAAAGCCTTAACATGACTGAAACAGAGTTCACCACTTGATACAGTCTGGGATTACATTATAGAGCATGTCATTATACAATGAAAGGACAATCAAACGCACTGTCCATTAGGTGACACCAAAGAGACTGGACAATTTGTGGTTCTCCGCAAGTGTCATAATGGTCTTTAACAGGCCCTGCCTCTTGACAGCCCCCCAGTTTTGACTCTCTAAGAAGACAAGGAAAAACTCCCACAAAAAAAAACCTAGTAGGGAAAAAATGGAAGAATCCTTGGGAAATGCAAATCAAAGAGAGACCCCTTTCCCAGGTGGTTTGGGCGTGCAGTGGGTGTCAAAAAAAGGAAGTAAATAGAATACAAAACACAGAACACAACACAAGTAATCCTCAATCTCTTATATATATTTCTCTTGTGGTTCGTCCTGCTTCCACTTCAAAACCAGTCCCGCCCAAATGCAGCCGACATGGCATTTCTCGATTCCTATTTGTCCTCTTCCAAATCCTTCCCCATGCTGCCTGCAGCTCCTGTGTCTTTACAACAGCTTCTTACACAGCAAACATTGGAAGCTAAAAATGATCGTGAACACATTCAAGAATACAACTGTTCTCTAGCGTTTGCTTCCATCGGTGCACAGATAACCTCCTGGCCACAGACCATACTGTTTTAAAATACACGGGCAAATTTATCACCAAATCTCTCCACTATATGCGAGCACTTCTACCTCTCCAGGATATGGACAGTTGTATGTTTTTGACACAGCACAAGCTACTGAAGTACACTTACAAAATAAAGCAAACTTTGCATGCAGCGAAAATTTACTTCTCCAGCTAGATTCCATGCTCAGAACCATCAACCCCTTCGCTAAATCATACAAACACATGCATGAAATCGCTCGGTCCAATCCAACAGCATCTGTACGAATGGTTTTCAAGGAAAACCCTAGGCAGGATTTACAATGATGCAATGCCCCAACATGTCACACCGATGTTGCAGCGATTTTCGTCGGAGAAGATTGCGAACCGCCTGCCGAAAGGGACATCTATCCCATAGGCAACTCCTGTAAACAGATTTCCATGCTCAATATGAATTGCGATCCTATGGTTTACCCACTTTTATTCCCATACGGAGACATTGGTTGGCACAAAGATTTACAACATGTTCCCGATAAAATGAACCGGCAAGCGAATAAGGCTTACTCAATGCCAATTTTACGCATACAGATTAGCAATGAGGAATATATTTTGTATTTTGCACTCCAGCGGCAAACTATTCCAACAGTTCGTCGTACATGTGTAATGTTAAAACAGAGTGCGCGCGTCTCAACAATCTCAGATTATATCAAGATCTGCGCGTGGAACAATACAAAGGACTATCAGACACACTGCAAGCAAACGCTGAAAATAACAACGTACTGTACGTGTAGGCAAAATGATCATATTACCATCCGCATTTCCAGGAAGTCCAAGATACATGCAACAAAGCTTTCAGGATGCCATGGCCATAGTTCGTAAATTCGGAAAGCCTGATTTATTTATCACTTTCACATGAAATCCTGCTTGGCCAGAAATTCTACATGCACTGTCAGATACCCAAAGACCAGAGCACACACCTGATACCAGTCTTCAGCCACAGTCAATTTTACGTGACTTTTTCTAGGGTTAGATCTTTCAACTCATTATCTGTCTTCTCCACCAAAACACCTATGCACAACTGCGTCTTTCAAGAAGTATTTATTTCTTCTTGATTTCTGAATTCCTTTCTCACCGTTTTCCGTTCCTATTCTTACACCTCCGTATGCTACGGCGGGCGTCACCTAGTATAATAGTGCAATAGAAATCTTACGAGTACAGAGCAGAATTCAACACTAGATGATATCACATAATTTAAACTTGTCACATCACTGTTTTTCATCAAAACCTCTCACATCTTGCTCTCACCAGTCCCGTCTCTTCTCTTGTGTCCACAGAGATGGTAATGATAAGTTGCACTCAGAGAAACATTACAATTAGGAGCTGACAATTTCACAAATGTCTTACACTGTTCATGCTAGTGTTCACCTACACTACTAATAATTTCTGAGATTGCAAACTGCACTAAGGTAAGCATTGGATGGACAGCTTCCATCAGCAAACACTTCAGGTTGATTTAGTCTTCATAAACTGGACTGGTGTGTGAGTGTGTGAGTTTGCTCTGCCATGGAATGCTGTCATATCACAAAACTGTCATGATGTGCTTCTGGATTTAATGTGTTTGTAAAACGATGAACTAAAGGAACAAGAGAATAAGCACAAGAAATATAAATTAACAGAGTAATATTTAACATTAAAATACTAGTATAATGCCTACAATATGTGATATTTAATTACTACTAACAAAATGCCTTTCTCAAATTATTAAAAAAGCAGGTCTTATCTTGCGCACTTGAAGTGGTTTGCCTAGACCTACAATTGTTCAAATATCATACGAATGTGGACATAAAACCAAACTACCTTTAATGAAATTAAATGTCACCTCAGATTATTAGTAAAGAAAGAGGTGGTTTAGATGTTCTTGAAACCATATAATATACTGACAGGTTATAGTGTATAGTGTATGATACTGAAAGTGCAATACATATTGCGACGACCGGTTGAATATGAAACGCTGGAGACGCTTTTTCCGGGGAAGTCTTGAAGATGCCAATTGGCTTTATATTTGGTGTGCTGCGATATAAATGGTGCCCTACCGCCTCCTGTAAGCCTCCAAAATAACAAGAGGCCTCTAACCATTCACTCCCTGCTCCAGTCGCTGTACTTGTCTTCCTACCTACCTCTAAGGGTGTCCTTCACCAATCACACACTCCCCTTTTATTTGCCCAGAACTATCGTTAATTAACCCTGACCCCTGTCCCTCAGCTCTCTCCCCTAGGGAAGGGCCCTGAGCCCTCCCAAAGTGCTTTCCCCTAAGACTCCATTCCAACCCTGCTTCCATTCACCACAGCGCAAGAAGTAATGGGGTCACGTTACAATATGAAATGTTGTGAAATCAGCAAAAACTAAAAAATATAAAAAAGTAAAAATTAAAAATTAGGTGAAGCTACAATGTTCACCTTACCCCACAACACTTACTAAATACATAATATATGCACTATTTTATGTATACATATACACTCACTGAGCAAATTATTAAGAACAACTGTACATCTGATAATCCATGCAATTATCTAATCAACCAATCATGTGGCAGCAGCACAATGCATAAAATCAGGCACATACAGGTCAGGAACTTCAATTAATGTTCTCATCAAACATCAGAATGAGGAAAAAATGAAATACCATTGGTTTCGTCCATGGCATGATTTTTGGTGCAAAAATGGGCTTCTCTGAGTATTTCTGTAACTGTTAATCTCCTGAGATTTTCACACACAATAGTCTCCAGTGTTTCCTCAAAATGGTGCAAAAAACAAAAAAACAACCAGTGAGCAGCAGATCAGCAGACAGAAATGTCTAGTTGGTCAGAGGAGAATAGACAGAATGTTTCAAACTGACAGAAAGGCTACAGTAAGGCAGATAACCATTCTGTAGATCTATGGTGAGCAGAAAAGCAAAGACTGATGAAGATGGCCGTCAAAAGCTGAAAGCCACATCGTGTTCCACTAATGTCAGCTAAGAATGGTGGGAAGTGGGGCGACTGCCTAAGGGAGCCCCGCTTTTGAGGTCTACATGTCCTCTTCGACAAGTTATATTCTCCAGTATAGATCCACCATGTCTCAAGAAAGGTTTTGTGGCCTGCCGATCCTATCTATAGAAAAAGACATTGCATCCAGATTAGACTACGAAGATGTCATCAACGACTTTTACAATTGGAAGGAAAGAAAAGTGGATTTTCATCTTTGAACCTGGAAACCGGTAAGAGATTTCATGATGATACCTCTGCATTAATATCACACTTCCTTTTAAAGCACTGAAACTCACATTTTATTTGTAGGCCATAAACATGTCCAAATATTAATGCACAAAAACATGTATCACTCAATGATAACCAACTGACATGACATTAACATGAATCCTGCATATCGAGACTCGGAGTATATTTGCAATTTAGGTACTTTTCTAGAAGAGGCCGTGCTAATTTCCGCATGACACCGCATCGCATTTCTCACTGTTGTGGTATTGTCATGAATTATGAATTGAACTTTTTTAATAGATTATATCGTTATATTTTGATAAAGTCCGCGTGTTACCTTGCAAAAATTTAGCTGAATACTGCAATGAGAAAATCCAGTGTACAGTATGTTAACATTATTTTTATTAAATTAGTGTTCAGATTTATACAGTCCACACATATCGGTAACAGTGTTTGGCGTAACTGGCCCCCCGTGGGGTTGGTCACCCCTAGGCCCCGCACACCCCTAAGGATGTGGTAGGACAGGAAATTTGCAGCATGAATTTACAGCTGACATATCTGCTGAAATTATGTGTTATAATCATGTCAACATGGACTGGAATCTGAAAGGAACTGTGGAATCCATGGTATGAAGAATTGAGGCTGTTTTGGGAGCAAAAGGGGCCCCTAATCAATATTAGTATAGTGTTCTTAATAATTTCCTGAGTTAGAGTATATATATTGCAAGTGAATGGACGCTTAGTGGCACTATTGCCCATCTTTTCCCCGACAGACAGACGCTCTGGACACAAGTTAAAAGCACCAAGAAGTATTTTAATTTTCTTCTTCTTCTCAAACAGTGCCTCCAAATCACCACTGCCACAATAAACACAATAAATAAATCAATAAACACAATATTCTTCTCCTCCACACCTCCCAGCAAGCGTTGTCCACCTCCTCCTGACTCAGGCTCACTTGCTGGGTTCACAGCAGTCCTTTAAATAGTCCTTGACGGGACAGATGGAGAATTTGTAATTTCTTCAGCCCAGAAGTACTTCTGTGCTTCCATCCCTATGACTTTGGAGTACTTCTGGGCTATTTAAACATTAGGGACTCCCCAGTCTCCCTGCAGCGTCTCCTTGCGGCACCCGTGGTACCCAGCAGGGCTATGTTGCCAAGCTCCAAGTCCCATAGTGTCCTGCGGGCATCCAGGGCACCACTGCAGTCCAGGGAAGCTGCCATCTATCGTCCTGGGGGAGACAGTGTCCTTGATAAGCTGCCTTCCCCTATCCTTCTATTACTGGGATGTCCAGGCTGGGATAAACTGCCGGCTGTCCCTTACATTTCCCCTCCCTCAACTGAGCGGTGAAGGGCAAAGTGGCCTGCCCCGCAAGGATTGTCCTTTTCCAGGAGGAGCTGTCTGTAGTGTCTGGACCATGGCTTTATTCTGTAAAAATAAAGTGAGAGAACTGTGGGGAGATACAGCACCAATGTTGCTGTTTAACATCCTCCCCGGTTCTCCACGGACATTTCCTCCACACATGGCCCGACCGGCGGCATTCATAACACAGCCGCCTCCAGCCATCCCTTACAGTATATATACATTGCATCCGGAAAGTATTCACAGCGCATCACTTTTTCCACATTTTGTTATGTTACAGCCTTATTCCAAAATGGATTAAATTCATTTTTTTCCTCAGAATTCTACACACAACACCCTGTAGCAACCGCACAATACGAATACGCGATTCCTACACTTCACCACCCGTACAGGGGGTGGACGATGTTTGAAAGTATAAGAGCACAACCATATTCGGTCCTCATCCCCTCTAGCCACGATCCCCTTCTTAACAATTTGTAGCAATAAAACACAACAGGAAATGGAACAGAAAAAATATATTAAAAGGTGCTGCTACATAAACTTAACCGGTGCTTGAGTGCTCCTAAGTGAACCCCTTCCCCAGACGCCCTCCCTGGCGCCCCGTATACTAACCCCCGGTTTGACACAGACAAAAGAAAAAGAAAAATAAATAATGAGAAAAAACTGTTCTTTGATACGTTTAGTTTCACGGAGTCCAAAGATATAGAAAGCACGAAATCCTGGAAGCAGGAAACACAACCGTCCTTTAGCGGGACGGCTTCTCTGCGGACTATCACGAAACGAAATTCAGGAATCCGACTCACCAGACGGGAGCACCCGGAGAACACCAGACCCTGGCCTCTTCTCGGGGATTCGTCCTTAAAATATTTCTTCGGGGTGGCCACCCATGAAAAGCAGACGTCCCTGGGAGAAGCAAAATCCTGAACAGTTCTAGAGCGTAGATAGTCGCTGCGATGCCTTGAAAATTGTGTCTTTGTTTCTTCCTCCTTACTTTCTCCTTACTGTCTTTTTTCCTTCTTGTTCCGCCATTCCCCTTAAAAAGAGAAAGTTTCCCGCCGAAAATCCTTGCCTCTCTCGGTGGTCATGGCAACCAATACACCGGCATCAGGCAGCTGGAGAGTGTACTCGGGCGGGATACTCCCAGAACGGGACGTCACCAATGGTGCCTGAAGGGCTATTTAAAACACCCTCCCAGTCAACATTAAGAAGTGACGGACAATTCAGAAGGCTAACCAGACTGTCCATTATGTAGCCTTGCTACATAGTTCCCCCCCCACAGGTTTCCCCAAGGGGGGACCGAAATATGGCTTAATGCTACTTACATTAACCGTATCTATTTTAGACTCAGAGTTAGTCCCTTTCTGTACCCGGTAATTATTTGGTCCAAGCTGCTTTAAAATAATAGCTGGTCCTACCCATTTGGGCGCAAGCTTAGAGGAAAATTTACGAGCAGCATCAGACAAGTAATGAGTTCGAACCCAGACCAAGTCTCCCCCCTCGTAGTGCACTTTCCGATGACGGGCATTATAATACTTGGCTTGTCTTGAAGTTGACCTCACTAACCTAGCCTGTACCTTCTTTCGTAACTCCTCTAGAGTTTCCAGCGTACGATATTGAGAAGTATCTGGCAAAGGGACGGATTCCACTAACCGATCAAGTGGGCCTTTGATTTGACGACCTAGGGTAACCAGTGCAGGAGTTTCACCCAATGCCTCGTGCTCTACTGTGTTAATGGCAAACCGTAATTCAGGAAGCCATTTGTCCCAGTCTTGATGACGATCTCCCACGTAGGATGCCACCATTGTTTTCAGGGTCCTGTTTACCCTCTCTGTTAGATTGCTCTGGGGATGGTATGCTGTTGTCAATTTACGTTTTACCCCCCAAGCTAAATATAATCTTTCCATGATTTCACTGGTGAACTGTGGCCCACGGTCCGATACAATGAACTTGGGGACCCCCCACCGAGTAAAAATCTCATGTTTTAAGAGGGTGCTGATCCGGTGAGTCTTAGCATCGGGCAGAGCAAAAAGCTCTACCCATTTGGAAAAATAGTCCACTACCACCATCAATATAGTTTTCTTGGTGGTAGAAGATGGTAGTGGTCCCATCAAGTCGACTCCCAACATCTCACCTGGCTCCGAAGGAATCATAGATTGAAGCTCCCCGGCTGGTTTACCAGGTGGAGTTTTATACTTTTGACAGACCTCACACCTTTTAACGTAGTCCCACACATCTCTGCGTACCGATGGCCACCATGCCACTTCTAGTAACCTCAGGAGGGTTTTTAACTTCCCCAGGTGTCCACCAAAAGGGCTATCGTGATAATAATGCAGGAATTCACGTATATATTTTTCTGGGAGTACCAGTTGGAGCTTGGTGCCCCCGCTCTTAGATGGCACGGATCTATATAGCACCCCTTGCAGCTCCCTGAAATGAATGCGGCCAGGTTCAGCCTTAGCAACACTCTCTTTGAGCTCCAAGCAGGCCGGACAAATCTCTTGTGCTTGTGCTATATCCTGTAAACTTAAAGGCAGGGCACACCACTGGCTTTGTGCCATAGCCATACACACCACTCCAGTCATCTCTGGTATTCTTGACAAGGCATCGGGAACAATGTTGCTGCATCCCTTCCGGTAAAAAACTTTAAAAGTAAATAATTGAAGGCGCAATACCCACCGGGTAAGGCGTGATGACACTTTGAGTTGATTAAAAATATATGTCAGGGCATTGTGATCCGTATATACTTCGAATTCCACCCCTTCTAGAAAATGACGCCATTTCTCTATTGCCCAAACCACTGCTAAACACTCTTTTTCAGAAGCTGAATAGTTGAGTTCAGGGCCTCTCAGACTCCTAGATGCATAGGCAATCACTCTCTCCATTCCATCCATATTTTGCGTGAGGACTGCCCCGAGCCCTACATTGCTGGCATCAGTGTGTACTTGGTAAGTTAACTGTTGGTCTGGTTGAGCCAGGATGGGCGGGCATTGCAGTGCTGCCTTGAGTTGGTCCATTGCCTCCTGACACTCTGGGGTCCAGTTCCAGGAAATGTCTTTTTTCTTCAAGTGGTTGAGCGGGGCTGCTATGTCAGCCATCCGTGGGATAAACTTATGATACCAGCCCACAAGACCAAGAAACCTTTGCAAACTTTTCAGATCAGAGGGTGGAGGGTAGTTTTGAATAGCTGGGGTTTTCTTAGGATCAACCTCAACGCCCTTTCCTGATACCACATGCCCTAAAAAATGAATCTGCGGTTGTGCAAGGCGACACTTCTTCACATTTAATGTCAGTCGGGCTTGCCCCAGCCGCTGAAAGACAAGGTCCAAATCCTGGAGGTGTTGGTGAAGGTCAGGGGAGAAAACAATAATATCGTCTATATAGACAAAGCATATCTTCCCGATCAACCCACGCAAAACCTGCTCCATCAAACGCTGGAAACTTGCACCCGCATTCTTCAGGCCAAAAGGCAAGACCCGAAATTGGAACAAACCCTCCGGAGTGGAAACCGCAGTCTTATGTATGCTGCCCTCTGCCATTCGTACTTGCCAATAACCACTGCGTAGATCTAATGTACTAAAGATGGCTGCTCCGTGCAGGGATTCCAAAATTTCCTGTACCTGAGGCATGGGGTATGCATCTAAGAGGGTCTTGGCATTAAGTCCCCTGTAGTCCACACAGAATCTGTATGTACCATCTGCTTTCTTTATCAGAACTACAGGTGCCGCCCATGCTGATGATGAAGGCTCAATGATCCCTTGTTCCAACATCTTGCCAATATGTTCTTTAATAATCCCTTTTCTAAGGGGCGAGACTCGATAAGAGCGATGACACACCGGAACCTCGTTCACCGTATGGATGTCGTGTGTAACCACCTGTGTTTCCCCCAAATTCTCCGTGCATACATTCGACCATCGGCGAAGCAGAGGTTTGACTTCATCCAGCTGGTTTGACACAATATCCGGATCTTTGGTCTCACAGGCCTCCACCTCTGCAGCATAAAATCCCAAGTATGCCCCATGCAGTTCTTCCCGGACCTTTGTAACAAAAGGATGTTCCCCACTGCCTGGCACCAAGTATTTTCTATGATGGAAATGAATGGTCATCTTTACTGCAGTGATAGAGTCTAGGCCCAGGAGCAAAGGCAATGACAGGTGCGCATCCTCTAGGATATAGGTTTCCATCCTCCAAGCTACATTATGGAGTAAATACCTCAGCGAGACCTTACCCAGGGCCCGGTGCTCAGTCCCATCGGCCATAATAAACTTAATGGTCGAGGTAGCCAGAAGTTTTTCGTTCTGTCTGGCTATTTTGTTCCACCAGCTTTTCTGCATTAATGTGAAATGGCTACCTGTATCTACTACTGCGCCCACACACCAGCCTCGAATATGGACTGGGAGCACTAAGAGGGTAGCTAGAGTGGATACCACTGAGACACCTGCCTCAGTCTGTCCACCTTTTGATTGCTTGGCTGCCTTGGTGGTTTGGGTTTCCTTTTTACTGGCATGAACTTTCTCCCAGTAGCCCTTGTTAGATGCCCAATCACGTTCGACTGCACACCCGACCTTTACCAAACCATCCACGGTGGTCACAATCCCTCTCAGTCCCCCAGCCCAAACGGGGGTTACAGGCATTTAATATTCGACGCACTACTTCCTCTTCCTTCATCTCGGGTCGCCATCTCAAACATAGAGCCCTATAGTCATAGGCAAAATCTCGGATGCTTTGTGTTGGAGTTTGCACCATGAGCCGAAGTTTTTCTTCTAATTCAGTTGCATAATCTTCTGGGAGAAACGCCTCCAGGAAGTCCTTCTTAAAAGCATCCCAGGTGTGGATTGACTGTTTGCTTGCCTGCCACCAACTTTTCGCAGGACCCTTCAAAGAGGCATTACTCACCCCCAAAAGTTCATCTTCCCCCATTGGAGCAACAGACAGAAAAGCATCTGCCTGTTCAATGAAATTAATTATGTCCTCCGAGGTATACGACTCTCCCAATTTAGGAAACTCCATGTCGAAGGGACGGTACGGCTGGCGGAGTATACGAATGCACCGTGCGGGCTGCCTCCCGGGGAGTGGAATGCGCATTCACTGAACCAAAGGAACGCAGATTATTCCGCACCTCGCGCCGAAGATGTTCCTTCCATAGCTGATCACGCCTCTCCAGGCATTGCACAACATCCCGCTCCAGCCCAATAATCTGCTCCTCCACATATTCTCGCAGTTTTTCCATCGAGTCATCTATATAATTTCGCAAAGCGTCTTCACGGGATAAAGTGCTGTCAGCCATGGATGAGATCCGCTCGTCCAGCGCTTCAATCCGCTCCGTAATCTCAGCAAGCAGGGGCGGAGTGCCATCGTTATCCGCCTCATCAGATCCGGGCAAATCACTTAGGTACATCGATTGAAGCAGGCTCGCTCTCTCTCGGACGGCTGAATGTGCCCTCACCGTTACGTGGTGGCTACCGGCTACCACTTCCTCACACAAAGAGCCACTCGGCGGGGCGATCGCCTGCCCCGATTGCCCTAAAGACATCATGGATGATTTAAAGGATGATTTTTAAAGAATGGACTAAAAGGAACCAAAATATGACAGATGCTTATTATACTTCCTCAGAGAGGGCACCACTCTGTAGCAACCGCACAATACGAATACGCGATTCCTGCACTTCACCACCCGTACAGGGGGTGGACGATGTTTGAAAGTATAAGAGCACAACCATATTCGGTCCTCATCCCCTCTAGCCACGATCCCCTTCTTAACAATTTGTAGCAATAAAACACAACAGGAAATGGAACAGAAAAAATATATTAAAAGGTGCTGCTACATAAACTTAACCGGTGCTTGAGTGCTCCTAAGTGAACCCCTTCCCCAGACGCCCTCCCTGGCGCCCCGTATACTAACCCCCGGTTTGACACAGACAAAAGAAAAAGAAAAATAAATAATGAGAAAAAACTGTTCTTTGATACGTTTAGTTTCACGGAGTCCAAAGATATAGAAAGCACGAAATCCTGGAAGCAGGAAACACAACCGTCCTTTAGCGGGACGGCTTCTCTGCGGACTATCACGAAACGAAATTCAGGAATCCGACTCACCAGACGGGAGCACCCGGAGAACACCAGACCCTGGCCTCTTCTCGGGGATTCGTCCTTAAAATATTTCTTCGGGGTGGCCACCCATGAAAAGCAGACGTCCCTGGGAGAAGCAAAATCCTGAACAGTTCTAGAGCGTAGATAGTCGCTGCGATGCCTTGAAAATTGTGTCTTTGTTTCTTCCTCCTTACTTTCTCCTTACTGTCTTTTTTCCTTCTTGTTCCGCCATTCCCCTTAAAAAGAGAAAGTTTCCCGCCGAAAATCCTTGCCTCTCTCGGTGGTCATGGCAACCAATACACCGGCATCAGGCAGCTGGAGAGTGTACTCGGGCGGGATACTCCCAGAACGGGACGTCACCAATGGTGCCTGAAGGGCTATTTAAAACACCCTCCCAGTCAACATTAAGAAGTGACGGACAATTCAGAAGGCTAACCAGACTGTCCATTATGTAGCCTTGCTACAACCCCATAATGACAACGTGAAAAAAGTTTACTTGAGGTTTTTGCAAATTTATTAAAAATAAAAAAATTGAGAAAGCACATGTACATAAGTATTCACAGCCTTTGCCATGAAGTTCGAAATTGAGCTCAGGTGCATCCTGTTTCCCCTGATCATCCTTGAGATGTTTCTGCAGCTTAATTGGAGTCCACCTGTGGTAAATTCTGTTGGTTGGACATGATTTGGAAAGGCACACACCTGTCTATATAAGGTCCCACAGTTGATAGTTCATGTCAAAGCACAAACCAAGCATGAAGTCAAAGGAATTGTCTGTAGACCTCCAAGATAGGATTGTCTCGAGGCACAAATCTGGGGATGGTTACAGAAAAATTTCTGCTGCTTTGAAGGTCCCAATGAGCACAGTGGCCTCCATCATCCATAAGTAGAATAAGTTCGAAACCACCAGGACTCTTCCTAGAGCTGGCCGGACATCTAAACTGAGCGATCGGGGGAGAAGGGCCTTAGTCAGGGAGGTGACCAAGAACCCGATGGTCACTCTGTCAGAGCTCCAGAGGTCCTCTGTGGAGAGAGGAGAACCTTCCAGAAGGACAACCATCTCTGCAGCAATCCACCAATCAGGCCTATATGGTAGACTGGCCTGACAGAAGCCACTCCTTAGTAAAAGGCACATGGCAGCCCGTCTGGAGTTTGCCAAAAGGCACCTGAAGGACTTTCAGACCATGAGAAAGAAAATTCTCTGGTCTGATGAGACAAAAATTGAACTTCTTTGGTGTGGATGCCAGGCGTCACGTTTGGAGGAAACCTGGCACCATCCCTACAGTGAAGCATGGTGGTGGCAGCATCATGCTGTGGGGATATTTTTCAGTGGCAGGAACTGGGAGACTAGTCAGGATAAAGGGAAAGATGACTGCAGCAATGTACAGAGACATCCTGGATGAAAACCTGCTCCAGAGCGCTCTTGACCTCAGACTGGGGCAACAGTTCATCTTTCAGCAGGACAACGACCCTAAGCACACAGCCAAGATATCAAAGGAGTGGCTTCAGGACAACTCTGTGAATGTCCTTGAGTGGCCCAGCCAGAGCCCAGACTTGAATCCGATTGAACATCTCTGTAGAGATCTTAAAATGGCTGTGCACCTACACTTCCCATCCAACCTGATGAAGCTTGAGAGATGCTGCAAAGAGGAATGGGCGAAACTGGCCAAGGATAGGTGTGCCAAGCTTGTGGCATCATATTCAGAAAGACTTGAGGCTGTAATTGCTGCCAAAGGTGTATCGACAAAGTATTGAGCAAAGGCTGTGAATACTTATGTACATGGGATTTCTCAGTTTTTTAATTTTTAATAAATTTTCAAAAACCTCAAGTAAACTTTTTTCACATTGTCATTATGGGGTGTTGCGTGTAGAATTCTGAGGAAAAAAATTAATTTAATCCATTTTGGAATAAGGCTGTAACATAACAAAATGTGGAAAAAGTGATGCGCTGTGAATACTTTCCGGATGCAATGTATATATAAACTAGATATACTGTGTGTGTAATCTCTGTACAGCAAAATCTACAAGAGTGATTTAGTTCAAATTCAAAAAAGTTCTGGAGTCATTCAGATTAAGTGGATTGCTTTTCTGTTATCATGTCCCCTGCCTTATATTCTGACACATTATCAAAGACATCCCTTCAAAACTGGTCAAATCATGTTTACTGATGTCTAAAGCTGTTGAAATTCTATTGAAATTTCAACAGTCACTTCTGGTACATCCCATTCATATACTACCTCTTTGTTGAATGGCATGAAAGTATCTGTACCTGTACCTTCCCTATGTAGCTATGGTACATGTAAGGAAAGTAATAAGTCTAGAGATATATTCTGTTTGGCAACTTGACCATATGAAAGATAAATCATCTGGTCCCAGATACATGGAATAAGTGTGTTCATTAAACCAGAGACCTTTGAATATCATGGCCTTACCAGTTGCCTTGTATTGCCAGCCTCTCACAATACTCTCTCACACACACATCCACACTTAAAGTCACTAGTCAACTCAAGGTGTATGTGGAAAAAAAAAGCCCTGAAGATCTAAATCTCACACAGACAGTGACCAGGCTGGGGTTCAAACCAAATGTTAGCTGGTAAGCCACAACATTGGCCACTGTGCTCCTGTACTCTCCCTGATGGCATCTCCAGTTTAAAAAATAATTTCTTCAACAATCTTCAGTTTTCTCCAATCAACACTTTGGTTTTACACCCCACTTTCATACAGAAGCTGTCTGGTAAGGGGAGGTTCATCAGCAGTGAAAAGTCATTTTTGGCTGTTCTTTTTAGGAGGGAACTACAAGTTTATAAATAAAACACTTGGTATGCTAGCAGAAAAACATGCTATATTTATATTATTGGGGAATGACTCACTGCAATTACAATTCTGTGATACTTTGGCAGAATTAATGACCTTGATAAACCTTTACAAGAATAAATCTCTATCATTAAGCTCTTTACAGCATCATTTACATATTCATCATCTTCACAATGCCTTGATCACTTCCTTCTGCTTTTCCCTCAGTTCTTATATTTATGCAGTGAGACTTTCACAAATCTTTTTTTGCAAGATGACAATGCTAAAAGGACTGGGTGAAGGGTGTATTGTCAGTGAATACAAAGTAACTTCTGTGTTTTGGAACTGAATTAATGCAGTAGTTTAATCAATCATTTAGCTTCTTGTCGCCTTTCGAAAAAAAAACCTTCAGCTGTAGTATCCTGTGAACATCCAAGATCATCCAATTGCCAATTATCATACTCCTCTAATCTAGTCCAGGGTCATGGAGATCAAATCCTGCAAAAATAGTGACAGCACATCCAAGCAGAATATTTATTAAATCTATACAGTAGCATTTCATTTAATTTCATGTCTAATTTCAAGTTCAAGTTTATTGTTATGTTCCTAGTACAGTGAAATTCTACTTGCATGTCTCCTCAGAATAATGACAGTAATACAACAGCAACAAAAGATGCACACATTATGGGCCTCAGGCCTGTGGGAAATGGGTACAAGCCATTGCTGTTACAGGGTGTAGATACGATGGTATATTATCATGAAATTTGTGAGATTTACCAGGAACATTTATTGGGTTCATCTACTCTCGGGCTTGAAGATTAACACACACAGCAATTCTATCCAGACAATGTCTCGAGTGGGCCAATTGCAACTGACTCTGCAATATTCCAAATAACATCCTGTATATCGGGATTCTACATCACCAGCTCTAACAAACATGCAGATGTCATTGCGACACACAGAAGAGTACAACTCTTTTCGTTATATGCTACTTACTATGTCTTACTTTTACAGCAGTTGTTCTAATTATTGACGAATGACCTTGATAAACCCTGTGAATATGGCAGTAGCCATCAAACTCACACTTGGTAACCATTTATTATTTCTATCACTTATGATAAGGATGACTCTGAGACATCATAAAGGTTTGGGGCAGCCACCCGTATATTGTGTCCTGGCTGCAAATGCTTTTGAAAATAATAAACAGAAACAGATCGGAGTCCACAATTGAACTGAACCAGAAGTGACGTCATCGGTAGCACTGGAGCTGGAAATGATATCATAAATAGTGCCAGAACCAGGTGGGATTTCCCGAGAATGGTCTGTAAGGGATTGAGGGGGACAATTAGTTCACCTCACCGCCCACTGGTCAGGCATGGAATTACAATTATTCAGAGCCCTTTAGTTGTCTCCTATTTATTAATGTATAACAATATCAAATAGAAGAAAATATAATAAAAAATAAAATAGATAGCAAAGTCTGGATATAAACAGTCTTAGAAAAGCTTACTGAAAATCAGAAGTGTCAAGGGGTTGGTTATCATTGTTCATGGTTTAATGTGGGTAATGACATCCTTCACATCTTATGCAATTCTGTGATGGCCAGTGCAGTTTTGTACACTGTGGTGTGCTGGGCTGGTAACATCACATCAAGAGAGGCCCACCAAATCAACAAGCTAATTAAAAGTGCAGGCTCAGTTACAGGACATACTCTGGACCCCCTGGAGGTAATAGCAAAAGAGAGAATTAAAACAAAACTGAGTGCCATTATGAACAAAGCTGCACATCCTGATACACTAACACTGAGGACTTTCAGCCAACAAATCATTCAGCAGAAGTGTGTCAGGAAAAGCTACTGGGGCTCCTTTATACCAACAGCAGTACGTCTGCATCACTGTGACTGCCAAGTCAGAATTTTTTCTTTCTTTTGAATTATTATGCTTTATAGTATTCCATTGTGTGTTCAGACCAAATTGTGTGTGTATATTTATTTAAAGAGCTTCTGTAAAAAGCCAAATTTACCCCGGGGACAAATAAAGTTCTATCTATGTATCTATCTAACTATAGCTACGGTTTTTGACGTCCAATTCAGAAGGTCTCACATCTCTTGATCTCTGACATCACCCTTCTGTTGTTTTTTTTTCCTTTTCTTTGGTCCATCAGATGAGCTATATTTAAGTTAAAATGCAGATAATGGGACATGTGACATTGCACACATTTGATTGGTCATCATGTCGTTGTGATGAATGACTCTGATCAAAGTCTTTCACTTTTTTCATACATCTGTACTCCTTCCTTTCCCAAGCTGCAAACTAATTCACTAATTCCTAGCCCTATGCCATCTTTCTGTTTGCAGGTTATAAATTAATTAAAACAGTTTCTGTTGTATATTTACTTATTTCCCATTCCCAGGTAATAAAGCAATTGAAAAAGAAACTGACTGAAACAAATGCATAAATTACTAGTACAATACAAAATTATAATTGCAATACTTGTAATTAAAGGTACATAAATTCAGTTCTTCTTGGTTCATTTATACTTAATAAAAACAGTTTGCAGTTGAAAATTTGAAGATTCTCCACACCAGAAGAGATGGTACACTTCTGAAAGCATAAAAGAAGCAGGCAGCAGTTAGGAATCTCTGACCATGCTTGATTTTATTCTGATTTGCCCAGAGGTATAAAACTTCCTCAATCTCTGCCAAGATCAACATACCAATTTAACAATGGAATATACCAATTTTCTTTACTTAACAATAGCATATACAAATTTTCATTGGTTAAATAATTACAGTTGCCAACTATCATGAAGTACTGTACATACTGTATATCGCTGTGTTTTAATTAGAGACCAGTATCCCCAGAACACATTCATTTTCAAACTAAGCAAATACAAACATTTCCTAAAGAAGAAGCCAAGCTGGTGCCATACCAGGGTGTTAGTCTACTCTCAGTAAGAACAGATGGAGAAATTCTAACTGTCCTAAGATGTCTGAGGACACAGAAGCACTGGTGAGACTTCTGGACAACAGACACAATGTGTTGTATCCACTTCTTTGGATTAAAACAATAAAAATCTGAGTTTGTGCATTATAGTTTTCATTTGTCAAAAGTTTTTAAAAACAGGCATTTCAATTGCAATTTAAATTACATGCATATACAGTACAAAATAAACCAGTGAATGCTGCATATGATGAATATTTTCAATATTAGCAGTTTCTGTAAAAGCAGAGATCTTCTAAAGCCAGCCTTGTCAACAGGTCTTATCTACATTTCTGCATTGAAACCTCCTTCAGTCACAACCTTAAGATCTGGGCTAAAGATGTTATATTCTGTATATGTCAATCCTCTGATTTTTCACCTGTGACCTTTAGTTTTTTATCTGTTGTATGTTCTGTTTTTTAGGTTTCTATCCACAGACAGGCATTAGAACAAATACTATAACACATCACATGGTGTATATAAATGTGAAAATTGCAAATATGCATATATTTATATACTACATATACAATATGTATTTTGCATGCTAACTACTGTATACTTTCTTCTGTATTGCATTTTTGTCAAATGTTCCGGAGCGACATGCAAGTATAAATTTCATTATACCACGCTAACATGACAATAAGCTTGACTTGATGTGCTGCCTTCATGCAGTTGTCTTTATCCTTCTATTAGATATCTCTCTATTATAACACTTTCACGTCCTGTGATACGAGTCTTTGTGCCAACAGATTTAACCACGCCCAGGGCTGGAAATAAAAGATATAAACACATGCAGAGCAGGTCAGAGATAATGGAAGTACGAAAATTCGAAAGTCTCAAAAAAAGGATAGTAAAGATAGCATTAGCGCAAACAAACGGAAATTATTACTCGGTGAAATAACGGAACAGCGAAAAGAGATCAAATATATTGTTCGGATTTAAACTTTAAGTCAGAAACTTGTAGATTGTCTAATTCGTGTTGCCATCAGGGAAATAAAAAGTAGTGTTTCTTCCCTATGAAGAGGCGTATCCATGAGAATTAAAAGATTTGTTGTTTGGTGAAACTGAAATCCCGCAAGAGAAAATTTCAAGCCACACGAGACAAGAGCTTATGCAAAGAGATTTAGAAAAGTCCTGCCCACATAACCACGTACACAGTTCAATCATTTCTCATTTGTGTGAATACTATTGTCAGACACATTTCTTGTAGAGAGAAAGAAACGATATTCATTCACGGGCAGTTATATGTTGCGTTGTCACAATGTAATTCCAAACATGGAATCGAAATTCAAAGTTATATTGATAAAAAGGTAAAAGCAAAAAGAGATCGAATATACAGTATGGACATAGGTAATATGACAGAAGTGCACCCCATGAGATGCAGATCACATGTCATAGCAGCAGCAGAAAACCAGCAGCTGATTGAGCAAAGAGGAGGTAAAATAAAAAACAACTGTACTTGTTTCCCATTGTATCACCGTTTAAGAGAAGGTTTCGGAGGAGCGACCACATCTCCTTGGGATGCTTTCAGCCCCCCTCTTCACAACGCAAGAGGCACAGATGCAAAGTGGCTGGCGCATAGCGCTGGCCATGGGGGGCCGGTTGGTGAGCGAAGAGAGCAAGGGGCAAAGCCCCCTAGTCCTCGGTAACTGTTAACTCATTCCTACTTGGTTTCACATGCAAAGCTGATCTAAGTTGACAAGCCAGAGCAACTCTCAAAAAAGAAGAGATCTGGGAATACTGACACCTATGCCTGGAAAGAAGACTTGGGGATCTGTTTACTGGTAAGTGCCTTGTGGCCATGGTTTTCACATCTTCTTAAATAGGGTTCACCTTAACAACAAAAAACAAAAGAAAACAAAATAGAGATGAGGAGTGTGAGTCCAGCACTCGTGTTGAGAATGGCAGTAGTACCTGGATGTTAGTATAACCAAAGGTGTCAGATGTGGACGCTGTACAGATTTGCATTCTTCTTTTCAAAACACCAAAGGAGGTAGAGTCCTAGAAGATGTTACAGGTTTAGTAAGTTGCTTCATCATTATTTAGAGCTTAGCAGAAAAAGAAAACTCAGCAACACAATTAGGGGGCCAAAGTTAATGGTGCTCGGGTTTTGATAAATCACATATGCAGTGGATTTAGAAAGTATTCGGACCCCTTCACTTTTTGCACATTTTATTTTATTGAAGGTTTAATTTTAATTGGATAGATATGCCATTTTTGCTCAATAATCTGCACTCAAAAACACAAAATGATAAAGTAAAAACATGTTTCATAAAGGTTTGCAAATATATTAAATAATCAAAAACTGAAATCTCTCATTTATTTAAGCATTCAGACTCATTTCTGTCATCCAGATTGTGGTCTGTCCATCCTGTTTGCTTTAAGTATCCTTCAGATGTGTCTAAACATGAATGGAGTCTACCTATGACAAACTGAATTGACTGGACCTAATTTAGAAAGGCACACATCTCTGTATGTAAGGTCCCACAATTCACACTGCATGTCAGGGCTAAAACCAAGCCATAAAGTCTAAGGAACTCTCTGTAGGCCTCTGTGAGGCATACATCAGGACCCAATAGTTGAGAAATGGAAACAGTTTGAACCACCAGAAGTCTTTCGGACAAACTGAGTAACCAGGGAAGACGGGTCTCGGTCAAGGAGGTGACCAAGAATGCAATGGTCACTCTAACTGAGCTGTAGAAGATGTCTGCTGAAATTGGGGAACCTGTCAGAAGGACAACCATCTCAGCAGCACTTCAACAATCAGGACTCTGAGAGCATGAGGATAAAGATACTCTTTTCTGATGATCTAAGACTTGAAATCTTTAAGCAGAACTCCAAGCACTGTGTCTGACAAAGACTAGGCAATGCTCATCACCTGCATAATACCACCCCTATGACAGAGCATGGTGCTGACAGCATCATGCTATGGGGGTTCTTCTCATCAGCAGGGTTAGGGGCACTGGTCAGAACTAAGGAATGGATGAATGCAGCCAAATACAGAGATATCCTTGAAGAAAACCTGCTCCAGGGTGCACACAACCTCAGAATGGGGTGATGATTCACCATTCAGTACAACAGTGACTCGAACCAGATAGATAAGACAATGCCGAAGTGGTTTTGGGACAAGTCTCTGACTATCCTTGAGTGGTCTAGCCAACACCCAGACCTAATCCCCATAGAACATCTCTGGAGTGACCTGAAGATGGTGGTTTACAGAGGCTTCCAATCCAATCTAACAGAGTTTGAAAGGTTCCAAAATGAAGAATGGGATAAACTTCCCAAATCCAGGTGTGCAGAGCTTACAGGTGCTGGTCATAAAATTAGAATATCATGACAAAGTTGATTTATTTCAGTAATTCCATTCAAAAAGTGAAACTTGTATATTAGATTCATTCATTACACACAGACTGATGTATTTCAAATGTTTATTTCTTTTAATGTTGATGATTATAACTGACAACTAATGAAAGTCCCAAATTCAGTATCTCGGAAAATTAGAATATCAATTAAGACCAATGCAAAAAAAGGATTTTTAGAAATGTTGGCCAACTGAAAGGTATGAACATGAAAAGTATGAGCATGTACAGCACTCAATATTTAGTTGGGGCTCCTTTGGCCTGGATTACTGCAGCAATGCGGCGTGGCATGGAGTCGATCAGTCTGTGGTATTGCTCAGGTGTTATGAGAGCCCATGTTGCTCTGATAGTGGCCTTCAGCTCTTCTGAATTGTTGGGTCTGGCGTATTGTATCTTCCTCTTCACAATACCCCATAGATTTTCTATGGGGTTAAGGTCAGGTGAGTTTGCTGACCAATCAAGAACAGGGATACCATGGTCCTTAAACCAGGTACTGGTAGCTTTGCCACTGTGTGCAGGTGCCAGATCCTGTTGGAAAATGAAATCTGCATCTCCATAAAGTTCGTCAGCAGCAGGAAGCATGAAGTGTTCTAAAACTTCCTGGTAGACGGCTGCATTGACCTTGGACCTCAGAAAACACAATGGACCAACACCAGCAAATGACATGGCACCCCAAACCATCACTGACTGTGGAAACTTTACACTGGACCTCACGCAACATGGATTCTGTGCCTCTCCTCTCTTTCTCCAGACTCTGGGACCAAAGGAAATGCAAAATTTACTTTCATCAGAGAACATAACTTTGGACCACTCAGCAGCAGTCCAGTCCTTTTTGTCTTTAGCCCAGGCGAGACGCTTCTGACGCTGTCTCTTGTTCAAGAGTGGCTTGACACAAGGAATGCCGACAGCTGAAACCCATGTCTTGCATACATCTGTGCGTGGTGGTTCTTGAAGCACTGACTCCAGCTGCAGTCCACTCTTTGTGAATCTCCCCCACATTTTTGAATGGGTTTTGTTTCACAATCCTCTCCAGGGTGCGGTTATCTCTATTGCTTGTACACTTTTTTGTACCACATCTTGTCCTTCCCTTCGCCTCTCTATTAATGTGCTTGGACACAGAGCTCTGTGAACAGCCAGCCTCTTTAGCAATGACCTTTTGTGTCTTGCCCTCCTTGTGCAAGGTGTCAGTGGTCGTCTTTTGGACAACTGTCAAGTCAGCAGTCTTCCCCATGATTGTGTAGCCTACAGAACTAGACTGAGAGACCATTTAAAGGCTTTTGCAGGTGTTTTGAGTTAATTAGCTGATTAGAGTGTGGCACCAGGTGTCTTCAATATTGAACCTTTTCACAATATTCTAATTTTCCGAGATACTGAATTTGGGACTTTCATTAGTTGTCAGTTATAATCATCAACATTAAAATAAATAAACATTTGAAATACACCAGTCTGTGTGTAATGAATGAATCTAATATACAAGTTTCACTTTTTGAATGGAATTACTGAAATAAATCAACTTTGTCATGATATTCTAATTTTATGACCAGCACCTGTATAGAGACTAACCTCAGAATTACTCAAAGCTGTAATTGCTGTCAAAGGGACTTCTACAAAATAATGAATTAAGGGTCTAAATACAGGGAGGCTCAGGGAAACGGGAAATTTTCAATTGACATTCAAAGCATGAATAAACACATTACAAAATATATTTAATGATGGAACATATTGTACAGGCTAGACAAATAATGATGGTAATCAATATTCATTTTATGTTTTGAAGAAAACATCATGAAGGTGTTGTCCATTTCTCCATACACATTCTGACTGACTGTTGTGGAAATTCTGCATTTCTCCTCGACTTAACAAGTCAAGAGGAATGCCAGCGATTTCCTCTTCAATCCTCCATTTTTGTTCAGTAATGGTTGCAGGATGTGTGTGGTACAGTTGACTTTTAAGTGTCTCCACAGACAAAAATCACAAACAGTGAGATCTGGGGATCTCGGAGGCCATGGAATGACACCATTGTGTGAAATGACGCACCTTTCAAACAATCGTCTAATAGTTGCCATCAATTGTCGGGCAGTTTGTGAAGTGGCTCCAACTGGGGAATTCTTTTTTAAGGCTGAACCCGTTTCTTCGAAATTACGCACCTATGTTGTAACAGCATGAATAGACAGGACACAATCATGGTAATGACGCCAAAATTCCCTCTGCGCAGCAGTCACACTATCACCATTCTTATAAAAGGGTTTCACAGCAAACGCTTGTTGCTCCATTATAACTAATGGCAAGGGGTTCTAAACGAGGTAGCATTGGTCCTAAACAACTGGCAATGCCCCAGGGTCGCCAACACCTAGTTCCAAAATTTCCCGTTTCCCTGTGCCACCCTGTACTTATATGAATGAGATATTTCGGTTTTTGATTTTCAATAAATTTGCAAACACTTTCTGAAAAATGTATTTACACTTTGTCATTTTGGGTTATTGAGTGCAGATTGATGGGGAATAATTGCAAATTAATCTATTAAAAATCAACACAATAAAGTGTGAAAAAAGTGAAGGGGTCTGAGTACTGTCTGAATCCAATGTAGTAATGCAAGGTCCCTGTACAGTAGGTGGGCCTGTGTGTGTCCGTGCAAAATGATTCCGGCTTCCTGACATTAACAGTTTCTTCCTGCCTCCTTTCATTCTGTTTTCTATCTCAGCACATTGCTTTAAAAACACTACTTAACAATTAATGGTATGTCTATAGTGCAGGTTTTGAGCCATTAAATTTACGATAAAAAATTCCGCCTTAATCAGTGCCGATGCAGGAGGAATGTGATTAGCGTATAAATGTTAGAAGCCTGAGGTCAGCACCTGCATTGTTGTGGGTGACATCTTTTATGATTGCAAATAACTCAAAGGTTGATTTAATTGCAGTCCATTAATCGCTTTATGAACTTTGAGATCTATGGCTGTCTGACAGCAAGACTATTTACACTATTTTTTAAATTGAAGGAGCAATCATAAATCTTTGCATCCAATAGAGTGCTTAATTATCAATAAAACAAAAAGTGTTACTTTTAATTTTAAAATACATTTTCATATCTGTTAGAATTAAAAAGCAGAATAACATCATTAATTTCAAAATTAGTTGGAATTCTGATACTGTTCTATTCAAGTTTTCCACTGGAATTATTGCAAAATCTTTCCACAAGGAGGAGGCAGAGATGCATGTAAATATATATTTAAAAAAAACACTATTCTTCTTGGAACTGGCCATTTTGACTAAGCTATTTTCCATTCAGATAAAACAAATTACTTTCAAAAGACGTAAATGTTTGTATCTTTAATAGGTAAGGATACTTTACTGCCTACATTTTTAAGTAAATTCTATTTTTTTATTTTTAATTTCTGTTTTACTGATGACAGGTGTTATATTCATTGTTAAAACTGATACTCCTTCATGTTTAGAAGTAAGAAACACATATCACCAGACACACCATTATTAAAAAATAACATAACCACAGTTACTGGTTAATTTTCTGTCTCAGAAATGATCTTTAACATGGTAAAGAAGAAAAAACATAGGTAGTGAGAAATGACACTAACATAAAGAATTAATGCATTTCTTATGTATATTTAAGTACCTTGGTATTATAAAATACATAAACTATATTTCAATCCAGGAAACCCCTCAACCAATACATCCATCCATTGTAAAACCCACCCAGACCTATTCAGCGTAAGGAGTTACTGGAGCCCAGCCCAGCATCATTAGGCACACTAGAGGAATGAACATATCCAGTCACAGCCATTCCTATGAGGCCAGTTTACAGATCTCTTCAGAATGTGCACCGGTGGGCCCTGGAGGAGAACTCAGGCCAACACGAGGAGTACATGCAAAGTCCACACAGAATGAACGGGGAATCAACACCAAGGTGTTAGGCACACTATGCCACCGTGCTACCCATAACATTTCATAAAATGGACTGCGCAGTGAAAGGAGGAAAGTAAATGGAATGCCTAGTGTTCAGTATGTGCAAATTTTTAAACGATTGCTTTGAAGGTGGACATCTGTAATATAAGTGGGGATGTGAACACAGAGGGCAAGAGATTGCATTCAAAACCGATACAGCGAGTGTGACAGCAAGAATGAGACAGAAATGCCCAAGTTAGCAGAGTCTGGTCTGAGGCTCGTCATGTGTCCTCAACATTTTGTACAGTAAATGAAAGGGAACATTCCTTATTGATGGTCTATAGAAAATCAAAGACTGCAAAACAGTAGACCATTTCAAAAAGTCACTGCTCAGATTTCTTTTGTTACTTAAAAAATACTGCACTTCATTAGCTTCTACTAATAATAACGATTATGATGAATAGCAAATAAAATCAGTTGAATTGCTCTGTGTTCTGTATGTGAATGATGCCCTTGTATACTGTATGTTTAGTAGTTTACACGCCAAGTTAATCCTTTTTCTCATGTGATTACAGAAGTAAAAGCTGTTTTAATCACCTCTCTGCACTCCTTCCACAAATCAACAACCTCTATAACTACAGTTGAAGTAAAACGTTTACTTACACTTCTTTAAAACTCATTTCATAACCTTTTCACACATTTTATACTAACAAACTATAAATTTGGCATATTGTTTAAGACATCTATATTTCTCTGTTTGTTCACAGAGTATTGCACTTTTCATTGACTATATCACAATTCCAGTGAGTCACAAGTTTACAAACACTTTGTTAATTGTCCCTTTAAATAGGCTGGAAAATTCCAGAAAATTATGTCAAGTCGTTAAACAATTAATCATAATAATAATAATAAATTTTATTTATATAGCGCCTTTCCCATGCTCAAGGCACTTAAACAATTAGCATCTGATTACCAGTTAGCCTAACTGGAGTCAACTTGTGGATGTACTGTAATATTAAGGCCTACCATGAAACTTACTGTCTCTTTGATTGACATAATGGGAAAATCAAAAGAAACTAGCCAAGACCTCAGGAAAAAAATCCTTAAATCTGATTCATCCTTTGGAACAATTTCCAAATGCCTGAAGGTTCCATATTCATCTACACAACAATAATAATACGCAAGTATAAACAACATGGGACCACACAGCTATCATACCACTTAGGAAGGAGATGCATTCTGTCTCCTAGAGAAGAACATACGTTGGCATGAAAGGTGCAAATCAATGCCAGAGCTACAGCAAATGACAATTCTGGAGGAAACAAGTAGACAAGTATCTTTATCCACAGTAAAACAAGTCCTATATCGAAATAATTTGAAAGGCTGCTCAGCAAGGAAGAAGCCACTGCTCCAAAGCCACCAAAAAAAGCCTGACTGCAGTTTGCAATGGCAATGACAAAGATCTTACCTTCTGGGGAAATGTCTTCTGGTGTGATGAATCCAAGATCAAGTTTGGCCATAATGACCATCGTTATGTTTGGAGGATAAAGCATAAGGCTCACAAGCCAAAGAACACCATCCCAACCATCAAACCTGGGGGTATGATGTGGGGGTACTTTGCTGTAGGAGGGACTGCTGCACGCCACAAAATAGATGGCATCATGAGGAAGGAAAATGCTGTGGATATATTGCAGCAACATCTCAAGAGCTTATGAGGAAGTTCAAGACACAGCTCAGTCACAAATGGGCCTTCCAAATGGACAATGACCCCAATCATACCTCCAAAGATGTGATAAAATACCTTAAGGACAGCAATGTCAAGGTACTGGAGAGACCATCACAGAGCCCAGGCCTCATTCCGATTGTAAATTTGTGGGCAGAACTGAAAAAGTGTGTGTGAGCAAGGAGGCCTACGAACCTGTCCCAGCTACACCAGTTCTGTCTGGAGGATTGAGCCAAAATTCCAGCAATTTATTGTAAGAAGCTTGTGGAAGGAGACCCAACACATTTGACTCAAGTTAAAGAATTTAAAGGCAATGCCACCAGATATTAACAAAGTGTATGTAATCTTGTAACTTGATGGAATTATAATATTCTCAATAAAAAGTGGAATACTCTGTCTGTGAACACTGGTGGAAAAAAATACTTTTGCCTTTGCACAAAGTAGATGTGTTAAATGATATGCTAAATTTATATTCTGTTAGTATAAAATATGTGAAGTTGTTATAAAGTGAGACTTAAAGAATTCACTCTAAGTGTATGTAAACTTCTGACTTCAACTGTAAAGGATGGCAAGTAATGAACATGTTAAACTAAATTAAAATAATAAAATAGACATTTTGATCCCGGTCACTCACTTTCTTTCCTTATAAAGGTGCTTATGAAGTTCAATCAGAGTGATTTAATCTTTACTTAAATTAAAAACAGGTTTTGGCTGTATTTTTTAGTTTATGGTAAATAAAAAGTAATTTCCTTACGGGAAAGCACTGGATCTATTAGTGTTGCTTTCCCGTTCTTTCTGGATATACATCAAAGGTGTGGTGCCAGGACAGTTTTTTACCTTCAAAAAATCAGTTTGCCTCTGGAATCAAAACTCTTCTTTTCAAAGAAAAAAAATTTTTAAAAAAGCCCCCTCCTTCTTCATTCATGAAACTGCTTGCAAATTTCTCCAAGCTTGGAGAAAGAAAATCTGTTTTCATTTAAATTCATAAGGGAAGCAGGTTTCTTAAGCCACTATTAAAGTATGTGAAATTGTGTGCCTTGGAAAGTGTGCAGTCACTGCTTTGTGATGTCACAGATTAGCCTTAAAGCTGATTGGTTAAATGTGAATAATTGTCATGGATTATCAGAAACCTGACAATATCAGATGTGCTGTGAAAAGCACAGACAAGGTGAACAACAACAACATTTATTTCTATAGCATGTTTTCATACAAATGATGTAGCTCAAAGTGCTTTACAAGATGATGAAAAAAAAAAGGAAAATATATATATTAAAATTAGGCAATACTAATTAACAAAGAAAAAAGTAAGGTCCAATGGCCAGGGAGGACAGAAAAAATAGAAAAACTCCAGAGGGATGGAGAAAAAAAAAAACAAAATCTGCAGGGGTTCCAAGGCCACAAGACCACCCAGCCTCCTCTAGGCATTCTACCTAATCCCCCGTATTCGGATTCAGCAGGTTGGAAAATGGATGGATGGATAAATGATCTCAATCCATCCTCATGGTTTTCACGGTTCATGTGGAAGAATTAGATGATGATGATGATCATGTGGACCTCTGGCCTTCAATCCATCAATGTGTGAAGTCACCAAGTATGCTTCATGGTGCATTTATAATGTTTTAAAATCAGGAAAATAACAATCTGAGTGTAAATGTATAATTGTTTGTCCAAAGCATTCTTTCAGAGTATTTCAAAGTAAAATTTGGTCTAAAATACCTGAGAGGCATTAAATGCTTATTGTGGTTACCAAGTACAGAACTCACCATTGTTTAATGAGAGAGCATCTTAGCTTACATATGAATCCACCAAAACTGGAGCACTGCTACAAATAAAAGAAACGGCCTACTGATCTACATGAACTCTACAGAGGCAGGAAACACCTCATGCAACTGTCAGGTTTATGTGGGAAATGGTTAGGATTGGCAGAAAAGAAACTTGTAATGTAAATGAATACAGTATCAGAGATAATGTTTAAATTTAAAGGGGGAGTCTGTGGAAGGTCGAAACACATATAAATCTAATAACTATTAACCAAAACCAAGAAGAAAATCAAAAATGATTGACAAACCCAAAATGAAACAACACCTTAATGTTATGTTGGTGCCTCTTTTAAAACATTTTTCTAGAGTTATGATTTTTTATGGAAATTTATGGACTATTTTTATATGTTTTGAAACCTGAAGATTTTGAATATTCATTTATTTTTTCTTTAATATTTATTGTGACAATATAGAAGTTATTTGATTGGGTTTTGAATTACCGCAATACTATTTTGACCAACTGTGGTTGAATGATACATTAACAGGTTGCTCATGGTCCAAGCTTGTTAATACGTTGTCTAAAAAAGTCTTATGTGTTTTTTACTTGATATTACAGCAAACTATTTAACCACTGTGTTTTAAACTTCGATTTTGAGTTACATTTTGGTATGACTTTGGCATGTTTATTAGTTAATACTTCATCTTCTGATCCATCGTGCTCTTGTGCCTGCCATTTTATACCTTTTTGGCAGTACACAAGATGCTCATGTAACCTGTATGTGTGTGTGCTAGACCATCAATTATGTTGTCTGTTAGGCTTTTTTTTTCTTCTCTGAATTCACTGTCGTAATTCTTCTTTATTTATCTGGTTTGTACAATGCTATATACTGTATACCATGCCGTTCTTTCTTATATTCTGTAAGTGACTTGAGCATGGGAAAGTCACTATATAAATAAAATGTATTATTATTATTATTACACTTAATATATTTTTTTTGTTTTTAAATAGCAAATAAGCTCCTTTTTTGGTGGGGTGAGTCTTTCCCTTTAGAATTCAAAGTTCTGATGTTTTACTGAGGACTGTGATGTTATGAATCACGTGGCATACGCATTGAGTGCGTAGCAAACACACAACATCATAGTGACCAGAAACAACAACATAAAAAGGCAGCACCCACTGGAAAAAAAACACAAAATGGCAAAACAACAATGTCACCAAGATAATAATAATACTTGCAACCTACACGACAATACAGATGGTGAAAAAATTAATAACATGAAATAATACAAATATTAATACTGTCTTAAGAACGACAAGTTTTGCCTATTTTTCTTCATAAAAAATAAAAGAGTCAATAGCCTTCAATTTTTTAAATGACGGCTATGGCTAGATTTATGTTTTTGGTAGAATTCTTCAAAATATTACTAATGACTATAACATTCATAATATACTGTGAATCATACAAAATGGAAAACTGAGCAATCTCATTCCCACTCTAAAAGTAATGGATCTTACTATATCACCCTTTGTGAATACAATTTTGGCATATTTCAAACTGTTAAAAATGATAATATTTGCGTTGTGCAGCTCTCAACAAAGAGCTCACACTAACACCTTATCCTTTATATCCAGTTGCAGCAAATAATTTATTTCAAGGGTTTACTGTGCCCAGTAATACAATAAATACAGTACTATATTAGTAAAAGGTGTTTAAGGTTCACAAAATGATTACAGTCAATGCTGTCAGTTTTCAAAGAATTTCGAAAAACAGTGTAGTGGAATCCTCTAAAGCTCTGTAAATATGGTACAATATATTAGAGGTGGTCTGGTGACTGACATAAATATGGAAAATTATTAACTTTACAAGATCAGCCCCACATCGCATACAACTGCCTGCCACTATTGAAGGGGTGACTAGGATGTCAATGAAGAAAGGCAAATACTGCACATAAATGATGGAGGCGTAACGTAATGGTAAAGAGTTTTTGTTTTTGTTGTTCGGCCTACTTTAGCAAGGCGACAAAAAAAAAATCAAACAGGGTTTTTAATGACATTTTGTAGTTTTTCACCTTTTATATTGAGGGTAGTATCATTTTAGAAAAACAAAGTCAGCTCCAGTCATCATTTTATTTACATTTATCGTACATTTAATGAATTAAAAAACACATAGTACTTCAATATAATACTCTTTAAATGTCTTAAAATGAAAAGTTCCACTTCTAAGTGAAAAAATAAATCTTATTTTCAGTGTTACATTTTTGCATGGTTTTTAGTTTTTACAAATTCCTAATGTACTCACTTCTACGCATTTCTTGTTTGAAACATAATATATCTCTGTACCAAAGTGAGCAAAAAAAACACATTTCCTGGAACTTTTCTATGATTAATTAGTAAGAATCACCCAAAGTAGGGTTGAAATACATAAGAGAAGCAGCTGCTGATGAAAACTACAGCAATGCCAAGAAAGACAGAAAGAGAGAGAGACAGAGAGAGAGGAGTAGACCGGGTGGGAGGAAGCATGGTGGCCCCCCTCTCTGTGTCTCTCTTCATACACTGAGAATGCATCTGTCTTACAGTCAGTATAGAAAATGAGTGTGTTTAGATGCAAGCGGTGAGTATCCGGGTTAAGGCAGAAATCTGGTTTCTTAAATACCTCGATTTACATGTGTGAGTCTACTTATGAAACCTTGCCGTGGTAAGATCCTGCCACATCATTAAACTGCACAAGAAAAGAAAAGAGTTAAATGTCATTATCAGCCCCCTCAAGCATAGAGCAGAGTAGGGGATGTTACTTTTAAAAGTAACCTAGTTACTAAATTACTAATTTCTCACCAAAAAAAGTAAATAAATATGTTGGATAGTTACTTATTATAAGAGGTAATATGTTACAAACAGTGCGTTAATTTTTTCTTCCTTTGTATGAAGAACTGAAGAACATTTGACTGGCCAGCATTTTTTATTGAATCCTAAGCCTATATACTGTATATACATTTTTGAGACTGACCAGAAACAAAGCCAAACGTCATCATTTTCTTATGTATTATAAACACATTTAGTCCTTCATGTGCTGTAAAGTAAATAATATCCAATTCCTTTTCTCATCCCCGACCTGAGCCCACGAAGATTTGTGATATGAATACTGGCCACTGAGCCATCAGATCACACTGTTTCAACGTATCTATAGCAAACAGCTAAACTGACACTTTATTAATGTGTTTCTGTTACTGGATCGAACGCAACACACTTTTTTTCTGCTTTGCTGTATGATTGAGCACTGCAAAGTAATGAATTACCATTATAATAATGCAAGTACTTTTACTTTAATAAAATAAGTATTGCATGAAGTTACTCATTACTTCAAAAAAATAATCAGACTACATAACGCATGTTACTTGTAACTCAGCATTGCTCCTGAGATTGTGCTGCTGAGCTTGAGCTGAAGTTCAGTTCATCAACATAAATTTAGTAATTTCTAAAATATTGAGACAGATTATTTCAAACAAGAGGAGGAATAATGCAATCGGCCAACCATTTGCCTCAGGAAATGTATTTTTGTAGATGCTTCCACCATTTTCTAAACATGGCAGATGGAAGCATGTTCAAAGCTAACATATGTGCAGGCTAACAGAGAGCACCGGACATGCGCAGACTACAAAATCCTTATCTGTAACCCATTCAATGGTATACATGGCCACATAACCGGGTTACTTGCAAAGAAAACTACTTATTTTGACCTGGTTTCTCAGAGACCAATATTTCACTTTTCTCTAACCAAATGTATACATGACATTTTTGAAACTGGGTTTCTGTGAATAACTGGGCTATTAAAGATGCACTCAATCATAGTGAAGGATAATTTACATAAATTACCATTCAGTGGCCATAGATTACTAGTCCAAATTCTCGATTTTGAATGATTTAGTGGTGTCTGAAATAGTTGTGAGGGTTCTTAAATCAATGTAGAGTAGTCTTTGACTAGTGGTGTCTCACTTATCCAACCAACAGATTAAAAATAGTCTTCATTATTTCTCTATTATTAGCCAGACTTTGCATTAGTGTTTGTTATTTACAGTTTTAATTACCATTGTTCTGCTAACGTGAAGGGTGCTGGTATGGAATTTAGAAGTACAAGCAATTCTGTTTCAACTTTTCCTAGACAGTGGAAAATTACAGCTTTGTTCTTTTTAGTCAAATAAACCTTCCCCTGCAGAGCAAAATCATGATGTTGGAAATCGAAAGATAGTATCATAAAAATTAGCATTAGAAGAACAGAGACACTGGCTTGGGAAGTCGAACATCTTATTATCATTTAACCCATCAGAAAAATGAGCTATTGAAAAAAAAAGAGCTATTGCTGAAAAGCATAGGGGTCTCCATTCTTCGGATGATTTATCTTTGCTATCTCTTATTGAGCTAGAGATAAAAATGGAAAAGCCGATGACTGTTTGCATCAATTTGGTAGCCACTGCATCTTTGAGAAAATACTGTGAAACCTGCCCTGTGTTGATATCTTCCAAGATTCTTTTTCCTCCCATTGTTGTGTTTCTGTCCTCATCTTAATTTTTTTTCCATTTCATTTGTGTTATTTTTCTGCAATGTAATTTTGTTTAACAAAAGTTACCATTCTGGATGACCAATGCTCAGAAGTAAGCCTGTGTTGCTAAGGGTGCAGAATGATAGCACAGAATTTATATCTTTCTCAAAGCTTATGGGATATTCATTAAAGACTAATGCTCAGTCTAAAGATACTTGATTGGTTAATCATTTTTATTAATCATCTAGAGACCCAGAAGGAGCACAAAATGTTAAGCAATTCCAGGCCAGAGATGACTGAAGGAAAAACCCTAATTGAGAATTTATTGCCTGCTTGCTTAAAATTAAGCCTCACCCTTCTAAAACAAGATAAATCTCAAACATACATCATATTGAATTTCTGTTTTCATTTTAAAAATAAAAAGCAACTCTTAACTGTATCACGATTTAATGGACTTCACAAACGCCTTTATGACATTTAAAGGATACGAAAAAAGTATCATAACAGAAACATAATGCATCATGATATTGATGTTTATTTGTATTTCTTCTGTAATATAGGGTTTTCAAAAATAAATAAATGCTTAGTGGACAGATAACATGGGTGGCCTAAAACTTTTGCTTTTGTTTTACTGGATATGCTATATGTATGCCCATTGTATATGTTGAGAAAGTACTGTAGTTGATGCTTAACTAAGTCTTTGATTGAAGTGGTAGAAGGCATGTTTGATGGTAGTTTAGTCATTTTATTACCTTTATGAACAAGTGTGCAAAATATTTTATGCTTAATCCTATATGCAAAAATAGACACGTTTATATTTACTATATACTTTTACATGTTTGAAAAGCTCGTTCTTGTTTTTACTGCCTTTTTCTGCCTTTATCCCAGTATTATAAAGACACAGTGTTAGACTGACCTTGTATTTGTGAATGGCATCCATTCCAATTCTTATCCCTGATTCCCTAGAAGAAAGCATATTCAGAAAATGGGGACTTATGATACATCTCTCACTCCACTTTTATGGTGGCAATTTATTCACTGAACACTATGGAAACAAGGAAAAATATAATTCCCTTAAATCATGCTACAACTTTTACTTTTTCTGAAAAAGGAGCCAGGTAATGTGATTTTTTAAGCATCAGACCATGTCAGGTTAAGGGAAGTGAATTATTGTCATATAATCAAGTGTCTTTGTATTTGTGTGTCCATCCAGTTACTGTGTCTCTACATTTGTCATTTCGATAGATAGATAGATAGATAGATAGATAGATAGATAGATAGATAGATAGATAGATAGATAGATAGATAGATAGATAGATAGATAGATAGATAGATAGATAGATAAGCTCTTTGAGTAGTGAGAAAAAGCGCTATATAAATGCACAGAATTATTATTATTATTATTATAGATAGATAGATAAATAGATAGATAGACAAGAGGGGGCACCGACTCTAATGGTATCTTCTCCTTTTCCTCTAACATACAAACCACTGCCCAAGGAGAATGCCTAGCCCCACCTTGAAGCCTTCAGAAGTCTCCGTCCCTTCCAGTCCCCTAAGTACAAAAAGGTACTGTTACCAAAAGGGGTTGTCAAACAATTGCCGGAGAGTTCCCAGTTAGCCTTGATTGTTAAGGTGCCTCCCTTTTTGTTCTCGTTTTTGGGAAATAGAGCCCTTGTGTGTTATTATTAGAAATTAGCGCAACCGGTTGGTACCCCAAGCATTTTTTGGAGTATGCTAGTTTCTCTTGGTTATACTGCATGGTTTGTAGTGATCGCTTTACATGGTATACTGCCATTGGTATGAATGAGTGCCAGTAGTATTGCTTTGCACACTTCTATTGAACATAGAAGTAGTCAATGTTAGAAAGCTTGTGTGGCATTATTCATAATGGCCACCAGTTTTGTCTTCATTCTTTCCTGTGCTACTACCTCCAGTGGGTCAAAGTGCATTCCATGACTGAGAAGGCAGGCTAAATTATTTTAGCTGTGTCTATAGATAGATAGATAGATAGTGTAATAGAATGAAAAACACTCTGAAACTTCAAGAAGAGTTGGGGAATTACCCTGTATAAGGTCCTTAGGAAAAATCGATCTAAAACCAAAGCATTTGATAAAAATTTAGTCGTTACATGAAGCTCATATATACAAAATGGTGGCAGGAAATGATTTAGTACAAGAAGTGACACCAAAGCAGAACGACAGAAGTGATGTCATCAGGGTGGAACTAGAAGTGACGTCATCTTTAGGGGTCGGAAGTCACGTCATCATGGCAGAGCCGGAAGTGACGTCATCACAGGGGAGCCGGAAACTGACAATTTCAATGGTATTTGGAGAAGGGATTGCTGTGTAGTGGCCATTTTGGGAAACCGGGAGTATTGTAGGTAAGTGGATTTTACGATTATTTTTCTTCTTTGGTTCTGTTGAAGGCGAGAGAGAGGCATTAGTACATACAATCAACCCTTTATCTCATGTAATATCACTCACCTCAGGGCTTGTTGGCTGCCTGTGTGTGACAATAGATTGATAACTGTATTTGTCCCCAAGAGAGATATGGCTTTTTACAGATAGATAGGTAAATAAATAAATAAATATATATATACACACAAACTATGGTCTGAACACGCACCAGAATGACTTAAAAGGAAGAAAACTTCTGACTTGCCAATCACAGTGAGGCATTATACAGACATATTGCTGTTGGTATAATGGAGCCCCAGTAGCGTTTCCTGACACACTTCTGCTGAATAATTTCTTTCCTGAAAGTTCATGAGAGAGAGATTGTGCAGCATTGTTCATAATGACACTCAGTTCTGTTTTAATTCTCTCCTTTGCTACGACTTCCATGGGGTCCAGAGTGTGTACTATAACTGAGCTTGCACTTTTAATTATCTTGTAGAATCAGTGGGCCTGTGTTGAAGTGATGCTACTATCCCAGCACACCACAGCATAGAAATCACACCGCCCATCACAGAGTTGTAGAAAATGTAAAGAATGTCACTACGCCCATTAAAGGAGCACAGCCTTTTCTGCCCTTTCTTATAGAGTTCCTCTGTGCTATGATACCAGTCCAACCTTCCATTAATGTGGACCCCCAAATACTTGTAGGAGTGCACCACCTTGAAATCCACTCCTGGAATGGTGAACAGACATGGAGGCTCTTTGGTGGAGCAAATATATTTTAATACTCGAAACGTTAGAAGAAACATTAAAGGCTAACACAATGTATACTTCAGTGCTGTGCTGGAAAGTGGTTAATGCCATGGCTCTTCTTGAAAGGGTTTAAGTTATACAATGCCACAAGTGGGTTGCATTCTTAAAATCTTCATGTCTACTTTTACCCAGTTCAGTAAGCTTAATATAGAAATTGGTGCAAAAAAGTTTTTTGAAAGCAAATGATTCTGAAAACATGGATCAAAATAAGCAGAAGATAGTAAAAGAGATTTGATGAACAATGGCATGTGGGCTAAACAAAATCCATTTGAACACAAGACGAAAAGGAGTAGGGGGAGACACCAGATCTAGTGACAGGACGACATCAAGAATAAACTGTAGAATGTAGACAAAACATGCTAAAATAAAAGATTAAAGTAATCTGTGCTATGGCTGCGCTTGATTTGTAAAGGGGTGTAATTGTGAGTTGAACAGGCACAGAGAGTGGCAAGTAGTGTAATCAGAGAGTCGGGGTCATCGGTGAAAGTTTAATTTGGTGTCAAAATGCTGTTAATGGAAGGCAAGTACACAAGTAACCCTATCATGGAGGAAAGGTCAGGCTATCTAAGCCCAGTGGAGCAGCAGGTCTATTGATTCAAACTCCCATTGTGTACCCCTACCTTAGTTTTTTTTGTTGTTGTTCAATTAAACTTCCTGTTTTATGTATTGAACAATTTCTGTTACTAAATGAAATCATCATTGGAAGGTGTTCTATTATTTTATTTATGCATGTGTACTGGCACTAAGGTCACATTTCCAATGTGGGGTTTCTTGGAGTACTGTACCCTCATTTCTAAGCATATGCCAAGGACATGTTAGATTATTTGTCAGTAAAACTGAATACTCATAAGTATGCTCTGTGGCAGACTGATACAATTTCCACATTATACAATGAGCCAGAATTTATATTCAATGGGGCATTAAATCCCTCAATTATTTAAGTTCTGTAATTTGAATCAAGCATTTTTCAGTTTATTTTAAATGTTAATTGGATAAGATTGTGGTTTCATTCCACAAGTAATTTTCTTTTATTTGTTGTTAGTTTAAATGGCACTTACATTGTCAATATCTTTGTTGAAGCTGCTCATTCTGCTTGAGGTCTTTCTAGTCATTTTAATGCTGAAGCTGATTGACACATATTATAATCAAAGTGTCCTTTTCCCAAACCAGAATAATTACAGATCCAGGTTCAGATCTTGATTTTACATATTATGCTTCATATGCACTTTAATTATATTAAACAATAAATAAAATCAGTTCTCTATTAAATCATAATAACAGTTTGATGCAGTTCTGCTTCCCCACAGGATTCAAAAAAATAATCAATACATTACAAATGTTGTGAAAAACATGTATTTGATGAGAATAAGTAACTGATTTTCTTAAAGAATGATTTTAAGATATATAGTAATTTGACTTATGAATAAAGAATTAATTTATTAATGGATTCATTTTAGTACTCCACCAGCAAAGTGTTGCGTAGTCTCCATTTCAAATTACGAGTTTGAATAACTCTGCTTGTCATCTGAATTGATCTTTCAGTAACTACTGATGCTCTCTTCGTCAATTAGGCACATGGGAACTCTTTAAAAGATATCAGATGACAATGTGGGGCAACGAAGTATGAGTGGGTGGCTGAAGTATATTGGTGACCCCATCCCATTTGGTTCTTGCCTTACGTTTGAGGCAGGTGGTATAGGACTCAAACCACCCTGACCTGATAATGAGAAGAGTGGGCTTCAAATATGAATGGGTGGACTGATGAATTATTAAGATGATAAAAATGGCCAGACTGAGAGAAACAGCATGATCAGGGCATTATCTCCCCTGGGGAACTAGTGGGCAGCCTCTCTGGGTTGCTGCAGCACCACAAATCAAGCAGGGTACGCTAGAAGTTGGAATTGTGTTCTGTGGGTGCTGCCAGGGGGAGCTGTGAAAGCTGCAGAGCCCTATTTTGGGCTTTCAAAACACCTGGGAGTGATTCCAGACATTGCTAATGAGCCACCTGCAGTGCTCCCAGGTGCGGCTTAAAAGGAGCCGCCTACCTTCATTCAGGAGCCAGAGTTGGGAGGAAGGAAGCAATGCTTGCCAGGAGGAGTGGATGCGAAAGGAGAGAGGGAGAGAGAGAGAGAGAGAGAAGACAAGAAAGTAGAAAAAATGTGCTTTGGTGCTGTTTATTGTGCTTGGTGTATTTTGCTGAGCAGGTGGGAAACAAGGGAATACGTTTCCCATGAAAAAATAAAAAATGTGTGCTGAACTTGTGTCTTGCATCTGTATGTGTCAGGTTTGGGGAGAAATGCTCCCTGGCCAGGCCACCGTTGACGCATCCATCAAGGGCTGTTCATCCATCCATGAGGCAATGGCAGGTTCGCCTCAACACTGAGGCAACTATGAGTTTGCAGTTTTGCCGCATAACACATCCATTGACTGATGGTTCATGCATGGATCACTTTAATCCAACCACTGATCTGGCCTGTTTGTTTTTCTTTTGTCTCCTCCCCTCCAGGTTGACCCAATCCCAGCCGCTGATCCACAGCCCCTGGACTGACCAGACGAGGAGGGCTAGCTGTTCCTGAACTGAAGAAGGAAGCCAATGTAGGACAACTGGTAACGTCACTGCTTATTTGCAGTGTGTGTGTGTATTGAAGTGGTAGCTCCCATTTCAATAAATACCCTGGCTATTCCTGTTTTGAATGGAATAACGCTGGTTTTCTTGAAGCCCTGGACACAGCCTTGCCTTTTGAGTGCAAGACAGTGACTTATGTGTCACTCTTTATAAATATATATATATACAGTAATCCATCGCGCTTCGCCTTTCGCGGCTTCACTCTATCGTGGATTTTATATGTAAGCATATTTAAATATATATCGCAGATTTTTTGCTGGTTCGCGGATTTCTGCGGACAATGGGTCTTTTAATTTCTGGTACATGCTTCCTCAGTTGGTTTGCCCAGTTGATTTCATACAAGGGACACTATTGGCAGATGGCTGAGAAGCTACCCAGCTTACTTTTCTCTCTCTCTCTCTTGCGCTGACTTTCTCTGATCCTGACGTAGGGGGATTGAGCAGGGGGGCTGTTCGCACACCTAGACGATACGGACGCTCGTCTAAAAATGCTGAAAGATTATCTTCACGTTGCTACCTTCTGTGCAGCTGCTTCGTGAAGCGACATGCTGCACGGTGCTTTGCATACTTAAAAGCTCGAAGGGCACGTATTGATTTTTTTTATCTGTCTCTCTCTCTCTCTTCCTGCTCCTGACGGAGGGGGTGTGAGCTGCTGCCTTCAACAGCTTTGTGCCGCGGTGCTTCGCATACTTAAAAGCCAAACAGCCCTATTGATTTGTTTGCTTTCCTCTCTCTTTCTGACAGTCTCTGCTCCTGATGCGCACTCCTTTGAAGAGGAAGATATGTTTGCATTCTTTTAATTGTGAGACGGAACTGTCATCTCTGTCTTGTCATGGAGCACAGTTTAAACTTTTGAAAAAGAGACAAATGTTTGTTTGCAGTGTTTGAATAATGTTCCTGTCTCTCTACAACCTCCTGTGTTTCTGTGCAAATCTGTGACCCAAGCATGACAATATAAAAATAACCATATAAACATATGGTTTCTACTTCGCGGATTTTCACCTTTCGCGGGGGGGTCTGGAACGCAACCCCCACGATGGAGGAGGGATTACTGTATATATATATATATTTTTTTTTTATTATTATCATGTTTTTTGTTCTTTGGTTAATTAAAGGAGTACTTCACCCAAAAATGATAAGAGGAGAGGGGTGTGTCTTCTATTTAACAGCTTGATCCTCTTTGAATGAGCTTCACTGTCTTGTAGAAGAGGATTTTCTGGAAATGGATGATTTAACAATACAATATCTTCTCCAAAATACTGTGCATATATGTTTGGAATGCTGTGAGCATATAACTGAATATCTGACATGTGGATTATGTGACACAAGTAAGAGAGGCAGAAGGATTTTTACACAGATATTTTAAAATTGTTGGCTTTTGTTCAATGTAGGACCTCACTGAAACACACTGTATGTGGAATTTTGTGATGTCCATTGTCCATGAAAAAGCAAGACTGAAAAATTTTCATCCATCACTACAAATAATGTAGGTTAAGTAAGAGATAAATATACTAGAAAGACTAAGACCTATGGCTGCAAAGTAGAAGCTCTCATGAAACATAGCACTGCTAGTAACTACTCTGTGGTTGTTGCAATATCTTTCTTTGTGAGTTGTTTTCACATGACTCTTTATGCCTTGTGCACGCAGTGCTGGTGTCACATGCTTTTCCTTTCACATTGGTATGTGCACTTTGTTGGCAATTGGAGTGTATGACTTTCGGCTATCAGTTGGCCTGCGCGCAATACGTTTGTCAGAAGCGTGTGTACACGCAGTGGCTGTTGAGCTGCAAATGATCAGTTGGTATAGTCAATGTACTTGACTTTCAGTGCAGCGTACATAGGCCACTGTTGTTCTCCTGTCAGATAAGATGTGAGGCCACACCACCATATGTTTTATACCCACATTGCTGTTGGTTTCATATTAGCGATGGTGCGCTGCTGTACCTCCGCTTGCCATGAGAAGGATCCAAAGTCATATTTTATGGCCAAGATATTCTGCATGACCAATTCATGGGTTGTGTTATGAATGTCATGTCGACTTAGACTACGATCAAGCTGCAAGGCCCAGAAAATTGCATGTTTTTGCTTGACAGACAGACAACCCTTACCATTTTATATACTGTATTATTTTTTGGTGGAGTGTTCCTTTAATGTACACATTAGACAGTAGGACAGTTCTTTGCCTTTTTACGGAATTCTCCAGTGAACGCTTGCTGATGGCATCATCATTAGTGACGATATAAAGGTCACACCATTCATTCCTACTCATCTGAGTTTAAGGGGACAAAACACATTTCTATATGAATTTATTTTGATAGCGTTCCTAGTGTAAGACTTTAGCATCATTGTCTCTGACTTTAATTTTTCGGGTTTGTATTTTGGGCTTTGATGAAGGATCTTTGACCTCCCATTAACAAATTTGGCTCAAAACTTGACATCTTGAGATGGTCTAGAGACCAGCGACTGGAAACTCTAAACAACACGGCTGTGACCATATAAAATAATCAGAAAATGGTGGCAACAATACAAAACAATTGCAAAATTGCATTACTAGAATTAACAGTAAAAATTATAAATAACAAGAACAATAAATACAGTGTATGTATTTGAACAGCTCTCTAAAGATTTACTGATTATTTTCACAAAACAGAATCTCTTATAAAACTTAAGAACTTCACTTAAGAATGTGTTTATGTGTAAATTCACTGATGAGAACAAATGTTCTACTAAAAGCTTTATTTGGTTTTATTAAACTGGATTTGAGAGCATCAGCTGTGTCAGATAAATGGCTAAAACAAAGATGGCATGCTGTTGTATTCTGACTCTACTCTCACTCCATTAACACAGAATGATTTTTTAGTATCTTAGTGCCTTATTGCATAGTTTTCAGCCTCACTTGCATAATTAGTCATTTGCTTGACTTTGCCATCAACTGATTGCTAAGCAAGTAGTGCCTATCATGGTACCTTAATAAAAAGCACTGAAAGGCAGTCTGATGATTAATCTTTTTCTTTAACTGTTTAATCTCTAGGAATAGGATGAGTATGGATAAAAGGGTGGAAGCTGAAAATTCATGTATTATCAACCTAAATTCTTATGATTGTGCATTATGCCTACTTAGCATTTGTGGCTATAACCTGAGTGCACATTCAAAAAATTTATTAAAAGCTGCTTGTTCATTTCTAAGATAAGCAATGATGTACTACTAATAACGACTGCACTGATACCATTTCCAAAACTGAGTAGTTAAGAAAACAACTTCATTTGCTAGCAAAAACAGCTATTATTTTTGAAAGGACTGTAATTCATTTTTACATTTATATTCATTTTTTATTTTTTTCAAAACAACTAATTCACTCGAAAGGCATGAAGACAAATACTAGTTATCTAGGTTAGGCACAACATCAGTTTTTATCAAATTGCAAATAAACTATGATTAAAGGAATACAGTGGTGTGAAAAACTATTTGCCCCCTTCCTGATTTCTTATTCTTTTGCATGTTTGTCACACAAAATGTTTCTGATCATCAAACACATTTAACCATTAGTCAAATATAACACAAGTAAACACAAAATGCAGTTTGTAAATGGTGGTTTTTATTATTTAGGGAGAAAAAAAAATCCAAACCTACATGGCCCTGTGTGAAAAAGTAATTGCCCCCTGAACCTAATAACTGGTTGGGTCACCCTTAGCAGCAATAACTGCAATCAAGCGTTTGCGATAACTTGCAATGAGTCTATTACAGCGCTCTGGAGGAATTTTGGCCCACTCATCTTTGCAAAATTGTTGTAATTCAGCTTTATTTGAGGGTTTTCTAGCATGAACCGCCTTTTTAAGGTCATGCCATAGCATCTCAATTGGATTCAGGTCAGGACTTTGACTAGGCCACTCCAAAGTCTTCATTTTGTTTTTCTTCAGCCATTCAGAGGTGGATTTGCTGGTGTGTTTTGGGTCATTGTCCTATTGCAGCACCCAAGATCGCTTCAGCTTGAGTTGACGAACAGATGGCCGGACATTCTCCTTCAGGATTTTTTGGTAGACAGTAGAATTCATGGTTCCATCTATCACAGCAAGCCTTCCAGGTCCTGAAGCAGCAAAACAACCCCAGACCATCACACTACCACCACCATATTTTACTGTTGGTATGATGTTCTTTTTCTGAAATGCTGTGTTCCTTTTACGCCAGATGTAACGGGACATTTGCCTTCCAAAAAGTTCAACTTTTGACTCATCAGTCCACAAGGTATTTTCCCAAAAGTCTTGGCAATCATTGAGATGTTTCTTAGCAAAATTGAGACGAGCCCTAATGTTCTATTTGCTTAACAGTGGTTTGCGTCTTGGAAATCTGCCATGCAGGCCGTTTTTGCCCAGTCTCTTTCTTATGGTGGAGTCGTGAACACTGACCTTAATTGAGGCAAGTGAGGCCTGCAGTTCTTTAGACGTTGTCCTGGGGTCTTTTGTGACCTCTCGGATGAGTCGTCTCTGCGCTCTTGGGGTAATTTTGGTCGGCCGGCCACTCCTGGGAAGGTTCACCACTGTTCCATGTTTTTGCCATTTGTGGATAATGGCTCTCACTGTGGTTCGCTGGAGTCCCAAAGCTTTAGAAATGGCTTTATAACCTTTACCAGACTGATAGATCTCAATTACTTCTGTTCTCATTTGTTCCTGAATTTCTTTGGATCTTGGCATGATGTCTAGCTTTTGAGGTGCTTTTGGTCTACTTCTCTGTGTCAGGCAGCTCCTATTTAAGTGATTTCTTGATTGAAACAGGTGTGGCAGTAATCAGGCCTGGGGGTGGCTACGGAAATTGAACTCAGGTGTGATACACCACAGTTAGGTTATTTTTTAACAAGGGGGCAATTACTTTTTCACACAGGGCCATGTAGGTTTGGATTTTTTTTCTCCCTAAATAATAAACACCATCATTTAAAAACTGCATTTTGTGTTTACTTGTGTTATATTTGACTAATGGTTAAATGTGTTTGATGATCAGAAACATTTTGTGTGACAAACATGCAAAAGAATAAGAAATCAGGAAGGGGGCAAATAGTTTTTCACACCACTGTATATGACACATAAAAAGCCAAAGTAACTATGTGGTGTTTAACTTTATGATATTTCTAGACTGATATAATTGAGAGACAGAGCTCAAATGGGTTGTGAACATATATCCAAACAGAGGTGCTGCTGCAGGACAGCTTCCTGTCAAACAGAAATAAAAGGGATTATAACTAAGGAGTTCTGTTTTTTTAAACTCAATAGTCATCAGACCAGCCTTAATTATAAATAAAACCCATTAAGTTTAGCCCCTATTACTTTATATATATCAAAGAGGTTAACGCAGAACATTAAAGGATGTCAATTATAGATTCATTATTTACTAAAGTGTAGTTTATCAAAAAAGAAAAACAGAAAAAGAAAATCTTCAAGGTAATATAAAATGCAGATCCCACATCCTGCTGCTGCAGTTGATGTTCTATAAAGAACTTTGCAAGGAGCAGCCTTTTACAGAAGTGCTGTATTTCTTGCTGTTTTTCTTTTCTTGTTACTCAACATATTTACTTATTTACTAGTTTCTAATCTTATTTAAGAAATTATTCTTGTAAAAGTTTCCCATGAATAATAAACCTTTTGTTTATTGCGACATTATCAGAGCCTTTGTGTTGGGTGTTTGGGGAGTTGAAGTGCCCCCACACTAACCACAGTGTATATACTGTATATATATATATATATATATATATATATATATATATATATATATATATATATATATAGTCATGCACGTGCGATTAGGGGACAGTCAATGGGCCCAACAGAACATGAAAGAACAAAAGATGGGGGTATGGTGCAAAGTACAAATGCCTTTCTCCCTTTCTTGCCAGAAAAACACAGGACTAAGAACCAGGTCTTTTTGGAAGTCCACCAGAGCTACGAGGAAGACTTTGCTTCCAGGATAGCACGCAACTGGTGACGCTTCTGTCCTACACCACTGACTTCACCTCCGGTCCCACATTGATGACCTCATTTCCGGCCCTGACGATGACGACATCTCCGTCACCACCTCTACACATTACCCATTTCCTCCATCTATGTACTTCCTGCCACTACCTCATAAAAACCCCCAGAAGATTGTTTTGGTTGTGTCTTGAATGTTTACACATCTTTTGGCTGTAGTACCAGTCGTCATTGACTACTTGGAGCCACAAACATTATACGGGGAATTCCCCCAACCCTTAATCTGTTCTTTGTGTCCCTTATACAGTATCTTCACAATATATATGTATTTCTTTATTTAAAGAGCTTTTACAAAAAGAAAGATTTCATCCAGGGGCCAAATAAAGTTCTAACTAACATCTAAATTTCATCCAGTGAGATCATATTTCAAAGTGTTTTTCTTCTAACTTTCATCTAGAGGCAGCTGGGGAAGTCTGGGAGATTTTAGACCACAAGGATTGTGCCTGATTATTACTTTCTTCAATAAACTGCTTCAGAGAGTCATATTGTGATAAAGACAGTGACATGTTACAATCCTATACCATAATAGTCATCTATGATAAGCATTAAACATCAAGATGAGTGCTGTTGTTTGGTAAATTCGGAGTGCTTGATCTACAAGAGTGTGTATTTCCTTCATGAATAAACCAAAGATAACAAACAGGGTGGCACAATGGTAGTGCTGCTGCATCACTCTAAGGAGACTAGGGTTCACATCCCGGGTCCTCCATGCGTGAAGTTTGGATGCTCTCTCTGTGTCTGCATGGATTTCCTCCGGGTGATCTGGTTTTCTGTCACAGTCCAAAGATTTGCAGGTTAGATGGATTGGCAATACTAAATTGGCCAAAGTGTATGATTCGTGCATGTGTGTTTGTGTGCGTGTGTGTGTGGGTGTTCACCCTGAGATGGACTGATGCCCTGTCCAGGGTTTGTTCCTGCCTTCTGCCTTATGCTAACTGAGTTTGGCTCCAGCACTCCCCCGCAACCCTGTTCATGACTAAGTAGGAAGAAAAAAATGACTCCCACGTAGATGACAAACAAACCAGAGTTCAAGGAATAGTTGGCTTTATTAAATGCTATTTCTATCAAGTAATGTTATTTGATACATTTCAATTTACACATTTTCATACACAGTTTCGGTGTATTCTTCTGTCTGCAGATATACACTAGCATCAGCATTAAGATCAAAAAAAGTTAGTCATATGTGGTTCCCTGTATTGATTTCATTAGCACTAAGCTAATTATTGTTCTTAAGACAGATAATAGAATGTAGATGACCTAGCTGGTCCCACTGATGCTTGACCCTTTATTCAGAAAGAAAGTAAAGCCAGGAAGGCTGGCATGAAGTTTAAAGACCTCTTGGCCTGCAAACATCAGCATGGAAATACAACAATACCTTCCTGTAACTCATTACAGTCAGGATAGTGGAGTCTCACTTTTTGATCTTGAGTTATATCATTCACACCACACCTCATCTGGACCCAAAGTCGGCCCATTAAAACTTTTGTGCATAAAATAAAGCCATTAATTTAAAGCCTATACAGGACCAGGTCTTTGATGAGAAATATAAAGTAGAAGACCTGGAGTTCAATGGGGCTGGTATTCGTGCAGGGTATGAGTTACATCCTCTCTCTCTTTGAGTGTTGATGTTTAGCAGACATTGTTACCACAGCAACAGAAAGAAATGAGGCAAAATCTCAGCTGTGGTTCGCCTTTACTAGTGGGACAGGTGATGACCACTGGGTAGAAATATTACCGATCTTATTTATTAAAAACGTACAGTGCACTTCAGGGTGGCATGAATCTGAGGAAAAGAAATGAAATCCTTTAGTCTATTATCCACTAGAGAATGCATGGAGACAGGTCATTTCACTCCTACTCTCCTTTCAATAATGCATCTATTAGGAGTTAGGTTTAGTTGAAAGGAAATACTGTACTTCATTCACCTCTCTATGCATACTGATTTACAGCTTAATGGATTCCTTCTGCATTTTCCATATCCAAATGTTCATTGAAAAAAGAAAGCCAAGTTCCACTTAAATCTAAAACATATTTTGTAAAAAAGTGCTTTTACTTTTTCAGCATAACCTAGGAGAGATCACCTTGTTTTGTACATTTCTGCTGCATACTGCATGCAGTTGGTCTTTATACCTCCATAACATTTTTGTCCTGCACTACCGTAGACTACAAAGAACCCTTAGGTGACCTAGTAGTGCAGTGGTTAACCTTCCTGCTTCACACATCCCAGGGTTGTTTTCTGCCTGGAAATTACGTGTTCTCTCCTTATTGACATAAGTTATTTTATCACATCACAAATACATAGGTCTTAGAATAACTGGTGATTTAAAATTAGCTCCCTGTAAGGGTGTGCCCATGAATGGGTCCCTACAGTTTACTGATACCCTGTTCGGGGTTTGTTCCTGCCTTGCTTCTAAATCTTTTGAGATAAGTTCTATTCTCCAGCAACGATAAATTGGATTAAGTGGATTTCACAAAGTTTCACTATCTTTTAGATGCATTTTGATAATATTTCATCATCTTTATTATTAGTGTTGTTTTTCTTATTGATTTGGCAAAAAGCATGTAGGCAAAGAGTTACATGAGAGTTGGGTGCTAACCCTCCAATGACAAAGCAGCATAACCACAAGCTGTTCTCACTCAGTTAGGCTGTTTCCTTGAGTTTAATATCCTTGTGCCCTAAATGTAGAATGTAGAACTTGTCTACTGACTGGTAGCACACATATTTGCAGAGGATTTTGAGATCTACACAGACATATAGAGTGTGACTAGTCATCAATTAAAGAGATCCACAAAAAACACTGCTGAAATAAAGCCTATGATATTATAAAGAATTTCAGCCATCCCAGACACTAACTGCTCTCATCATGACAATCATGCAAACAGTACAGTAGTTTTAAAGCTAAAACATATAGGAACAGTTTTTATCCCAAATTGCTAGATGTTCTTATTATATGATTCCTAGAGGAAAACATTCCTCTGTGGCTGCAGGTTTTTCTCTATATGGCTATTTGTAGAAATGATTTTTCAGTACTCTGTTCATTCTTTTTACTTGCTGTTTTGAGTAGTAAGTGAAGGTAAGAAATCCAATGTACAATTTATATTTATACAATTATAAAACTCAAGCGTACATTTGAACTTGTAGTGAATGTGGATTTAACTTTGAGGTGTGATTTATCATGAATTGGCTATGTTTTCTCCGTGACTCATTTCAAGGAGTAATTACAAATCTAATAAAGTCAATCAATGACTTTGCTTCTATTTCTACTATTTCTATTTTTTCTATCCTACAATAATAACAGCATCCAACTCTAATATCGTTTTGGCCTAAATTCAACACCACTGGCATTTCCGTTTGGCAGTTTGTCAAAGTTTCTATTCTGTTTTCACATCCTGGATCAGTTTCGGAGACTTTTCCCCATTCTCATATACACAGAGCCCTCCTTACTGTACAACATTCCATTTCTCTTTTCTTTAACTGCCAATGCTGTTATATTCAATTTTTACATTTAAACCTGATAATACACCAACAAAGAAACATATTAAACTCTGTGAAAATACTCCTTTTCAAAAAAGACTACCTTTATTATCTTTCTCATTTTGATAACAAGATGCCTTTCTTTTGCTCATTAATACTCCTCCATTCTGTTATTTCATGTATTGTTTCAAGTAACTGTTCACTGACCAATCCCTCTTAATCTAATTTTCAGTTTCCTCCTTTCCAAGAAGAATTAAATAAACATAAAAATATTTCTAGAGAATACCTCCCAATCATCGATCCTTCTCTCCATGTAATGAATGTGCATAATCAAATTATAGAATGTTGGAGAACCGGAGCTTATCCTAATGTAGCAACATGCACATGCAGGTGAAACCAACCCTAGACGAGCACCAGCTCATTGCAGTGCATTTGGAGGATACCAATTTTTGTTATTTAGGGATTTTACCTCATTTACTGTATATCATTCCCTTGAAATTTCATAAATTCGTATTGTAATAAATTTGTATTGTAATTTTTTCATTTCCAGTTTCTATTTTTTATTTCTTTTATAATTTTATTGGTATTGATACTGATATTGGTGTAGTTCCTTCTATAGATACAAGTATATCTTCAAGTGCAGTTAGTTTATCACCAAGCACTTTGCATTCTGATTCTACAGCAGTTGTTTTTTGTCAGCAGCGGATGTCAATTCTTCAACTTCTTCTTCAAAGCGAGTTATAAACAATTGCTTAACTTCGTATTAGAATATCTGTAAAGGTTTCCTCAAAGTTATTACATAAATGATCCTCTTGGTCTTTTATATCCTGAAGCAGCTCGTCATTTCTCTTGTGTATATCCTTCTTTATATTACTCTTTACACCATTCATATCCCCCCGTGTGCAGTAATCACGTTCTTCAGCTCAAACAGTTCGGTTCCACCTTCTCTTTGCTCCAATAGTGGAGTTGCAAGTCCACTTGGGGTTGTTGCTGTTACCTCACTCAGGGTGTTGGTAGTGGTTGACAGTAGGGATAAAAGGCCATGCTCAGTTCCGATAATCCATCTGAGACTGATGAATTCTCAGTTTGACTCCCTCGCAATTTGACTCCCATTTTCACTCTCAACTACAGCCAATGCTGCAGCATTAAGTCCTGGCAGATCTGTGCCTTTGCCTGTCTCTTCCAAGTCAGTCTGTAACAGGCTGAATCGTGAACTTGAAACTGAGCCCTACATAGACTTTGATGAATCCTTATCTGCCTTTTCCTTCTTTTTCTGAAAACTTGCTTTGCTGCTCATGCTTGTATATACTTGTAATTAAATCTTCTCAGGTTGACTAAATACAAGATAGCTCGCAATGATAGTAAAAACAGTAAGATAACACTGCTATTTGTCCTAGACATCCACATCTCACAACAGAGGAGACCAGTTGGGCCAGTTTCTGTTTTGATTCCCAGCATTTTTACTAATAATGTAGAGGACATGGGAAACAATATTCTGTTCTGCAATTTTACCTTGGTTTTTCTTGTTCTGAAGGACTTTGGTCTTCCATATTCTGGCTGCAGGTGGTAAGATAATGAACTTGTTTGAATCCCATGTCTGGTCTTTGTTCGGAATCTCATCATTGTCCCATTGCCTATGTGAATTTTTCCATATCCCAAGATGTGTGGATTAGGTTAACTATTGATTGTAAATTCGTCCTCCATGGTTAAAGTGACCATTGTGAAGTTGCTTAGATGGGATCCCTGGACCCCAATGTCATCTTCATTTTTTACTCTTTTCATTGTTACTGGTGTTTACTTTTTAAAATGTATTTCCCTTTCCTTTCTCCTGCAACATCCACCATTTAGTCTAATTTCTTTTACTAGGCAACATGGTTATGTTTAATTCTTCACTTCCTAATATCTCTTCAGCCATTAAGTAAACAGTACCAATGCACTTCTCTTTCCCTCTCTTTTGCTCATGACTCTTGCCACTTCCTTCTCTTAGTGTTATGCTTCTCCTCCTGACTGTACACACAATGAACGCAAACAAAAACAAACTTAAACAAACGTTAAACCCCATCCAGGGCTTAAAAATCTAGAATCCAGTGACAAGAGCCTACTATCCTTTCTTTGCCTATAGAGATATCATGTAGAGTTTGTTCTAGTAGCACCTGTCATCCAAGCACTTCTGAGTCCTAAAAAGTGCTTAACGTGCTATGTGTCCATAGCAGCTTGACAGCTAGCTGGTCACATAAAGAAAATAAACACAGTTCAACTTTTCATAGTCTTTTAACCAGGAGAGAGCTGGCTTCCTTGAGGTACTCCCTTCCCTACTACAGATCATGTTCCACCACTTATTATTTAAAAGGCCTTGTGGCCTGTTTGTCTTGGTCTCTAAGTAGACAATCTAACACCCCTAGCACTTGCTGTATGTCCTCCCTATGCCAATTCTTTTTTCCCTCAGAATATCAAACAGAGTACTACCCTGTAGCCTCCCATTTATTCCCACAATGAAGTTACTATTTCCTTGCCATATGGGTATGTTTTCAAGAGATATTTATCTGTCCATAACCACTTCAGTGGTGCTCTCTGACCTTGCATCCTGCTAGACTGACAACCGTTTACAGTGTTTTGTGTTTTCCTGATTGATCTTTACTTTTCACATGTACAAGGTTATCACACATCTTTAAGTGATTAATAAGATTGCTTTTTGTAAAACTTAAATCTTATATCTATATCACGTTCAATGTTTTTATTACATCAAATGTACTTAACCACTTTTTATTTTACATTTGAATTAGTAGATGATAATCCAGGTCATTTATTATCCCATGTAATTCAATATAATAAAATATGGTTAGAATGTAAGTGCCTAATGTCCTCAAAATAAGTACAGTACATCAATTATGTGGAGGAAAAAAGAGTTTCTGTTGGCTTTATTCACATGTAACCTAATTAAAAAGGCCTCCTTGCCAAAATGTTCTTGACTGATGTTCAAATATCGAGCATAATGCACACAATGTTCCTCACCCCAGTGTGCAAGTGATCTTTGAATGTTTAGAGCACAAGAAAGCTTTCTAACCTGAAAGGTTTGCATGCAGGTAACAATCCCTTTAAAATAGCTCAGTTATACACACAAATGTAAAGCTCTTACACTAGTGACAGTCTCTGCTATTATCTCAATTTGAAATTAATATCTTAAATAGTCATTATGGAGTATCACATGCTGACTGATGGTGATCTCTAGAGAGGGCAGTGTTTTTTATTTCTATCTTAAGATGCATTGTCCTTAACTCTGAGGTTCTGATATTCTCCATCTATAAATAGATAGTCAACAACGTTACATTCTGCATACATTGTGCTGTCTAACATCTTTAAAACAAGTTTTTAGAATATTTTCAATACGACTTTAATTACTTTTGACAGCTTGTAGAGGGTACTGTCATCAGGGTAATACATGGGCTGAATAGGAATGCCTCCAACATCTTGAAAGGAATAAATGTCTCCTTTGTTTCATATGTGTCTCCAGAACTCTAATCTTTATATTATTAGCTCACTAGCTATTTCCACTTTTTCTAAAGTTTCCTACTCATCATCATCATCTGTAATGGGATAATGATATTGGAATCATTTAAATAATAATAAAAGACTGCAGTTAAATAGTATTAAATGACAGGTTAAAGCCAGGGCCACTGCTGATGATGAATTATTTCCATGATTATAGTCTGTTGTGCTAAGAGAAAGAAATACAATTTTTAAACCTTTGTCAAATGAAACCCTGCTTAATTTTTTTTTCAAATGTTTGCATTAAAATGCAAGTTGACTGAAATGATGCTATAATTTACATTAATAAAATATTATGTAAAATAGTCATTGGTTTTAATTTTACTTGTTCAGTTCTCCCATCTATTCATCATTCTTAGGACGACTGGAAAATCCGTGGACCAGAAGTGGAAGGAATGACAATGGTGTGCCAACAGAGCAGTTTTGAAAATTTTAGAGTGGCTCAGATGATTAATGAACAAAACAAAAATTCTTAAAAAAGAAAAACAAATTTATTGGCACCGAATAATTTATATTTAAAAAAAAGCAAACTGTCTAGTTATCTTTAGAAGATTTACTGTTATAAGTGTTTCAGTTATAAAAAACTAAAGAATGATCTTCGCAGTTTGATAGCTCTTAAGTCTAAAATCGGGCATGAGTAGTAGATACGTGATGACATCACCATGTTATGATGTGATGATGTCATGTGCATTGTAATGTGGCAATCTGAGGTGTAGCTAAGGCACAAAATGGCAGCACCCAAGATACAAAATGATAAAAAAAATTAAAACAAATAACAAAATAACAACAGACTAAAGAATTAAAGGAAAACAAGAAAACTAGACAATACAGTGAAAGAACAAAACACTGAAAGATAAGTACAAAATACTAATTTTGCTACCAGTGATTTAATTGGTCTGCAATGGGATAGAATGATAATCTTTAAAAAGCGCACAACAATATAATTTGAGTATTGGGTGCACTTGAATACTCAAAACCTTTAAGTAAACCAAAGTGTCATTTAATTTTTTGTAGGGAGTATGTAATGTTTGTAAGTTACAAAAGAGGACGTGTACCGCATGCTGAATCTGCCTGCTGCTTTGTAAGGCAACCCTGACTGATCGGAAGTAAATTAGGTCTGATTTTTTCATTTGTAGTAATCTTTTTTTATATATATTTGAAGCAAGCTATCAGACAGTGGACATACTGACACAGGCGTGAGTTTTACTGTCATGGTATGTGACTGGTGATTAAACCTTGTTAAATGGCTGCTTAATGTATGATGATTAATGCATTGAAAATGTATTCACAACAAAAACACAGGACTACTAAATAATTTCTAAGAATAAGTCGGCGTATCTAACTTGGGACTGATATACTGAACTGATCTAGGAATGTTTCATCACCCTAAATATAAGGTATTTGCATTGTTTTGATAATTAGGAAAAGGTAATCTTTCATAGAGTCATAATAGTTGACTTTCCTCAGATAATTTATTTGAAATTCATTATGGAGTCAAAACTGTACATATCAAGTAGTAATCAGAAAAATACAGAAACTACTTAATAATGGACCTTGAGAATGTAGGAGTGCAGAGGCTGCCACAGATTTGCCTAACTGAAAATGGCTACACTTAATCGAAAAGGACAAAATTTAAATACCAAGATTAACCCACTAATTTAAATATACTCCAACCAACCACCCGTTCCAATAAATCAAATACCATGGAAGAAAAATGCTTGTATCCGGATTATATTATGGCAGAAACACAAAATATTTATAACATTTACAACATCCAACACTAAAGAACAACACAAACACCAAACTGTATTCACAGAGTTCAAAACACGGCTAGTATAGCAGAAAGAAATTAATAATCTAGATGTAAATGAAGAATACTGGATGATGGTGGCTAGCATCACAATAACAAAACAGCTTCCCAAAAATCAAACAGTCCTACCAGCAAATCTCAAAGTATGTGTATGCTTCAGAGACATACCTTCTCTAGAGGATGAGCAGTGTTGATCAGGTAAGATGGTGAAATTCATGCCACTGTTCTTCACTGATGCCATAGAACAGGATCTTTGGCATTCATGGGAATTCTGGGAATTTTTCTTTACTATATATAAATGAGCTTATTTATATAGGACAACTAAAGCTGACTTCCATTTACCTTCAAAGTCGGATGTCAGAGCTGGGAAAGACATCGCAACCGAGTTGACTGCATTTCAGTAAAAAATTCAGAAAACCAATAAGGATGTGGCTAGGGAAACCATTGTTGTGCTTGCTTCATTGAAATAAAGTAGCAGTTGATAACAGTGCATTATGCAGTATTTTGCATATCAAAACTTTGTAGCAACATGTACATGGTTGAACAGCACTGTGTGTACGACTGAATTAATGAGACACAAATAGATGTGCTAATAATCAGTATAATACTACAGCTTTCATTAAAGTATGCAGTGTACGTCACTATTTTGGATTGACGTCATGATCTGAAATTGGACAAACTCGGACTTGACATACCAGCCATGTGTTTCCGAGTTGGAAATCTGACTTACTGAGCATTCCAGTTGAAAAGTCTGTCTAGGAACTCGAAAATTATAATTTCCCATTTCAATTGGAATGCAGTATAATAAACAAACACACTACAATACCCACAAAGCCCCACCTCATCCCACAATTTTCTGCTTAAAGAAAAAACTCCCAGTTATTTTGGAAATCCAAATTAGCTTAACAGGAAAGAACATTTTTGTATAGGGTGCACTAAACACAAAAAATAAACCTTTTATGTGGTGTTGCTACAGGTTTACAAATTCAAATGTATTATCCTTCATATTTTTAAGCCTGCTTTTGGTAGATTGCTTTTAATTAACAAGGAGTAAAAAGTAATGAGAATTCATCCTCCAATCTATCAGCATTATTCACTTACAGGCTCAGGAGTAGACATAAATAAGATGGCATTGTATTGCAAAGCAGAAATGTATCTATAAGTAAATCCTTCGGTTCAGGATTAGTTTGCTTTAAAGTAAAGCAGTGATTTTCGGATTAAACAAAAAGTGTGATTGAGACTGACAGTTTATTTTTAGTTAAGATTTAAAATGAAATACAAATGGCCACCCTCCTTCTTGTACATGTCTAGCATATTAAATAAGGTCCTGTTTAAAATTATAACTTTTAATCGTCTCATACATATAAAACAGACCCTGTCACGTGTAAATGTCTTGATCAATAAGTATATTCCTTTATCAAGGCAGCAGACATGGTAGTCTCTGCACATGAAACTAATTTAGTTAGTGTTTAAATATTAATTTAAAATGCTATTATAGTCATTATTCTCTTTTTTTACTTAAAGTGCCACACAATGTTCAGAGTTACTGGACCAGAATTAATGACAAATGATTTTCAGACTGTGTCATTATTTGGGCCATTTTCACACACATAGCTGAAATAATGACTTATTTTTGGCAGAAACAGAAAGCGGTCTTCCATCCATAGGCCTATAGCTAAAGCAGAGACTAGGCTGAAAAAAAAAATATATATATATATATATATATATATGTATTTGTAGAAAACAGGTCTTTATGCGGTTTTGATCTAAAAGGTGTATAATTGCAGATATTAGTAGGAACGTTGTGCAATCTGCACATTATCATGTCTGCATGGACTTTAAATTGGGTACCCTGGATATGTACATTTGTATAACTGTTGATTATAAATTGGGCCTTTAGCAAAGAATATGAAAATGCATTGTGATGGACTGGCAATGTCCACAGGATTAGTTTTAACCATGTGCTCAATGCTGCCTGAATAAGCACCAGCTCCCCATGACCCTGACTTGGATTGTGGGTATAAAAATGGAATGAATGAATATCAATAATATGGAGATACATATAGTATAACCTAGTTATGCTATTTTCAAAGAGCAGTGAACCTCTCTGCTTTATACATCAACTACAATCCTATTAAATACCTTTTTGACCTAAACTAATTTTGAAATCTTGCTTTGTTTCTGTTGTTGTTGGCACTACTTTTCTGTTGTATTTTCAAGAGCATACACATTCTTAAATTTTTGTGTTACAATTCGAGGCCAAACTTGATACATCAGTGCATTATCTGTACATCAGACATTATTTTCTACTCCTAGACACCACATACTCAAAAGGTAGCAGCCAAATTGATGAGAATGCATTTACACAGGAAATGGCAACCTAGCAACTGAAACAACTCAGACATAGCCGCAAACACAGCCCTTCGCTACTTGAATCCCTTTTCAAATGACAAACAGAGCTTTCTACCTCACCCCTTGGCATTCATAGATTGTTAAAGCTGTTTTTATTAACCTGTTTCCTTTCAAACAAATCCAACCAAATGCCAGTGCTGACATATGGAGAGATTCTTAATGATAACAATCTTTCATTAGCACTATCCCCTCCCTCCCATGTTACAGTTACCTCTCTGAAGATCCTTTATCCATTTTATTTTACTTTTAAACTATATATTAATGTTCTATGCATTAATAGCATTTATCCCATTTATTTTCTGAATATCCATGGTTAACTAGAGCAGGGATCTGAAAAAACAGTCCTGGAAGGCCATAGTGGATGGAAGTTTTTGTTTCAATCCAATTTCATAATGAGAAGTCAATTATTGCTTGTCAATTTCATGCTTCATTTTAGTTGTCTCGCTTGTTATTATTCCAATCCTTAATAGCTTATTTAACATCAAACAGCTACATTTGCTGTTTTTAATTGCTCCTTATTAGCAAAAAGATGCAAATGACAAATAAACCTGCAGTTCTCCATCTAGCTTGTTTCCATTTACACCTGTGTATATTCATCATCTATCTGAATTAATAAAAACTGAAGAGAAAAAAGTGAAGAACTGAGAATTGCTGATCAAATCATTTGGAAAGAAAAAATCTCTGATATACTGTAAGAATGACCTTCAATAAGTTCAATAATTCAATAAGTTACTGTTGTAGCTCACATGGAAGAAAATATTTAAGAGCGGTACAGTCCTTTTCAATTAAATCCTACCACTAACCCCGCAAATGTCTGTTTAATTGATCAAGTCCAGAAAATGAATGAATTGATAATAGTCTTAGATTCATGGTATTATTTATATATTTCATATTTACTTGACAATAACATGGAATTGAAAAGGTTTTCAATGTTAAAATAAAATCCAATAATTTAGTAGAATCACATGGTGTCTTCTCCAATCCTTGTGCTCTGCCCGATGTCTTCTGGTGCTTCAGCTGGTGTCCTGAGCAGCCACAGCGTCTTGAACATCTGATGGCCATCCATAAATGGGGAGCACTGACCCACCCAGTAAGTTGTTGAGCCTTTCCTCTCTTTCTCTTGGGTGGAGGTTGAATTGAATTTAGTTTTGTTAAGTTTGACTTGTTTGTATGGACTGTTACTTGCTTTTAATAAATTCAATAAAAAAATAATAAAAAAGAGAAGATAACATGAAATTTAAACTCCAAATTGTCAAACTATGACATTAAAATAGTATTCCTGTTGCCTTACTCATTGTTCATTTCTATCAAAAACTTAAGTATGGTAGGAAAAAGATTTAGTAAGCCATTAAACTGATCAGTTCATCTCTGTGATTTGTGCATTAATGGCTATGCAGACAAATGTTCTATTTTTGCTTGATTTATACATTGACGTACAGATTTTAGCCTACATTTATATGCACATATAAAATTACTTAGCTTGTAATATAAAAGCCATTTACTTAATATCAGACACTATATGAGAATAATTTTAAGCAGCTAGACAGAGAAACTGCAAAAGTAAGAAAAGGTACCTTCCACGTGTAAACACCAAATAGAGACAGGCTCTAAGAAAACAAAGCCAAAGCCTGGGTACGTGATTATTTTATATAACAGTTTTTAGCCAGAATGTTCTAGAAAGTAGCCATAACAAATATGACCAGTATAATACCCACATTTTTAATCAGAGTAACTCTTTTAAACATTATTTAGTGAATTGCCTAACCCACTTAGCCTATTCCAGCTAGTACAGGGCTCAAGGCAGGAACAAACCCTGGACACGATGTCAGCCCATTGCAGTAAACAGTATTTAAATACCTCAAAAGTACCCTGCGTTGGGTTTAGCAGATGATCTGCATAGCCATGCAGCCTTTGGATATTTTCTTCTGAACCAAGCCATCTGGAGCCAGCTGGGAAAGCCTGGAAATGTGCCTCATTGTTCCTAAGAGCAGAGAGTCTTGTTTTTCTGAAGATGTTGACGTGCTTCCTTCCTGTGCCTTGACAGCTGTTTGCTTCATATAGTTTAACCAACATTATAAAATCAAGCTAAATGCTGCTTTTCTCTAATGTTCAACTGTTTTGTCTTTCATCACCTCCTCAGAGGTGTACATATATTTCTGGGCTGATAGCAGGGCGTGCAAAAAAATGAATCATTTATTTCAGAGAACTTGCTCCAAAATTAACAAGATATACTTGAACTTTTTAAAAACAAAGGGACAATTATAACCGAACATCTGATAAAAAAGAGAAATTGGAAATCTGTTTAAATTAATCTGAATGTTTCTTTAAAACATTTGTATCCTGCATTGAAAGTGTACACAAGCCAGAATTTTAAAATGGTTTTAATCATCTAAAACCAAAAGGGAATAGCTCCTGCACATAAAAGTGTCACTCCGAGACTATATTGTTTAGCAACTGCTTCATTCCAACATGGCCTGGTAATGGTTGCAGCTAGGGATGTTTTTTTGCCTCCAGCCATCACACTGTATAGCACTCTATCAGACTAAGTCTGTCTTCACACTACCCATTTATACGTTGGCTTAGGGGCAATATTTCTTTACGACTAGATAATGCAATGATCCAAATGTACATTGATTATACATTCTGTTAATATGTTTATAACACAGTATCGTTGATTTGTTTATTAGCTTGCACTTGTACTTTACTGATAGGTCTAAGAGTACTTTATGTGTTATATTGCTGCCAGAGCATCTATCTATTTATCCTGGTCCAGTTTTTTAATAGATTTTACCTCCCACTGTCACCTTCTTCCAATGACCAGTTTCCCCACACTTTCCCTTATACATGAAAAACTCCTACCACTTCAACCGGAATTGCCAGTGACAGGCCCATCTCTGACCATCAGTTTGGACTGTTCATAACTGAAGACCAAGTAAGCAGACAACTGAGGAAGCTACACACAGAAAAACCTGCAGGACCAGATGGAATTATTCCTCAAGTTTTTAAGGCATGTGCTGACCAGCTTTGTGATGTCCTCTTGTCACCTGTTCAGTCTGTCTCTAAGACTTCAGAAAGTGCTGCTTCTGTGGAAACCATCCTGTATTGTTCCTGTTTCAAAGAAGACGTGTCTCTTCACCTAATGACTACAGACCAGTGGCACTTACATCTCACATTATAAAGACCTTTGCTAGACTGGTCCTGGGGCCAAATGAGTTGTGGTACACCACCTGGACCCACTTCAGTTTGCCTATCAGACAAAGATTGGAGTATAGAATGTAATTATTTATCTGCTCCACAAGGTTTATTCTCACCTAGACAAAGATGGCAGCAATGTGAGGATTCTGTTTTTGATTTCTCCAGCACATTCAATATCATCCAGCCAGCCCTGTTAAGTGGTAAACTCAGAGAAATGCAGGTGGATGAGCCAATGACATCTTGGATAATGGACTGTCAGGGAGACTGCAGTTTGTGAGATACAAGGACTGTGGAGTTCACATTGTACACCTCATACTATAAATATAATGCCAGGTCATGTCACTTGCAGAAATTATCTGATGATTCTGAAATTTTGGAGTGTATTGATAAAGAGGATGAAACAGAGTATAGGGGTCAGGTGAAGAACTTTGTTTCCTTTTACAAAGAGAATTGTCTGCTTCTTAATTTCAGCAAAACCAAGGAGCTGGTTATTGACGTTTGCCACAACAAAGAGTCTCTATGTGCAGTCACTATTCAAGGAGATGGATGTAGTCAGGACCACTCCTAACAAGTACTTGGGGGTCCATATTAATGGCAGATTGGACTGGTCTCCGAACACAGAGGAGATATATAAGAAAGAGCAGACCAAGCTCTTTTTCCTTAGGAGACTGCGTTCATTTAATGTGGGATGTGACATCCTTCACATGTTTTACAACTCTGTGATGGCTCATGCGATTTTCTAAGCTGTGATGTGCTGGGCTGGTAAAATCACTTCAAGAGAGGCCCACCAAATCAACAAACTAATTAAAAAGGCGGGCTCAGTTATATGATGCATTCTGCAACCTTTAGAGGTCATAGCAAAGGAGAGAATTAAAATAAAAATAAGTGCCATTATGAAAAATGCTACACATCCTCTCTCTGACACACTAACACTGATTACTTTCCAACAAATTATTCAGCAAAAGGGTGTCAGGAAAAGCTACTGGGGCTCCTTTATACCAAAAGCAATATGTCTGCATAATGCCTCCCTGTGACTGTAACAGCCAAGTCAGAAACATTCTTTCTATTGAATTTTCTTGCTTTATAGTCATTCCTGTGTATGTTCTGACTAAGTGTGTATCTATCTATCTATCTATCTATCTATCTATCTATCTATCTATCTATCTATCTATCTATCTATCTATCTATCTATCTATCTATCTTCTGTAAAATGCCTAATTTCCCCAGGGGAGAAATAAAGTTCTGTCTATTTATCCATCTATCTATCTAGGTGCATTGTGGTTTGCTGTTGCCCAATGAGTGACTAGAAAATGTAACATCACCAACAGTAGTTATTGATTAAACATTTGCAAAAAAGCTAGCTTAGTGCTTATGTCATGACCTAGTCTGGCAGTTGCTCAATGTCTGCATGCATGGCATTAGAGATGGTGAAGACAGCCCAAACAGATTTTACAAAAGCCAGTATTGCTTTGTAAGGAAGGCAAGTTACATAATCAAGGACCACAAACAACCCAGGGCCCACTATTCCAGCATCTAAACATTACACAAAAATACTTAAATCAAGTACAATGCATTATTTGGTACATTCCCTACCCCAAATGCTTTTATTCAGCCAATACATTTTTCAGATAGATTGTTAAATGTTTAAAATATTTGGCCCCAAGAAATGTTAGAAACAAAATCTCCAAGAAAGTACACAAGTCATATAATATGAAAACCGCTGAGAGCAGTTGTAGTACTCAAGTGTATTGTAATCGGCAAACTTGAACCTATAAAATTTTAATTTGCCAAAGCCATGTGAATCTGTAAAATATTTTTATGTGTTGTGCAGCTGTAGAAAACTAGAAGAGTTTCTAACATATATAGATTTATCTTTATACTGGTCATTACGGGTAATCTTGTCTGTTGTTTTTTTTCTTTGCTGAATGAAAAAGGAAAAAGAAATTATAGCAGTTTATCTGATTATCGACTTTTGTCTTTCGACTGATGAACCTAGTCAGTTTTCCTCCACTTGTTAGATCAGTCAATGACTCTATTTCACATGGTGTCCTTGACAGTGTACATTATTTTAAGTGAACACTTGCAGTAAGGTATGCTTTTAAAGATGCTTTTTCCCCTCCAGCATTTTGTTAAGAGCTCTGTCTCTTTTCCATTTTTAAGTCAGTTTTAATGAAACAATAAGAGCTTTCTTTTTTAAAGATTAAGAAGCACAACATTTCTTTTGCTGGCTGAAACCAAGCAGTATATTTTCGTCATTTACTGTATGGTGGAACAGCAAATGTATAAGAGTAATATTGTTTTGTATATAACTTCTACACATATTTTATATATTTCATCTACACATGGGTAAGCATACATCTTTGTGGCTATAGATTTGACTGATTGATAATTCTATGCATTATGCTTATATCATATAACTACCATAGTGGTGCAGTGGTTGGGTGATGACGGTGATGCTGCTGCTGCTGTCTGATTATGAGCCTAATCCAATTTAATGGTTACTGGAGACTGGAGTCTACCCATCAGCTCAAAGGCAAGGCAAAACTAGAGGCCTGGATGGGGTACCAGTCCATCACAAGGCTCACTTACCTCTCTCACACTCACACAAAGGCTGATATGGTATCACCAAAAATTGCAGGTGTCGAAAATAGATGTATGAATTCTTAAGTAGCATGGTTGTGTAATAGTTATGCACTTCTGCTTCAAAGTTTTATGGATCTGGGCACAATTGTTAGCCTGTCCAATGTCTGTTTAGGGGTAAATTATAGCTGCATGCTGCCACATACTGTAGGTTTTCTCCAAGTGGCCCTGTTTTGGCTCACATCCCAAAGACATATGCGTTATATTGTGAATTTTCTCAGTGTGTGAGTTTGCATTAGTGTAATGAACTGACTGTTATCCAGGGTTGAGTCCTACATCCTGTACAATTATGCCAGGAATGGAATGAGCCGACTAATAAAATGAAACAATGAAAAAACTGAATTATTGGATGAAAGAATAAAGCATGAGTGGAATAACAAATTGAAAAACCAGGCACATCATAACTGATATTATTTTGACATTATTATAGCCCTACTGATCTGTTTTATATGTCTTGATACTTTTGCCAGTATAAGCAAATAAATATAATGAAAATCCCCTAGGCAGAGTGCTGGCTGATTGATCCCCTGAAATGGCTTGGGTTTTTCTGTTGATAAGATTGCCAGTTGTAGTCAGAGAGCTTTTCCTAACACATTGAACTGGTAGAAGGGGCAACTCAGAAAGCAGCTGACTAGTTTAGTTTTATTTTAAATTTATCGTGTTTCACTTAACAGTTAGATAAAATTCTGGAGAGAAATGGATCATGAGAGTTCTTTTTCCCTAGTTGTAGCTGCGTTTTTCCAAAATTGTCAAAGTTCAGCAGCTCTAGCTTAAAAATGGGATTCAACAAAAGCCTGATGCGCCAAAATGATTCCACAGACAAAATATCTTTGTTTTTAAAAGTTTTAGTTAAAATTCAAAGTAAAACAGTTCACACAAAAAAGAAAATTAAAATAGCAAAAAAAGGAAAAATTCTTGTTAAGAAGAGTTCTGTTCAAAGCTTAAATATTGTTACATTTCAAATCGTTACTAATTACTTAACGTTCCTGAACCATTTCTAAACGACGACGTTTCTGAACCATTTCTAGACGGTCAGAAAACTGTATGCCTATCAAGTCCCTGAGTACTGGGACCTGTTCTAAACACAATGACTCAGTTATCACACTGTATCTCAGTTGTAACAAGAAAGTTCTATCTCTTACTGACTTATAGGGGGAAAAGACTATACCATTGTCCATGACTATGGAAGAAATTTATATTCTATTCAAATTAGGCAAACATTAATATGAGTTTAACTCAAAACTTTAACTTTCTAAGATCCAAAAATTATTAAACTACAGGGAGCAAACCAATTAAAAGTGGGAATTTTATGCTGTATAAGACACTGTGAGATATGGCCGGCTATTTATCCCGGCCAATACCCCCAGGCCACCAGATGGCGCCCTCCATGGAATTATGGACAGTGGACTTTCAATGCACAGCCCTGCTGGATACCACGGTGGCCGCCAGGAGTCGCTCCAGGGAGGCCCAGGGATTGTTATTTGCACCATAACCCGGAAGTGCGTCTTAATCACAGCGACGCAAGGAATGACGTGCTTCCGGTGGTGAAGAAAAAGGATTTTTATCTGACCCGGAAGTGTCCCATGTCACGTGGACAGAGAAGGTGAAACACTTCCGGGTCAAGGACTATAAAAGGACTGTGGGAAATCCCAGACGTCGAGCTGAGCTGGGTGGAAGGGTAGCAACGCGTCTGGGAGTGGAGGAGTGTGATTATTAATTAGTGATTATTGATTTATTAAGTATTCTGGAGTGGAGGGTGCTTTGTGCACATTTATTATTACACTAAATTCATTTTGGACTTTTATCTGGTGTCTGACGTGTGGTCTGAGAGTTCAAGGGGTCGACAGGGCCTCTATTTGTCACAACACACAGGGGAATAAACAAAAAAGAACAACACAAATAACAAGACAAAAAGCCCTATAGGCTTCCTGAATCTTCTTTTAAGAATGTTAGTCCCTGTCCACTTGGTGGGGTTGCTTATTCTCTGATCCATCAGTGCAGGACCAATAGGCACTCCCATCTCTGCTTCTTGCACTTTGCTAGTAGTATGGGCTCCCCCAAACCCTGGACACCAAAAGGAGGAAGTGTTATTGTTTAGGACCAGAAGATGAAACATAGTGAGAACACCAAGCCAAAGTTCCAAACTAGAGATCCATTCTGTTTGCCAGCCTACCCCAACCTGCTATGTTACAGCCAGAGCTTGTTCCCTGATTTTTGTTTATTTTCTACTTTACTGGTATTTGTGTTGTTTTTGAATTAATTTGAATGTTTTTAGAGTATATGTAATTTTTCTTAATATTGTCATGATGATGTATTATTTAGTATTTAGGTATAGTGCGTTTTTAAGTTATTTGATTATGCTTCTTGTATTCTGTGAGTGGAACACCAAGATGTCAGGCCACCATGACATCACTTTTAAGGCGTCGCCGTCCACTTTTATATTCAAATGGTAGATATGGATTCCTTTATAGTGTCACTGGAGTTTGGGCAGTTCTTTGTGTGAATTGTTCTGGTTTTCTGGATAATTTTGTTTGCTTTCTTGGATTCTGATTTCTGAATAACAAACTGCACTAGGTTGCCTTATTTATTTCTTATTTTGACCTTTTTGCCCATTTTTGTGCTTTTCTTGTTTATTTAAATAGATTCATCCATTTATATAAATTCTGCATTGGAATTGTCTTTCAAGCTAGAGGTTTTACAGGTTTCTTCTCCCTTGTTGGGCATTTTTGTGTATTTTTTTAAATTTAAGGCATATATTGAAGTTTAAAAGTCAGCTCTCCATTTTAGGCCTGTACAGGCTGAAGTCTGTCTGTGGAATTTGGGGTCAGGCTACCTGGAATGAGATATGTCTCTAGGCAGGTCCTGGCCTAGTTTGTAGGTCTTTTTGGATGCTTTTTACTCTTTTTTGTCATGTTTGCAACACCTCATTGTAACACAAACAAAAAACAAAAGTCATTGTTAACATTCAAAGCCCAGCCATAAAAAAAAAAAAACTTGTTTGCTAACTCTTAAGTTTTATCTGTAATATAAGATGTCCAGTAAGTGCATTGTGCTGACCTTTATATAATTGAACTAGTGAGTTATAGGTTATAACCTCTAAGACAATTCATCCAAAACAAAGTGTCACCAAATCAACTGCAAGAAAGCCACAAAATGGTGGTGTCTGTGAAAAACAAAATGGCATCGTAAAAGACACAAAAGTAATTTAACAATTTTGAATGTGAAATCCTTGTGCATTAAAACCCTAGAAACCTTTAACCTCCAAGAGAAACACAGGAAAAAATAAATAAAAATCCTGATAATTACACACAAGCATGTCAGAATTGACAAGGAAATGAATAGCATAAGAGTGAGACAAGACGTGAGAAACAAGTGAGGGGAGGAACTAGAATTTTTTAAAAGGATCATTCAGCAAAACTTAAGGGGGGCACAAGATTTGTAGTCAAGAAACAAAAAGGAAGGTCATGGCTACATTATCAAAAGATTCCCTAACAGATTTTGACTTTAGCAAAGTGAGTTTTTTTTAAATTTTTCCTACAATTAGGTTGCTTCTCTTGTTGTATTGCCTTTCTAGTTTATTAGTTGTGTCCTATGTAATGGCAACTTACATGACAACCCAGGACCAAGATGACTGCAACCATAAATAAACAAAAATTGAAAAAATAATAACAGAAATCCTGCAGTGAAGTGAAGTGAAAACATAATGTTCGTAATATAACATTCATGACATCCTAGGGTCGCTTTATGTGGAATTATTTTCAGGATCAAGGCCGGATCTAAAAAGTCTTAAAGGGCCCACTAAGCCACAGTGCTCTCTGGACAGTCCCTGACACTTCCTCAGCCTTAAAAGGGTCGCAATTCAAAGGCTGCTCTCCTGCTGCTTGTCCTGTTGAAGTGGCAACTGACTGTTTATCTATCCATGTGCTGTTCTCTGTTTTCATATTCATCTCAATACAATTCATGAGCTCAGTCAGCCATCCCTGACTTCTCCTTGATGTTAAACTGCATGCTTCACCCCAAAGTAGAACTTTCATTCTTCTGCACTGATGGCCCTTTATACACAGTTACGCCCTTTCTTCTGAACTGCCATTTCAATGTGCATCACAGTTCCCACTTTGAGTTTTCCTTTTACTCTTGGAGCTCTCCTCGGCTGTTCTATTCTCTGTCGAAACCTCTATATTTTTTAATGATCCAATTTATACATCTGCTTTGTGAAGTGTGCTCATACAGCACACATGGTTCAAATAAACAGAAAAAAACCCTCTGGTTCTGATATTGAAAAATCAGGGCTGTAATATTATTTAAAATTGTATTGATTTTTCACAGCAAGTAAACCCACACATTGTTATGATGTTTCTCCCTGGTGAGCAAGTTGGCCAACGTCCATTCATTTGTACTTATTGAAGAAGAATCATAATTCCTATTGATTTTGAAGCATAAAAGCATAAATAGCATTGAAAGCCGAATTCCCTTTGCTGTTATTAACCTGGTAAATTTAAAGAAGAATCTCATTGACTGTGCTCATGACAGCTCCTGATGTCCAGCACTTGAAGCATAATGAACAGTCCCATGTATCATTAGGAATAGATGTAGTAGAAAATTGTTTTATTATGTCAGTGAGAAACTTGGAAATACTGAACTGCAGGAATCGAATGAGGAACAAAAAAAAAAGAACTTTTTAAAGGAGTTAACATTTTGGAATATAATTATTTAGACATTCTTTTTAGTAGCTTTGAACTGAAATGGATTGGCCTTTAACATAAAAGGCAAATCAAAAAATTAATGGGCTTTTTAGACAAAGCTACAGCTTTTGATGTGGTGGCTTTTAAGCATTTGGAAAAAAAACAAACACTTTCTTAAGTCCAGTTAATTTAATTTAGGGTTGTGGTAGCCCATAATCTATCTCAGCACCACTGAGTGTAAGGCAGAAAGTAACCCCATCACTGGACCAGTGCCAGTCCACACACACACAAACACACTCACGCTCACGATCACATGAGGCTACTTTGGAACTGCTAGGCAACATAATCTACACATGTTTGGGGGTTTGGAAGGAAGACCCATGCAGACACAGGGCAGAATAGGCAAGTTCCTCATAGGTAGTATCCAAGGAAAGGAAGCTGGATCCATGAGGCAGCAGTGCTACTCACCCTTGAAAAAACATGCCTACATCCATTTACAATCATTGCCACATGTATAGTAAACATCAATTTTAACCATGACTCGTCACCTACTCTACTACATCTTTGTATTTCATGGATAATGTTCCATCTACACTATATCATTATTGGAACAAAGCAGGCATTGTAAGAGAAATGGATGGAGTTATTACCACACCAAAAACCTTTAGCAAAAGTTTAATTTTTAACACTATCATTAATGGTGGAGGAATTTAACCACTAAGAGTTATAACCAGTTATTTGTAAGGCCATCAGATCATTTATTTGCGATTCGGAGATCATTTAAAATGTTAGTTTCCAATTCTTAGCATGAGACAAGCATACTTTTAGTATAAACCAGTTGTGGTGGTCTGTGCACATGACTTCTATGCATGGCACCCACCTTTTTCACCTTGCATACTCACCATTACAGGTAATGTCTGGCTGCTTCACACACACATGAGTGAGAACTGGTTATAATCCTTCAAATTCCATTTTTAAAGAAACTTTATGAACTTAGATGCAACTTGTGTAAAAGCAAGATTCCAGTCATTGCTAAACTATGAACGTCTACTACTGTTAATTGAATTTTCACTTCATATATGGTTCACAAATAATGCTAGCAATTCATTAAGAAGGCTACATATAATTTTCTATAGAAAACATTTAATAGTGTAATTGATTTAGCATTTTCCTTTTAAAAAAATCACATATGCTGTGCTTATTCATAAAAAAAGTTAAATCTAAAATTTAAAATGAAGATGTGTAAAATATCTAGGACTGCCTAATTGCTTTTCTTCAGGCTGTTAGTGGTAAAGATAAAATCATTGTATGTCTTAATAAAGCTAATTAAACTCTCTAACTTTTAACCACAACAGAACATTAACAACAATTTGAATAAATAAAATCACTTGCTTGGTTACGATAAAGAAACTGATTGTTGTACCCACATACACGATGGCAAGTGGCCAGTATGTGTGCTGCAGATCCTAGCAGTAGGTGCTCCACAGGGAAATTCAGAAGATGCAGGGTATTATCATGAACACAATTATTAAAATTAATATCAAAGGAATTAAACGTTGACAGATTGGGCTCTCGGTGAACGGCAGAAGCAAGCAATCAGAATAATAACCTTAAAAGAAAAATGAAACTATAAAACCCCACTGATAAACATAAAATGACAGTGAAAATAAATCAAGCCATCTATAATAAGACGGACAAATCAGGATAAAGACAGATATTCTATATAAAGATTTGAATTAGGACTTTTAATGTTTAAATAATGGATGAACAATAACCAGACATTTGGAAGTACAGTAAAAAAATAAACAGTGTAGAGTCACTTTTCCGGACATTGTATGTGTATATAAAAATACTGTCATTGGAATTTTAGCACAATCTATACATATTAAAAAAAACAATCACTAGAACATTTCAAGATGGGACACCGTCAAAATAACATTTTGTGACAATGTTTTTTTATCTTGTTCAACATTTGTCTTAACACATTAAAAAAGTGGATCTAAAAAAAGGCCTACTGCACTTTTTCTACTGCCATGTCTAACTGCATTTTATGTAAATAACGATTGAAATATTGGTGCAAGAGCATACTACCTTACACTGAAGAACAGCGTTTCAGACTATGACCCAATTGCGTATGGTTTTAAAATGCCTTAGAGTACTACATTTTGAGCAACTCCAAAACTTTACCTCATCTGTCCATCCATTTTCTCAACAACACAATACAATACAATTTATTTTTGTATAGCCCAAAATCACACAAGAAGTGGCGCAATGGGCTTTAACAGGCCCAGCCTTTTGACAGCCCCCTCCCCCAGCCTTGACTCTCTAAGAAGACAAGGAAAAATTCCCCAAAAAAACCCTAGTAGGGGAAAAAAATGGAAGAAACCTTGGCAAAGGCAGTTGTAGAAGAAGAATGTTCTCCTCAGCACCATGTATTTTGTGTGTTTAGTAAATTAGAATTTTTATAATAACTATTTTGTAACTTGCCAGTGAGAGACGCTTTGGCTTATGAACTAACAAAAAAATGTTATTCCAGGGTTCAGGAGAAATAGTGTCCACATGAATAAAATCTAAGCTGTTTCTTGTTTTCCCTTTCTCAGAGTAAATGTTTCAGGGACAAGGTCACAAGGCTGCAGAAAGTACATGTAGTTTATGCAAAGGAGTCTCTCCTGTGCTTAGCTTTGAGAACACAGATAATGCTTAGCTCAACAGACATATTGTTTAACTTTACTGTTTTGATAAGGATGTTCTTTCTGTCTTATCAATCATGAGATGCTGAAGTATAAAAAACCCTTCCTGGCTTTTGATCAGGGTTCAATTGAGCTTTGCGGCAATAAGTTATGCTGTTTTGAATCTCTACTTACTGTGACTCCAAATGAATAAAAACGAGAATTGAGAAATATTATCTGCCTGCTTTTCAGTGTGCCTTTTTCATCCACAGTTTTTGGCGCCCAACGTGGGGCAGGAGACGGGCAGACGACTCCCTGGGTGGGTTCGTCCAAGTGGACCGATTTCCGCGGTTCGAGGACCAGCTCCGGTAAAAGTTAGGACTGGCCCACCTCGGGCGTTTTCCTGCATGGGGAGTCGCTGACCTCCTCCTGACAGAAACAAAAAGCAACGGGATGGGATTTTTCCAGGCAGGCAGAAGGAGTCGCGGTGAGTAGATTCGGGGGATTCCTGTTGGTTTGACTGGTGTGCTGGAAGAAATAGACGTATATGGGGAAAAGGAAAAGGAAAAAAGCATGCGGAAAGAATAGAGAATCATACCGTATCGACATAGAAGGGTTTTAGGGATTCATAGAGAGTGACGGCACAGTGTGAATGTTAGTAAGTCACCCCTTAGGAATTCGAGTAGAAAGGACCGAGTGGCATGTTCCTAAATATAAAGAGGAATAGGGGTGAAAGGGGCAGTTAGAGTACGTGTGAAATTTGGAAGAGGGGAGGTCGTGTTTTCCACTTGTCGACTGGTTGATTTCTGGGGACGACAAGTGGGACGAGAAATAATCGGGGATTGAGTTGCTCTCTGTTGAAGGCCTGCCACTTACTATGGGAAATAAATAGCAAGCCAGTCAAACAGGTCCCCCAGGGTCCTCAAAACCTAATGTTAGAAGGATTATTTTCAGAGAATCACCAGGCTCCTAGTACACCGTCGGGATTGAGAGGCGGGTCCCCTAAACAGTTAATAGAGAAGCAGACTGGGTTGGATTTTAAAAGGCATGTAAGAAGTGGAATAAGCAGAGGCGTAACAACCTGCTGGCTGCTGAAGTCAAAACACAAAAAAGACAAGGAAGAATTATTGCTAGCGTTGCAGAAAGTGAAGATAGAGACAGCGCCCAAGCCTGAAAGTAAAAGAAAGCAGACCGAAAAGGAACACCCCCTATACCCCGTAATCTGTCCACCCCCTCCTTACCAAAACTCCCCCACTTCCACCTCCTGCACCCTCTCCTCCAACTGCACCCCTGTTAACAGGCAAACCATCTGGAGCAGGTTTTTACGATGAACAATATCATTATGACCCGTCCTCACATTTTGACCCTGAGGAAGATAATTCAGATCATTCACAAGGTGCTACTGGGTTGCAATGGCAGAAACTAAAAGAGTCATCTATCTCCCAGCGCACGAGCAGTCGGTGGACTGCAATTTGTGGAGTCGTTACAGCAGCTGGATAACATGTATAAAACAAATGCTGCAGAGTGGACACAGGTGCTCCGTCGACAGCTGAGCACCACATGGGCAACTGTAAATCACGGTGATCATAACGGTGTCCCTTGGCGTTGCAATGAAGGTCCTTTCCTCGCCCAGTGAGAGCCTTTGAAAGGAGCCCTGGCAGAAAAAATATAAAAAGGGCACAAACTGGGCACTAATTTCAGCCGTCTCACCGACTGCAAGATCTGATGGCTAATCACTCTGGGCTGGACAATACAAACGATAGAACGCGTGCTGCAGTGCCTCCTTTCATCTCGGGACTGAGAAGTGACATTCAAAGCAAAGTCTGCACGTCCTGCAAAAAGGCTGGAAGACCGCAACGTTCGAGGAAGTCAAGCGTCATGCGGAGCATGCTGACAGACAGACTAAATTAAAAGAGTCAGGGACACAGACCAAACTTTTGGCTGCACAAATAAATTACTATACTGGAAGAACTGACCTGGCTAGGGGGAGAGGACGCGGAAAATTCTTTGGAGGGCGAGGGCACGGAAGAGGACGCGGGTTCCATTTATCAAACCCTAATAATCCTTTCGCTCAGATGCCTAACCCTTCGGAGCAGACGCCAGCGTCATATGCCTGTTACGGCTGCGGTGAACTTGAACATTTCAGACGCAACTGCCCACACAAGCGCCTCCGTCACCCCCTCTCCCTGAGCCTAATGACATTCCTTGGTCCTAAGAATTATCAGGGACCCCAGCCACTTTTTCCAGTTTCCTTTGCTTACTTGTCATGCTGAAACTGATCTTTTATTGACTTTAATGGCAAAGAAACTGCCTTTGAAATGGACACAGGAGCCACGTGCTGAAGGAGGTTCCTGCTTCGACAGATACAGTAAAAGTGCTTACTGCCTCGGGACAGCCTCATATTTTGCTGGTCTAAAACCTCTGCAATTACAGCTGAGCACTAACAGTTTCATTATTGACTCGTTGCTTTCTGTTAAATCATTTGTGCCCTGTGAAACTGCTGGGATAATAATAATAATAATTAATTACATTTATATAGCGCTTTTCTCAGTACTCAAAGCGCTATCCACACAGGGAGGAACCGAGAAGCGAACCCACAATCTTCCACAGTCTCCTTACTGCAAAGCAGCAGCACTACCACTGTGCCACCTGTGAGGATGGGATCTTATGACTTAATTGTCAGTCTCAATTTTCTGTAACTGAAAAAGGATTTTTGCTGCTCCATTCCTAAGCTCCTGTGCCACACTTCACACCCCAAGCCCTCTTTTGCAGCCTGGACCCTGAACATCTCCCTGCACACCTTCCTCTTGAAAGCCCTTCATTCTTTCCCCTCATGCCTATTTCCTCACTTACAAGTCCCGGACACCCTGCCTTGTACTGCCCAGTATTTCCCTACTGAAGTGGACACACCTTGGTTAGAATCTTTTCTTTCCTCCAGCACATGCCCTGAAACTTTGCACATTCCATGTATTTTTGTTGTCTACTAAAGCTGTTGCTTCAGTGCACCTCACATATTCACAAAGTGTTTTCTATTTAGGAGATTCGGTTCCCCATTTTTCCTTAGCACTGTGGTCCCAAGGGAAAATTGATTATGGAAGGATAGCACACTGTGAGCCACTGGTGATTTTCTCAAAATCTTCCTTCCGCCCGTACCGTGTCCAAGATCCTCTGTCTCCAGAGGCAGAGGCTGGCATCGCCGCTGTACATTCTGATCTCGTGAGGCGAGGAACGATTATTCCAATTACATACTCTCCAGTCAACTCCCCCATTTTACCTGTAAAAAGGCTGACGGGTCCTGGCGTTTTGTTCCAGACCTACGACAAGTTAACTCTGCGGTTTTTCCTAGAACACCTATTGTTCCTAATCCTTCCACTATTCTTTCCACGATACCCCCGTCCGCCCGGTACTTCTCTGTTATTGACCTTGCTAACGCTTTCTTTTCCATTCCCGTGCACCCTGATTCTCAATTCTGGTTTGCTTTTACCTTTCAAAACCGCAGATGGACCTGGACCGTCATGCCTCAGGGATATACTGAAGCCCCTTGTGTTTATGGCCAAGCTCTTGCTCAAAATTTAGAAGGCTTTTGGCCGGAAAAAGATAATAACTAGATACAGTATGTAGATAAGAAAAACAAAAAAAAAAAAACAACATGTGCACATGACACTCAGAAAATTGCTATTCTTTTTAGGTGAAAATGGCCATAAAAAAAGTGTCGGGAAAAAAAAAAAAACTTACTTCAAGCTATCGTTAAATATTTAGGTCATGACATTTCTTGCGATACAAGAGCTCTCTCTAGCGGCCGTTTAACCATCATTCAAGACCTTCCAAGACCGGTCACAAAACAACAGGTTACGTCAGGATATTTCTCTGTGTCTGCATAACTTTTGATGGGAATGTTTTCTTGTTGTGGAGTTGTGCTGTGTGTTTCCCGAAATGGATTGTCTTTGTTTGTCGCTGGCACTTGGGTCGCCACAGAAATTAGTGTTTCCTTGTTGTCGCTGACCCGGTTCCGCCACGGACTTTTCCATGATCTGGAAGCTAGCATGTATGGCACCACGGTAGGATGAATTCCTAATTTAAAAGTAGTACCAGCTTGCGGCCTGAGAAGTTGTTTGATTGTAAGTTTTTCAGGAGGAGCACAGTCTTTACAAAATCTAGCTAACACTGCCATCTGGCTGCATGCAGTGGTATAGCAGGCTGACAAGGCTCTATGTGATTAAAAAAAAAAAAAAAAATGCACTCCTCTCACTTACTATATTCTCGTCCATTCACTTTGTTCGTGGACGAAAAGGGGGGATTAATGAATGCAGTTCTATGAATGAATGCAGTTTTAACGCAACCACATACAGACAAACAAAGTGCTCATGAGCCCCCTAACAGTAAAGGTACCTCACGCCGTTCATTCTATTTTAGTACAGGTTAAGACCAGCGCTGGCAAACCGATCCAAAATCAAAAACTGATTGAAACCCTCTTAGAAGCTATAACTAAACCATCAAAGTTAGCGATCGTTAAATGTCAAGCTCACATAGGAAAACAAGATCCTGTCAGCAAAGGAAACGAATTAGCTGATGACTTTGCTAAACAGGCTGCATAAAATAACACACCAATCTCTTTATTCCAACAGAGAAATAACCAGGACCCTGATAATCAACTTGTTTCTTTACAGAGTGCAGCCACGGACAGAGAAAAAAGAAAATGGTCCAAAGAATGGTCCCTCTCTTATGGAGTCTGGACCCATAGGCAAACTAACAAACCTTTCCTCCCAAAGGCTTCTTTCCCAGGTATGGCAAAAATCGCTCAGGCCTAGACCATGGCCATGATTCAAGATGTTGAAAAACACTGGGAAGCTGCAGGCTTCTCTATATATGCAGAGCAGTTCTGCAGACGCTGTGCATTATGTCAAAAGTCTAATGTAGGAAAGGGCACCCAGTAAGTCCAGGTAAGTCCCGCCATTACACCTAATCCAATGGGTCCATTTGAACACCTCCAAATGGATTTCATTGAACTAACTCCGTCTAAAGGTTACCGTTATTGTCTAGTAATTGTTGATGTGTTCTCCCGATGGGTAGAACTTTTTCCTTCTAAACACGCTGATGCTAAAACTGTAGCCAAAGCTTTAATCAAAGAAATTATTCCTAGGTGGGGCATACCACAGAAATTGCAAACTGATAATGGCACCCTAAAATCTAAATTAGCAAAAATCTGTGAGCAGACAAATTTATCCTGGCCAGACGCTTTGCCTCTGGCCTTAATGGGATTGAGGGGAAGAACACACCGGCAATTAGGACTGCCGCCGTTTGAAATTCTGACCGGACGACCCATGCCTGTGGGCATGGTTATGGGAAATGTTAACCTGCATACTGTGGACAATGATCTTCTCTCTTGTCTTACAGGTCTCTGAGCTTCTCTGAAAGAAGTCCACGAGCAGGTTAACCAGGCCTGGAGGACTAGTCTTCCATCTAAAGACACGCCGATTCCCTTAGGCACTTGGATCCTCGTCCGTGACACTCGGATTAAACATTGGCATCAGCCGAGGTGGAGAGGACCATTCCAAGTTCTTCTGTCCACACCACATGCAGTGAAAATGGAAGGATTGCCCACCTAGATTCACGCCTCACAAAGCAAGAGATGGCACCCTTGATTGCTGTGCTACTATGCTTCCTTTTCCCTTGTCTACTGCCCTGGTCACCTTGAATTTCCCGTTAGGAATCACCACATCAGTGAAGGTTGATTTCTGCTCTATTATCAACTGTGGGACTGGTCGACAAGCCCAGTGGACCTGGTCTGACAAATACGTGTGTATGACTGTTTCGAAGTATTATTGGGGAAGTAACTGCGACACCTGGCAATAGGTTTTTGCTAACACTGGAACTGAGGACTGGGGTTATCAACCTTTTGAGGCCCAAAAATACGGTTTGAAAAATCGATTTTCTATCATAAAAGGACATGCTTCTCATGAATGTGTTGACAACCATTGTAACCCCTTGATTTTCACTTTGAAGAACCCCTCTTTACATGACTCAGGAACCTATATATTAGGGGCATATGTATCTGGAACAGACCCTTTAGGGAGATTTCTAATTAAGATTGACAATCCTGTTACTAACACCTCTCATTCTCCTGCACACAGACCTGTCTCCCCAACTTCTGGTTCAGACTTTTCTCCTGTTACGATTATGAATATTTCCACCCTTTCATCCACTTTTTCAATTGAAACTGGCTATGGCGATCAGAACCGTTGGTTGCAGTGGGTATTATATTCGGCCAAGCAAGTAAATCAATCTGATTGCTACGCCTGTGCTACAGCCAGGCCACATTTGGCTACCGTCCCTTTCCCTCTTTCTAATAACTGCATTACACTTTCTCTCCTCTTTCCCCCCACTCCTCATATGACTCCCCCGATGTTCCAGTCTAATGAAGGCAATTATACCTGCTTCTCTAGTAATTATAGTTCCCCCTTCATGCTTCTCGCCGAAAAGGGGGGTGTATGTACTATGTTTGGTGATGCGTGCTGCACTTGCATCCTTAATAATATGGCTCCCGATGGATCAATCACCCGTGCTATGACAGGTTTAACTGCCCTTTCAAATGAATTAGCTACCACTTCTGGCATTTCTAGCCCCTGGGGCTGATGGCTCAGGTCAGTTTTTATTTCACTGGCCGTTGCTTTTATAATTCTGTTGCTTGTGGCCTGCTGTGTAGTTCCCCTAATTAGACATGTTGTGTCCCAGTATTACACTGCCTCCGTGGCCAAGGCTTATATGTTACACGAAGAATGCATGCTTCCAATTTCTTCCTCCTTCCACTCCTTCCCCTTCTCCTACTCTTTCCCGCGTTACTCCTATGTCACCCATATTTTTGTTGGTTCAAAAAGGGGGGAATGTAGAAGAAGAATGTTCTCCTCAACACCATGTATTTAGTGTGTTTAGTAAATTAGAATTTTTATAATAACTATTTTGTAACTTGCCAGTGAGAGACGCTTTGGCTTATGAACTAACAAAAATATGTTATTCCAGGGTTCAGGAGAAATAGTGTCCACATGAATAAAATCTAAGCTGTTCCTTGTTTTCTCTTTCTCAGAGTGAATGTTTCAGGGACAAGGTCACAAGGCTGCAGAAAGTACATGTAGTTTATGCAAAGGCGTCTCTCCTGTGCTTAGCTTTGAGAACACAGATAATGCTTAGCTCAACAGACATATTGTTTAACTTTACTGTTTTGATAAGGATGTTCTTTCTGTCTTATTAAACATGAGATGCTGAAGTATAAAAAACCCCTCCTGGCTTTTGATCAGGGTTCAATTGAGCTTTGCGGCAATAAGTTATGCTATTTTGAATCTCTACTTACTGTGACTCAGAATGAATAAAAACGAGAATTAAGAAATATTATCTGCCTGCTTTTCAGTGTGCCTTTTTCGTCCACACAGTTCAAAGAGAGACCCCTTTCCAGGTAGGTTGGGTGTGCAGTGGGTGTCAACAACAAGGGCATTAATAAAATACAAAACACAGAACAGAACACAAGTAATCCTCAATATAATAGTGCAATAGAAATATTACAAGTACAGAGCAGAATTCAACCGTAGATGATAATATATAATACGATTTGCATTTGTTCAGAGTCCTGGAGACCTCGGCCATCAAGCTGGGCCAGCCAATCTGATGAAATGACCCCTCTACCCGATGATTCGTGTAATCCTCCATCAGAGATAACTATCTTAGCCAGGCAAAAACAACTTGGCAGGTGGGCCGTGGCACCAAGTGCCACATTTGAGTACCAGGAAGAGAATCCGAATAGGTGAGGGTTAGTAACAAATTATAACTATCACATTACTTATGTTTTAGTGCTAATGATCAACAACAGAGATGCAGTCTGTACAGTTAATAAGCAGCTCTAGTCAGGGTGTGTTAAACTGAAGTAGTGAGTCTTCAGTCGGGATTTGAAAGCTGAGACCGAAGGGGCATCTCTTATAGTAGCAGACAGACCATTCCACATTTTAGGGGCCCTGTAACTAAAAGCTCGACCTCCCACTGTTATTTTATTAATACTTGGAAACATAAGCACCTTGAACTCTTAATGCATGTTCTGGTTTGTAACTCATGATAAGACAACACATCTTTCCATTAGAGTATTGTCAGGAACACACCCATCAATGCTGCATTTCACAATAAGTGTTTATTTCAAAGAACAGTCCTTCTAAACTGAACAACAGGATTCTCCATTCTTCCCCATCCTAGGGATTTATCTAAGAGTGCAGAAACAGTAATAAGCAGTAAAACAAAGTATCGGTATGGTAGACTGCTTTATCGGTTATAAATTAAAAAAATTAAACAGTTCTAGTAAAAGCACTTTATAATTACAGTAATCCCTCGCTGTATCACGCTTCGCCTTTCGCGGCTTCACTCTATCGCGGATTTTATATGTAAGCATTTTTAAATATATAAATATAGATATAGATTTTTTGCTGGTTCGTGGATTTCTGCGGACAATGGGTCTTTTAATTTCTGGTACATGCTTCCTCAGTTGGTTTGCCCAGTTGATTTCATACAAGGGACGCTATTGGCAGATGGCTGAGAAGCTACCCAACTTACTTTTCTCTCTCTCTCTCTTGCGCTGACTTTCTCTGATCCTGACGTAGGGGGATTGAGCAGGGGGGCTGTTCGCACACCTAGACGATACGGACGCTCGTCTAAAAATGCTGAAAGATTATCTTCACGTTGCTACCTTCTGTGCAGCTGCTTCGTGAAGCGACATGCTTCACATACTTAAAAGCTCGAAGGGCACGTATCTATCTATCTATTGATTTTCGATTGTTTGTTTTTCTCTGTCTCTCTCTCTCTCTCTTTCTCTGCTCCTGACAGAGGGGGTGTGAGCTGCCGCCTTCAACAGCTTTGTGCCGCGGTGCTTCGCATACTTAAAAGCCAAAACAGCCCTATTGATTTGTTTGCTTTTCTCTATCTCTCTGACATTATCTGCTCCTGACGCGCACTCCTTTGAAGAGGAAGGTATGTTTGCATTCTTTTAATTTGTGAGACAGAACTGTCATCTCTGTCTTGTCATGGAGCACAGTTTAAACTTTTAAAAAAGAGACAAATGTTTGTTATAACATTCTCTACAACCTCCTGTGTTTCTGCGCAAATCTGTGACCCAAGCATGACAATATAAAAATAACCATATAAACATATGGTTTCTACTTCGCGGATTTTCTTATTTCGCGGGTGGCTCTGGAACGCAACCCCCGCGATGGAGGAGGGATTACTGTAGATTCTTTTACTATATAATAAATGGAAGTAAACCTGGATTAAATAATTTGTTACTTGATACAAGGTCTAATTTATTTCCAGGCTGCATGTGATGCATCTCCCTCAATTTAAGTCAATCAAAAATTTACCCTAAATTAGATCCCTCCTGTGAGAAAGTCTTCAACCTTATTTTTCACTCAACAGTCAGTTTATACCTTACTTAGTACAGTATAGGGGAGTGAGGGGTCCTCACTCTTTAACAACTCCTTTTGGAGTATTACCCAATTAAACAATTTTAGCACTATAATTTGTACTGTAATACTGCCAGGAATGTGTTATTCCTTTGTTTATTACATTCTGATTTTGTTTTGCATACAATTTGTTTTAATATTCATTTGTTAATATTTTTATCATTAATAGTTTATCCCGTCATCATTTTGTGCATTAGCTTTTTTTGTATGGTTATTTTTATGCTGACTGACATTTTGGAATTATGAACCTGATATGTCGTTGGACGCATGATGCGAATGTCATGTGATGTCATCAATATGCAAATCCAGTGTAAAAGCAGACCACAAGCAGCTTAAACTGAATAAAAAATAAGGAAAATATTTTGGTTTTATTAAGTTTTGCTCTTAAAAACTTTAACAAATTAGGAAAACTTTCTGATATCAGGTCACAATCTTGACTGTCCTTTTGCTTTACCTCTAAAAATGGCTTTTTTGTTCTCTGCCACCCTCGAAACAAAAACTGATGGCTGGTATTAGGAAAAAAAAAATTGTCAGCCAGGAAAACAACAGAAATGTTTCTGGATACGGAAAACCTTTGTCAATTACATCATCAAGGACCACCCTTCCAAGTAATCATTGATAACCCTGAACTGTTCGAAGCCTTGTTGGCATCTTTGACTGTCTACTCTTGACTATGTTTCCTTTACTTTATTGATTTTTTTATTTGTTTACTTACTTACTGTCTTTTCTTTTTAATTCACTTTTTAAATGTTCAATATGCAATTGCATGCAATTCGCTAACTTTCAACGTATGTACTGCAGAGCAGTTTTGAAGTGCTTAATATTTTGAGGGACAATAAAACTGAAAATAGAAAGGTGATATATACAAATGAAAATGTGGCTCAATAAAAAAATAGAACACAAGATTTTCTAACCTACTTAATCCAATTGTTGTGAAGGTAGGAGGTTATTCCAACAACACTGCCCAAAAGTGTTGGGTGCGAGTCCATCACAGGCCTTACTCAAAGACACCCACATAAAGCCAATTAAGAACAGGCAATCAACTTGTACAGCCTGTCTTTTGGGATGTGGAAGGAAAATTGGAGTACACACAGAAAAATCCATGCAGACATAGGTGGAGCATGCAAATTCCACACGAACAATGACCAGGTATAAGAATTGAAGCCAGAACACTGGATTTGTTAGGTAGAAGCACTACCCACTGCAAATGAAAAATGTAATGGTAAACAAGAAAAAAACAAAAAAGAAAAACAACAATCTTTATTATGTCTATTCTTAAAAATATGTACAAATAAATATGTTGTCCAAAAAGAAAAATTATTTGAACCTGTATGTATGGGATAGCTGCAATATGTTTTACACAATGCCATGGTATGATTTTCTACTATATTATTCTAAGTTATTGATTTAGACCTATGGTAAGTGGTGATGTAAAACCAATATGTTACCTATTCCTGAGATATATATATATTGTGGACGCTAGGGGTCGCTGTTGCCCTGCTAAGCCCACCAGACAGACGTCCAAGACACACTTGCAAAAAGCACCAAGAAGACTTTTAATATTTTTCTTCAAATAAAGTGTACAAAGCACCACACACTCTACAATTCTCCAATAATAATCAATAAATCACAATACAATAAACAATCCTCCACTCTCAGCTGCTTAGTCACCCAACCTCCCAACTCCGGCTCTCCTTGCTGGGTCTTCACCAGTCCTTTAAATAGTCCATAACCCGGAAGTGTTCCTCCCGGGTTAAACGCCATATTATCCTTCTCAAGTAGCCCGGAAGTACTGCGGGCTTCCGTCCTCACGACTCCGAAGTACTTCTGGGTTGTCGTAACAGTAGTAGTCCCCAGATTCTTTGTGAGCTCCCCCTGGCGGCACCCAACAGCGCTGAGGAAATGGACTCCATGCCCCAGGATGCTTTGAGGGAATCCAGGGGACCGTTGCCGTCCAGGGGAGCTGTCACCTAGCATCCCGGGGGATGCAGTGCCCTGAAAAAGCTGCTTTCCTCCACTCTTTTTTTTCAGGGACGTCCCGGCTGTCCATCACAATATATATGTATATATTACATATATACGTGTGTGTATTTTTTATTTTTTCTTGTAACAGGAACTCTGTCCAGTATTGTATTCAGCTTTGTTCTCTCTGTGAAGCTTCCTTATCTTATTATAGAAATTAACATATTAATGAAAGTTAGATCCTTTACAAGATAAATGCATGATTGAGAGTTAATAAGCAGCAGGAGAAAAGAGAGAGAGTGAAAGAGAGCAAGAATCAGAGAAAGTGCAGTCAGTTTTATAATATCCTTCCCTTGGAATCTGCCAACTTAAAATCAGGAAAGTGCAAAGAGGGGCTGTAAACTGGATGGGGAGATCAAAGAGTCTGTTTTGTAATGTTACAGAGTCAGTAGAGAAAACATGTGTCCTATCAGGAATGTGGTTATATTTAATTGATGGGGTATTTGAAGACAAGTAACTGTACACAGTTATAAAGCATACTGGACCAACCAAGCATAATGCTGTATATTTCCCATCAATAAATTTCTGACTGGAAGTGATTGAATGAGTGCATTATCATTATCTGTGATTGGTTGGAGATCTTTCAGTAATCTATCCATCCGTCCATCCATTAGATTCTGTCTTGCACTTCATGATGTCACTTAATACTATACAACCTTGAACTGGACTAACTGGGTTTGACAATGGATGGATGGAGTAATAATCTATCAATTGAAAATTCCCAAACAATATTCAATACCTAATAAAAGTTTCATTCATACACAGGCATAATAAAACCCCCTCTTGTTTTTGTACTTTTGGCTACTTTGTGTCTTTGCTGGGTTCAGGAATGGCTTTTCAGTATGGATATGGCAGTAGACTCTAACAGTGTTCTTAAAACCAGATACAGACCAAGGAAGCTGACAACCAAAAAAAAAAAATTGTTTATTTATACAAAATCAGTAAAATAAATAGTACAAAGAAAGGAAAAATGACAAACCCACTGTCTTGCACTTGTCAGGTCAGCATCTTTGATATTTATCTGTTAAAGTGATAAGACAATCCAGTGATAAGATTTGAGGAGATTTTGTATGACATGTGGGAGGACAGGGTGTACATAAAATAGTTTTTATATATATATATATATATATATATATATATATATATATATATATATCCATTTTACTTTGTTTAAGAGGAGAGAGTCATGATTATATGGTCATGCCTGGAGTGATCACAGAGTGGGGATTGTTATATTTGAGTGGGTGGCATAAAGTTTTTAAAAAGAGATTTTAAAAAATAGTCAGATGACAAGTGGATTTGAGGCAAAATAGCAATGAAAGCAAGGGAGTAGACAAAATTGGTTTTTACTTCCAAACAAAGTGCAAATTGTCAGTGGCAGTCTTTATAGACTCAAGTTCACATCTGAACTGAGTATCACAGTCAATGATGGCATTTATATATCAGTTTGACAGGAAGTGATGTCAGAAGGGCCTGGAACAGGAAGTGATGTCAGGGAGCTCAAGTGGGATTTCCTTCTGTTGGTCTATGTAGGAGGAAAGAGAGAAGGTGTTAGTGGACACTGAGACACCCTGGTCCAGTGTGAATGAACAATTATTCAAACCCATTAGCTGCCTCCAATGCACACGCGTGTAACACGAAGAGCAGATTAATACTTGATGTGCACTCAATGCCAAAGTGTTTCATCGTCAGGATTACTGTTCAGTTGTGACAACACATTTTTAGAGTTTTAAAAAAAGGCATATTTATTCTCAAACTAGACTGGAGCGGTATGACTACAATGGTTATTTAAAGTGGAAGATATTGTTTAGTAGGTCCTTATTCTGTCCATCTGGTGGATGGATTCTTCATTTTCTCGCTTTTAAACTAGGACTACAAAGCAATCAACTTTCTTACATTTCCTCTCTCTTAATGGTTCACTTTAGATTCTGACCTGCTCTTTGTTCCACCAGTGAGACGTCTACCCCAATTCAACGCTCATGTTTTGTGTAAGAAACAATTTTTAACAGCTATCATGGGATTTCTTTCTGGTTAGACTCCAGAATCACATGAGGGCTTCTTTATAAAGTAATATTGGTTATTTTTGACTTTCACTCAAATGGATACAACCCAGGACCCTTATTGGCCCTAAATGGGTCAAGACTGTTACTTGGTTCCAGGTCTATCTATCCTTTTAAAAGGATACTATGATTTATTTGGTTCTAATCAGGAACCACATGCTAACTCCCTCCATTTTGTATCAGATATCATCTACAGACAGAAAAAAAAGCATTCACCATCTGGCAACCCACAGGTATAACAGATTCAGACATTTTGTTAAAAATGTACTAAAATGTGTGACAACTTATGAGGTCAGTCTCAAGGCATTTACAGGAGTTCTCATACTTTGTAGTTGAAGTAAGCTGCTCCACGTTCCAAATGTCTGCCAAATAATCAACAATTTCCAGTCTTATCAGCCATAACAAATATAAACAAACATCGAATTATCATTTTGGCATAATGCACAAATTAATACATAAAAATAACGTTAACTCACAGGTGACTGCAGTTTCTACAACGCCACTGATTATTAACAGCAAGTGACAAGGTCAATCAGTATCTGAAAGATAAAAGTCACATTTTACAGTCAACCGGTTGGTAAATATGAAGCTTTTTCTCATTTTAATATGTCTATAATTTAAATTTGTTTATTCAGTTCTAGAGAAAAAGTTTAGAAAAAGGCATAAGGGTTGCTGACTGTTTTAGAAGTATCATTCACTGATATGGAAAACAGTGACACCACACTAATTTACATTATAACCATTTTTCCTTTCCAGGCTACTGTCCACCACTGGACTTCTTTCACATACTTAATGGCCTCTTACTCCACTTTCTGCTTCATTTCACTGCTGTTTGTTTATTGTAATCAATCACCACCAATGCTTTTTTGCTCATTCTCCCCGTTCTTGTAGGCTATTCAATTCAATTCAGACCATTATTGTATAGTGCTCCTCACCAAGCCCAGGCCCAGAGTGCTGTATCAAATTCACATGTAAAATGTAATTAAAAATGTATACACATAAAGTTACAGTTTTGTTTAAACATACAGTAAAACAAAGCAATTCCAAGCTGATTAACATAAATGGAACATAACAATATCTGTCCATTAAGATTATACTTAAACTGTGGCCAGTTGATAACAGAAAAAAAGAAAACAAAAAAAATCAGTCAACAACATAAGTGGGGAAAATAAACCTCTTCCTCCAAACAGACAAAGACAGGCACAGTCAGACTGGTCACCCACCCTTTCCTAGGAACTCTACAGCAGAATCTTTCTGTCTGTTGATTACAAGACTCCCGGTATCACAGTTGTCTTTCCATGGACAGAACAACAACTTGGAATTAGAGCAGTGGCACCAAATGCCACAGTAAGATACCAAGAAGAGAAACAATTTAGAGGTGAGATAGAAATGGTACACAATTATTTTTAGTACTACTCACATTCTTAAAAGATTAGTTATGTATATTGTATTTCTTTTTCCTAATCAGCTACTCTTATCAGGATATGCTAGACTAAAGTAGTTGGTCTTCAGCCTGTATTTAAAACTTGGGATCAAAACGGCATCTCTTATAGTTGAAGGCAGATCATACCATAGCTTTGTGGCCCTGTTACACAGAGCCAGAATAACAACTTAAAAACAGGAGTTATGTAGTTGTACTTTTAAGTTCTTGTAATGAACTTGAAGCAGCATTTTGAATTAACCAGTGAATAATGCACTGCTGTAGTTAATCTTATTAGAAATATGAGAATAAATCAAAAAGTAAAGGCAAATTGAAAATTATGCCGTAACTGCAACGGATAGAAGCTAACACAATACAACACATTTGTAATAGGTTATGGGCAATATGAACACACACACAAGCACAGCGCTCTACCTTTAGTGTAGTTGAAGACAAGGTCAGATGAACATGAATGCAACACTGTGGGATTGCACCTCTGTTGAACAGCACGCAATAGTGAGATTTCTTTGGGCAGAGGGAGTGAGAACTGCTGAAATGTGCATGTTTAGAACCATAGCTGATATCCAAATATGCAGCAACATTGGACAATGTAATCCGTTGGTCTTCTGTGATGAAGACATTCACTGTGTTGATGTGGGCTTGTGTGCGCAATGTTGATGGTTGACCAGATCGAGCTTTGTCGGTTACACTTGTTCTTCCTGTTTTAAACATTTCTACCCATTTATACATTTTTGTTGTGTCATGTTGTTTTCACTTCCATACTGAGCCAACGTCCTTCAGTGAATTTTGGCAGATTTCAGTCTCTCTAAGTGAAAGGTCTATATAACTGACATTTTTAGTGTATTATGGACTGTGACATCCAGTAATTAACTATTGATTATTCTAAGAATGGTTGCTGCCAGAACAGCCATTGAGCATTTTACTAGTTTTGTTGGGACTGAGTCTAAAAGATAAGCAGTAAATTTCATTTTAGAAATAAAATTATGACTTCCTGTTCTGTCATCTCTCTGTTAAAATTACTAAGGTGAAGTATTTATGAGATGACTCTGAAATCTGGGATCTTATATTGCCAATTTTATTATTTATCATTTTATCATTATGTCAAAATTCCCATTTCTTAGATTAGTAATTGTTCTAAACAATACACAAAGATTATTTCTGTTGTCATCTGTTAGTCTCACACAGTAGTCACAGCAGCCCATTTTTAATAATTTTAATGCTCTTTGTCCACGCAGTTTGGAAGACATACAACTTTGATGCTCTCTTCCTATGCTCAGGTACTTTCATTAAAGTTTTTATGTGCTGTAATCACTTTTGTTTCAAGGGGAGCTACTGTATCCAAGGCCTCATTCAAAGTCACATTACAATTTGAAGTGAGCTGATCTAAATTATTTTCTCTAATTTTGTTTGAGCATCTTAAAATATCTACAAATTTTACATGACTTACAATCTAGATGTCACTCTGACCTTATTTTAATCTGAAATTATATTGGTAAGAGCAAAAACAAATCAAATGTAATTAAGTAGTAATTACAGATGACTTTATTTAGTTAAGTTTTAACCTCAACTCTGTCAGTAATAATTACCTCTAATGTGTGTGTTGGTTCCTGGAAAAAAAACCCTATTGTGTCTAAGGAAAAATAATAAAATCCCCTTTTAATACTACATGGTCATAATTGAAGTTCACAAATTCAGTGGTAAAAATGAATACAGCCCTGGTGGCCTGGAGACTAGTAGTACAATAGTAATGCTGGAATTTGTTTTAATATCTAATATGAGTGGCTCCAATGATGCAAATTTGCTTACATGTTTGGAAGTGGTTTGAAGTTCATTGTTGAGAACTATCCCAACACCAACCTTTTGACCAGTATCTCTAGATTAATGGAGGAATGTAAAACCATTTGTTGCTGCCTCAACTAAAGGAACAGTGTCAGTTTTTATTAGACTAGGTTTCAGTAAGAAGACACAAATTAGATTTTGTACTTAATATAACATTGTTTACCAAAGCAGCTTTTTTCCAAGAGAGTGAATGTCTAGCAAACAGCATTTTAAGCTGCAAAGATGTTTCTTAGTTGGCATTATACTTTTTATTTTAATTTCAATTAGGTTACTGGTCTAGGTTATTCTAGCTCTAATTATGCCGCTTATACTCTGGTTATTACTTGATTTACATTTTGTTTTGTAACAAAATTTATAAGGTGCCTCAAAACAAGGATTCTGGGTAGCAGCAACAGAACACTAATAAGGGGGATGAAAAAAACAGTGATTTAAGATCACAAAGCCTGTATAGTGCTTTGATTAGTCTGCTAGGCAATTTTGCTGCCATCACTCCTGAAAAATCCCTTTAACCACAAATCATCCCAATTATTAGGTAGTAAATGCTTTTATGTGCCTACCTGGTGGGTCCAAACTGATGACCCGGGTGCTGCAGGACTAAATTTTGATTTTTTAGACTCCCTTCTCACTGTTAAATACTCACCCTGTAGTCGAACTGCTGCTTCTAACTTTGACCATGCACTGACTATAGTGGAGACTGGAGAGACTGAAGCTTAACCAGAAATGTCCAGATTGTATAAACAATTCATCATTATTTGTTTGTGTTTCTTGTGTTGTAACTTCAGAAATGCTGCTCCTGTTGGGGAGGTCAGCTAGAGACTATTCACTCTCTCTAAATAACTAACCAGCAGTCTATACAAGATCTTCTGTTAAAACAAGCAAAGGATAATCAGCAATGTTTTCAGCCTTCTCAAGGCATGGAATCTCGTCTAAACACCACCAATTGTGCTGTGATGCTGATTTTACAAGGTATTGAATATAAACATGGTGCAATTTTCATGTATATATTTATTCATAATTGACCACATATGATTGTAATCATTAATAATTTAAATTACTGTGAAAAATATGCAACATGAATGTTTACGTAATATTCATATGCATAAAATACACATAATTGAAGTCAGAAGAATCCTTTTGTTTAAGTAATTTAAATTTATCTGGCTTGTCAGATCCAATGTTTGTCAAGTTACAAAACATTTTTTTTTGCCTGTCTCTTTCCCAAAGTCATTTATGAAAAAAAAAAATATATATATATATATATATATATACACACAATTTTTTGTAATTAACACAGTAAAGTGACAGATGGGCAAAGAGAGTTTTAGTCACTTCTTAAATCCATATGTGGTTTAAAATCATCTTACTGATCCTTTGTTCTTTAATTTGAGTAGTGATCAATCATATTTTGAGCATTCATATGAAACATTAAGAAGGAATGGTTGCACAGACAGAAAATAAGTAATAAGACGCAATTTAATATTCTTTGTGATGTTCTCATCCTTCACTAATGTCTTCTTGATTGTGTGTATTTAGCTATTGCCGAAGCAGAATCACAAAAATAAAATAACTGGTCCCACAATGTCTAAACATGTAAGGTCAGTAAAATTACTCTTTAGGTGAAACCCAGTTTTATTGTTTCTCCTGACTTTGTATTGCATATCTCCTGTTTGGCTTATCTTTGCTTGGGGAAACTACTTTTATAAATAAATTACATACAGCACTATATGAAATTTGTTCTCATACATCCATTTTCTTAATCCACTTATTCCATTACTGGATTACGGGATACTACAACCTTACTGCTTTGCTTATTTTACAAATAAATGTATGTCAACTGAAAAAAGGACACCTTTTAAAACTTTCACAATAGAAATATATAGACACAATTAAAATAATGAAGTATTCTGAATTTACATTGCACGAGAAGCACTTGACTATATCATAACACACTATGTATCTATATCTTAATTACAATAAATATATTGTACATCCTTCCATTTTTCTTATGTGCATTCTTCTGTTTAGTATATCTATCTATCTATATATGCTGACTGACTCTTTTACTCACACACTCATCACCAAAAATTCTACTTCCCATTTTGTTTAAAAGTTGAAATTTGGCAGAATGGTGTTATCTAGGGTAGTAGGTACCTACTAAGAAAGGACACTGTGATAAATCAATATTTAGGGATACCCCCCTTCCCCAATAAACTAAATACCAAAAAAATGTCAAGAATGCTTTGACTGTTTTTTTGAAATATTCATGATAACATAGAAAAAAGAAAATTAGCCAACACATTTTTTTATTTATCAATATATCAATAATTATTAGTACTGTATTATGCTAATGTACATACTATGTGCTGTGCTTACAGGTGGCTTTAAGGAAATTAAGGAAAGAGCAGAAGCGATTGATGGCTCAAGCAAATCGCACCATTAACCAATAAGATGGACAGATGCCTGAAGATGGGGCAATGTTCTGGACAGGAAAAAGGACAAGATGAAACCGAGACCCAAAGGAAGATGTAACGCTCAATTGTTAGCAAGCACTGATTTTTGTTACAATCTTAGATGCATACTGGCTCTCATTCTTGGTAATCCATTCCACTCTATCAACCTCCTGCCCCTAGTCATGGTGAAAACTACGAGAGGGGCTGAGCCCCCACCACTTCTCAATCTTGGTGCTTAAATCAAGCAATACTGAAAAGCCTGTATTAGATCGGGGCACTTCAATTTCTAGTGGGAAAGCCATAGAAATTGTGTCACAAAACACAAAGCTATTGCTTTGTACTCCTTGATGAATACATGAATACATCAATGTAACACATGGGGTACTGGCATTTATGTATATCCACATCGAGATCCATATACATTCTCATCTGCAGACTTCAAACAAATAAATTCTTAAGTAAAATAAGAGAAAATAATATATTACTCAAATTTTATATTATTTCTACTGACTACATGTTTCATTTCAAAAGAATACACTTTCCTGTAAAATTGTGTTTTGCAATGACCATCAACAAAAGCCAAGTCACTGGGAGAAGCACAAAAAAGCAGGAATTGATCTAATGCAAGTCTATTCTACTCAAAGACAATTGTATATAGCGTGGAGTGAGTAATCAGCTCTAGTGACATGATACTATTATTACATTTTTACTTGAATGATGCCTTTATCCAAGGTGACTTATAACATTTGAGATACAATTGGTTACATTTCTTTTGTTTTCCAGTTGGAGCTCAGACAGGGGAAGTATCAGTAGCAGGATCAACCTCTTGCTTTGAAGTCTTAGGTCCAAAGCCTTAACCACTACACCACACTGCCTGCTAATGATATTTTTTATTAAAGATAGCAGCAGTAGATGCTGTGCATGTGTGATTTCAGTCCACAGTATGACACAGCTATGCTCATACCATGCAGGAATAAATTGTATTTGGCAGTTAAACAGCATATCTTTGGTTGGTGGAAAGAAACTTATGTTTGTATGTAGAACATGTACGTTCCAAGAAGAAGGCAACTCGGCTGGGGTGACAGTACTATTTTCTATTCCTACAAGATACTTTCCATCAAAAATAAAATTCTTTATTAAAATATATACATTTTTGATTAAACAGAAACCAGAGACCAAATTACTGAAACAGTTAAAAAATAGGAATGTCTGAAAAGTGCACAATAAAATAGCTGGTTTAAGAAAATATGAAATATAGGCTGTAATATTAGTCTGTGGATTTTAAGTTACAGATGCTGAAACACAGAGTGAGTGTAAAATGCATTTATATGTTGATTTTTTAAAAAATAGAATTGAGTTTCAAATTAATCAAGTTTAAGATTTTGTAGATTTTTTATAAGGCTACAAGATAAAGTAAACAAGACAATTTTATACAAAAGTTTACACTGGAAAGAATATGACCATTAAACACACTCTTCTACTGTTTGCACGATATGATTAAAACAGATTTTGTTCTAAATATTTATTTTATTTTAAAGAGAGCTGTTATTTTATAATGAGAAAGCTGCTGAAAACCAAAGGAACACAATGTGTCATCAACACTTTCTTTTACTTTTAACAGTTAATATAACTTCTCTCTGGTGTTAGGATCTAGCTACCTAAAATAAACTGTTCAGCCTTAGCTTGACTAGTAAATGGATAATATTTACAAGTGCAGCACTAAAGTTTGGCAGCCTCTTTACATGGCTGTTATATTAGCACACTGGAAGCTGTTGTGGAGAAGAAGATGATGGCAAGATTGGATGTTATCATGAAAAATCCTCTCCATCCCCTCTAGGAGGTGCTCTCTCAGAGCACTTTTACCCACAGTGTGCTGAGAAGTGCCTCTGAGGGTCTTTTGTGCTCAGAGGTATGAGGTAATTCAATACTACTGTACGATGTACTTGTTATACTTATTTATTTATCGATTGATTGATCGATTGATTGATTTGCTGTATTTTTTCATATGAGTCTGTATCCTTGATTTTTAATGTTTCTGCTGCTGTATGCTTCTGAATTTCCCCAAGGGATTAATACAGTTTATCTAAGGTAATCTAATCTAATCTAATCTAATCTAATCTGATTAGAGTTACTTGGAATTTATAGGACATCAATCAGATGGGCATTTAAATGAAACTGGAAAATACACTAGGATGCTTTTCATTACACTGTATAAAAATGTTAAGTTTTTTTGACGTGGAAAAAAAAAGAATATCGCTCCCTAACCCTAACCCTGAAGTCTATTGTCCCCTACTGTTCACATGTCTACATTTACCTGTAGTATTTTCACCGCTGCCTAGCACAGTTAATCTGCAGAATACCTGTAAAATTAACAATATTATATGGCTCTGGTTCAATTCACTGCAGAGGAGTGCAGTGATTTTTTTTAAAAATATGTGACATACTGTATATTTTCTGGAATAACACTAATGAAAAACTGCTGAAAAACCCTACTACACGGGAACATGTCCCTTGCCGTTTCCTACCAATTGCTGTTTACAATTTCTTGATTCCTAGAAGTGAGGCTAAGGATATGCATGGTCCAAATGCAACACACATGCCATATGTGACTGTCAACATAATTGGAAATTCAGGCAATGTACTGCAAGAACAACCACAATTCATATCTCACAGCTCAGCAAAATTTTTACCAGTGACAGCTAATACCATACCATTTTCTAAGCAGGGTCGGGGGGACTGGAGTTCACCGCAGAAAGCATAGGGTGCAAGACAGGAACAATCCCTGGACAAAGTGCCAGTCCATTGCATTAAGAACTCACAGACACACACCACCTACTCACACACACACATGCACACACACACACAGGCCAATTTAGTGTAGCCAGTCCAGCTAACATTCATGTCCCACACACACACACATACGCAGAGAACATGCTAACTCTACACAGAAGGCACCTGGGATGTAAACTGGTCTCCTTATTGCAAAGGAGCAGTGCTACCACTAGCAGTGGCTTGTAATAGGTAATCAGTCCAGTCCAGTGCAGGAAAACATTTTCAGAGAAGGACTATGTAACTTTCTTCCTGCGTCAATTGCTCATATCTATTCATGACTACCTTGCAAGATCACAAATTGAAAGGCTATGGCATAGGAAGAGATAGTAGCTTAGAACATATTAGTTGTTGTGGATAGTAAATGGAGGAGTAAATAAGTCATATCCAAAATAAAATGTTTTAAGATTTTTGGAGGTTTAATGGTGAACACAGGAACAGGTTTTAACAAAGAAGTGAAAAGGTGAGAATCCAAGAAGGGGTCCAGTGGGAGTGTAAAAGATATATTAGTAAATGCAGCTGTGGACCTAAGAAGAAATCTATGAGATATCAAAATTAAGACAAAGAGTGAAGGGAACCTGAGAACAGTAAAAGCTATCAATGCAGAAATAGAAACAGTATTTCATAAGAAGGAAGCAGTAAGCCAAAGGTAGAAAGACTGTTCCTTAATGTGGAAAATGAGTAATGGAAATATATAAAATTCAGGGCCAGTAATGCAGATAACAGTAGAAGAAGTCAGACTAACATTAATGAGGATGAAAAAATGAAAGGACAGCAGATTTTCAGAAGTCTCAGTTAGAATGGTCCAAAGTTTGGAGACTAGGGAATGACAGAAACTGTGGCAGAAAAATGTTGTAGTATCTAGTTTCAAAAAGGAAATGCAACAGATTATAGGAACTTTAGAGGGATTGAATTAATTAAACTTATCTTAAAGTTTTTGGAAAAAATGGTTTATCGACACCTTAGAGATATTTCACCTATCAACAAACCTCAGTTTGAAATCAGAAAAGACAATGGAATCACACACATCATTTTCATGTTTAGAAAGGTGTAAGAGAGCATAATTGAAGGAACTGGAATTATGTACAGTCAAGGAGATTGTCTACTGTTGTCTGAGGAAAAAATGTATGCTGGAAACAATTCTAAATAAAGTCTAAGATGTTTACTATGTACTGGAGCACATAGAGTTATACAGTACAAATGGATAGTTTTGAAATAAATGAATGGTTACATCCAGGGTCAGCACTCAGCCCATATACTTATATATTGGTGATGGATGTACTACATCAGAAAAGAAGAGCTGCTGCTGCTACTACTCTATGCTAGGATTTAGCCATAGTAGCAGATATAGAAAATAAACTATGCTGTAGATTATGAAATTAGCAAGTCGTGGAACTCCAACGATCAAGTGTACACACCAGAAAGACAGATATTATGGTGTACAAGTGCTGTTCATCAGAAAGGAAATTAATATGCTGTGTTGTCCTAAGAGAAAGTAAAACTATTAGTAAGGGGACAGCAGTATTTATTGTAGACTGTAAATTCATTCACAGTAGGCCCAGCCCTAAAACTAAAAATCAGGCTTGTGGCAGGCACACAAAATCTATAAAACCTAATATAGGAGAGGGGAATTATTGGTGGTAATAAGGACAAAATATTAATCTTTAATTATAATTTTATTTAAGAAAAATAATATAATGTGGCAGAGTGTAAAAAATGAGTCACAAAAGACAATTTAAAAAAGAACAAAGGCAAATTTGAAGATCTAAATGCAATACTAAAAATAAGAGGAAATGGTGAAAAAAAAAGCCAAAGAATCAAAATAGACTGTTGAGATTTTGTTATGATTTTCGTATTTTCCGTGACTTATATATTTCTCTGTTTATTTCTCTAGTGGAAACGTAACCAAAATTCAGTAGTCAGAGTCCAGAGATCAAAAAAACAAGTACAGTAGAGTCTTGCTTATCCTACCTTCTCTGATCCAACATTCCGTATTATCCGACGTCCCACCACAAAAAAACCCCAAATAAACGCATCAATCGGCAACAAGAACTGCAAGTTGCGAGCGTGAGCGTAGTCTATTTTTTGTTGCTCCCAACTCTACTGCAGCTAATTACAGTGGAACCTCGGTTTGCGAGCATAATTCGTTCCGGAAACATGCTCGCAGTCCAAAGCACTCGTATATCAAAGCGAATTTCCCCATAATAAATAATGGAAACTCAGATGTTTCGTTCCACAACCCAAAACTATTCATATAAAAATGATTAATATAAAATATAAAGTAAAAATGCATAAAACAAATTAACCTGCACTTTACCTTTGAAAAGAATCATGGCTGGTGTGAGTGACTTTCTAAATTCTTCTGGGATTGCAGCCAGCGGGACGACATATGGAAGAGCGTCCCAAAGCAATCGCAGTCTCCCAGCGCTGTGGCAGTTCGCTGTAAAAGCGAATCTGAAAAGAGCGCGACATGCTATAAGCGCCTACCGTTGATGGGTGATACAAGGAACAAGGAACATTAGAAATGCGCAGGGCACAGTATTACTTGGCCACAACCCTGCCTGACTGCTGTGTCTGTGTATAGGAGAGTGGCAGATCCCGCTACAATAAATAACTGCGCTGTTGCTGTTTCAAGCTGAATAAAGCTGGTGTTGCTAAAGTACTGAGACTCAGCTTCGTGTTTTCGGGTGCAAGACGGGGACTGTCACGTCACAGCACAAACACACACACACACGCAGTCACAATGCTGTAGTAAAAGGTATACGCTTGTGCAGATGTTGACTATATGAGTGACAGAGTTAAGGCTCTAGAAACTGCAATTAAATACATTGAGCAACAAGAAGAAGCTACAGGAATTGACATAATGATGCTGCAAAGATGGCGAGACTTGGCAGCGAAGAAACGGCACTCGTCAGGAAAGCAGACTACGATTAAAAATTTCTTTAAATCATCACAGGACTGAACTTTTTAAGTACAGTACATACTGTATTTAACTTCAGACAATTCTGTAACTGTAAGTTTATTTTTTCAGTTAATTTTTCCTGTTGTTTTGTTGCAAAACATGATTATTAGGTTTGTAATGTGTAAAATTATAACATAGTTTGACGTTTAATAGGCTTTTTCTTAACACCTCCCATTATCCAACATTTTCGCTTATCCGACATTCTGCTGGCCCATTTATGTCGGATAAGCGAGACTCTACTATAGTCAAAAGGTTTGAGTATAAGTTCTATCCATAAAACTTACTTTGGAGATGCTTGGAGTGACCTTTAAACCGCCGCTTCAATGACTTCACAGGTTGTGTGCAATCCACAAAATTGTGTGAGAATGCTATAACAAAGGGAGATGCCAAACAACCTAAAATTATGGTGCCATAGGAAACAAAGATGCCATCACAGGTTAACATGAAAAATCATGATCTTTCTCAATGTACACTGGAAACAAACACTACTGAGAAAATCAAGATCCTTGAAATCTAAAACCCCATAAATCCATCAAGGAATTTCCCATAAAAACTTAATAATGGTACAGATCACAACACATCCCTGAAGACCACAGCACCTTAGAGCTTTAAATCAATAAGGCAGGGGTGTCCAACTCCGGTCCTGGTGGGCCACAGTGGCTGCAGGTTTTCATTCTAACCATCTTCTTAATTAGTGAGCAGTTTTTGCTGCTGATTAACTTGTTTTGCCTTAGTTTTAATTGACATGACTCAAACCCCTTAGTTGTTTCTTTTTCCTTAATGAGCAGCCAAACAATAATGAGACACAATACCAACTGTCACATGACCAGCTAACTGTGAAAATAAAGAAAGTTGAAGGTCTTGGTCATGGTGGTCTGCTCAGGTCACCAAAACATCTTGACAGTGGTCTTAGAAAAAAACATAAAATCAACAGTCTGCTGTGGCAAAATGAGGGCAACAACAAGTCATGGTATTCAATAACGGCTTTAATTAACAGCAAAAATTGGCTTCTCATTAAGAAACTGGTTGGAGTGAAATTGGCTGGATGTTCCAATTTAGCTGGTCCTCTGTTGGCTCGTTTCACATTTTGGCTGCCATTTAATGAAGAAACAAATCAAACAGGGCTATTAAAATGAAGGGAAAAGGAGTTAATCAGCAGTGAAAACTTCTTGCTGATTAGGAAAGGGGTTAGAATGAAAACCTGCAGCCACTGTGGCCCTCCAGGACTGGAGTTGGACACCCATGCAATAAAGCATCCAGCCTCTGTAAAATGTGAAAGGCAACAGAGAAAATCAAAAACAAAGCATAAAAAACAAGGGAGTAAAGGAAAATGACAGACTGAAAGACAAATGAAAAGAGGGAAGGAGCACTTCAGCAATTCTAACTGAACTATGCAATAAAACAAAGTTGTACGCCTTGTTAAATAATAAATTAGTCATACTTCTTTTTCTTCCAAACATTTAGTTAATAAATATATAAAAGAAACAACAGTGCAACAGAAGAAAGTTTACACTGTATAGTAAATTGTCAGTACCCTGTTTCCCATCCATCACTCAAAAAATAACACAAAAAGAACAAGCATATTCAGACTCTGAATGCTGGTATAACAAAATGAGACTTTTTCTTTCTGGTTTCTAGTTAGCAATATGATTGTGTTGCATCTCGCATTCTGCCTCAAGTGGTCTTAGTTTGAAGTGTCTGGTTTCTGGAGCTCCTGGTAAACTTGTTAACCTTCCAAAAGCTTATTTTTGCCTACTATCCTGGGAAAAGTAATTCAAAATACAATTAGAAATAAGCTGGACAGCTAGATGGCACTTGACTTCACTCTGAAGCTGTGAACCTGTGACTTATTATCCTCTGATATAATATCCTAGATATTGAATTTAAAACTTTTCAAAATGAAGTTTTAATGGTATCTAATTTTAGTACTATATCCGGTGACAGGGGCTGTTAATGTCAGATTGGAAATCTTATCCCATATAGCCCCACAGCAACATATTTATATCAGTTTTTGTAAGTCTGCTGACTAAAACCTTTATATACCTTTGTACAAGTACCGTTCCTTTCCATGAAACACAAAAATGAGGACACAATGATTTATCCCTTAATCTTGACTAATTGTACCTCAATGGAAATGCCATCATAATGCTCTGAAAGCACTGGTTGTAAAACCATGCTGAACACAACATCAGTCACCCCATGTTTAAAAATGAATTTTTGACATAAAATAGGTCAGTATTCTTTTTTGTGTCTTTTTTTTTTAATTCTTAGTCTCCATATGAGGTTTAAAATGTTAGTTATCTCTGGATCCAAGCTTCTTTTCCAATAACATTTTTTATTGGCCCAAAGCAGATGTTTTTCCAGCTGAGTATGTCTCAGAATATAAAGACATACTGTGCTCATCAGCATATTCTATTTCCATCTTAACATATTTTTAATGGTAATGATTCCCTTCTTGGTAGTGTAAGTTAAAGTGAAAAGTATATGAATTAAAACGATTTAATACATGTTCAGAACGTTAAAAGTAACCTTTCATTAAGGATATGTAGATCAATTTGCAAACATTTTTTTGATAAACTAATTATTTTTAATTGGCCTGTTTTTACAGATATGTATTGGTTTTATAAATGACACCTCTGCAGTTCGCATACCAGGAGAAGGTGGGAGCGGAAGATGCCATCATCTATATGCTACATCGATCCCTCTCCCACTTGGACAGAGGCAGTGGCGCTGTAAGAATTATGTTTCTAGACTTCTCTAGCGCCTTCAACACCATCCAACCTCTGCTCCTTAGGGACAAGCTGACAGAGATGGGAGTAGATTCATACCTGGTGGCATGGATCGTGGACTATCTTACAAACAGACCTCAGTATGTGCATCTCGGGAATTGCAGATCTGACATTGTGGTCAGCAACACAGGAGCGCCGCAGGGGACTGTACTTTCTCCGGTCCTGTTCAGCCTATATACATCGGACTTCCAATATAACTCGGAGTCCTGCCACGTGCAAAGTTTGCTGACGACACTGCTATCGTGGGCTGCATCAGGAGTGGGCAGGAGGAGGAGTATAGAAACCTCATCAAGGACTTTGTTAAATGGTGCGACTTAAACCACCTACAACTGAACACCAGCAAAACCAAGGAACTGGTGGTGGATTTTAGGAGACCCAGGCCCCTCATGGACCCCGTGATCATCAGAGGTGACTGTGTGCAGAGGGTGCAGACCTATAAATACCTGGGAGTGCAGCTGGACGATAAATTGGACTGGACTGCCAATACTGATTCTCTGTGCAAGAAAGGACAGAGCCGCCTGTACTTCCTTAGAAGACTGGCATCCTTCAACATCTGCAGTAAGATGCTGCAGATGTTCTATCAGATGGTTGTGGCGAGTGCCCTCTTCTACGCAGTGGTGTGCTGGGGAGGCAGCATTAAGAAGAAGGATGCCTCACGCCTGGACAAACTGGTGAGGAAGGCAGGCTCTATTGTTGGCATAGAGCTGGACGGTATGACATCCGTAGCAGAGCAACGGGCACTCAGCAGGCTCCTATCAATTATGGAGAATCCACTACATCCATTAAACAATGTCATCTCCAGACAGAGGAGCAGTTTCAGCGACAGACTGCTGTCACTGTCCTGCTCCACTGACAGACTGAGAAGATCATTCCTCCCCCAAACTATGCGACTCTTCAATTCCACCAGAGGGGGTAAACGTTGAACATTATTCAAGTTATTGTCTGTTTTTTACCTGCATTTTTTATTACTCTTTAATTTAATATTTTTTGCTGCTGGAGTATGTGAATTTCCCCCTGGGATTAATAAAGTATTTATCTATCTATCTCTATCTATCTATCACTAGAATTGGAACCACGTCGGCTAGCAAGCTAGTCATTGCCTACTAACCCATTATGTAGAAACCCAAAGTCACCTTAAAACCCTGAAGCTTTTTAAAAAATCTCACTCTTTGAGGGCTAAGAAGATCACAGGAGTGTACGCCACCAAGAAGCATTCAAAAAAGTTCCAGTCTGATGTCACTGGATTCAAAGCAGGGTTCTGAAATGATTCATGGGAATGTCTAGAATGCATCTCTCAGTTTGAAGCCACCTTCTGCTCAGAGCCTCTAGGAGTCCAGAATTATATTTTGGAAGATCACTGGCACAGGAAAGAGGCCAGGGTCATAATCCAATAATCTGATTGGTTAGTCCATGTCTTTCTCCAAAAATCCTTGTTTACATCAGTCTTTCCATTATCCGATCTTTGTCATTGGTCTTTTTGCCTTACGGATGGGGATAGAAGGGTTGAAGCTGATCAAGTAAACAAGCTGTGTCCTCTTGTCACCTTGTTGCCTTGTGATGATCTCTTTGTTGTTATGTACTTTATTTGGTCTTGGCTGTCAGAGAAGCAAGCAAGGTTATTCTGCACTGTGTAGGCTTGTCACAGCACCCCATATAATGAAATGCAGGAAACAAAGATTTTAAAGAAAGTGAGATCTGACAGTGAAATGTAAATTTAAACTTTCTTTGGTTTAGAGATAAAAAGTCTTGCCTGAAGAAGAGGCCTGAGTTGCTGTGAAAGCTTGCATATTGTTATCTTTTTAGTTACCCAATAAAATGAGTCATTTTGTTTGACTTCTCACTACAGATTAATAAAGATAAATACTCTATAAGGCGAGAGATGCTATATATACTAGTTATTTCTTTCTTTTTCAAAATTTTCCTAACTATTGATTCTACTTTGCCAGTTTCTGGGCAATGAACCTGAATGATTGTTATTTTTTTAATCTTAACCCCCAAAATTATGTCAGTCAGTCATTATCCAACCTGCTATATCCTAACACAGGGTCACGGGGGTCTGCTGGAGCCAATCCCAGCCAGCACAGGGCGTTAGGCAGGAACAAATCCTTGGGCAGGGCGCCAGCCCTCCGCAGGACACACAAAAACACACACACACTAGGGACAATTTAGGATTGCCAATGCACCTAACCTGCATGTGTTTGGACTGTGGGAGGAAACTGGAGCACCTGAAGGAAACCCACGCAGACATGGGGAGAATATGCAAACTCCACGCAGGGAGGACCTGGTAAGCGAACCCAGGTCTCCTTACTGCGAGGCAGCAGCACTGCCACTGTGCCCAACTAATTATCTGCAGTTCATTTGCCATGGTTTAGGCCTACTGACTCCAAAGGAAAGAGAAGAGGCTGCATTCAGTGTCACACATATTCATGGTTCTTTTATGTGTGGACAATTAATACAATAAGAAATCTGAATAACAAGATACACCTATTGTCCAATTTTTTAAAAAGGAGTGGAATGTGAAAAGTATCATTGTAACATTCACTTACACATGCAATGGAATGCCCAGTGATAATGTTTGAAATGGGGGTACTGCATAAATTAATAAAAACTAACTGGAAGTTCCTAAGAGATAGTTTGAACACTGTCAGCAATAATAGCGTTCATCCATTGACTACTGGACCCTCTTAATCCAGCTCACAGGTGTTGGAGCCTAACTGGGCATATCAGCAGAAGACAAAAAAACAAACTTAAATGGATACCAGTCCATTGCAAGGAACGCTCATGAACACACCGATATACACTCAAATGAAGCAGTGAGGAAGCAGTGCTAGTTACAGTTGGCACTGTGCCACACAGAAAAACAAAATGTACTCCAGGAAAAAAATCATTCTTGGAGAAATGAATCGTGTTCTTAAAATAAACATAACTAAAGCAAGATTTTGGGTACTTCATGTAAATGAAAGGTAGCATTAGGAGTCTAAATTGTGGGTCACTTCCCAAAACCTAGTTTAGTCACACAATACTTCAGTTTACAAATTTTTGTTTGGACAATGGTGGTAGGTTCCAGGACATACATATCAACAGCTCCTACTAAAGTGCAGAGCATGAGTCGTTTTTCAGCCTGAGATATCTGAGCAGTGTCCTCATTGTGCAGCATTCACCTTAATAAAGTGGCACATCAACCCAGCCTTGATCTCATTCAGGATTAGTAACCCTAAGAACAGAGGATCTAATTCCTCAGTTCTCAACCTCAAAAATATAGATGAGCAACTTCCTTTCATCTACCCTACTCTTCTTCTTCTTTAGTATCCAACAAAGTTTATTTTTCAGCACAAAGTTTAAAATCGAAACCAGTCTACACAAAATCAGTTTAGAAAGCAGAAGCTGACAGTTCAACAATGGTGCTCATCATGAGTTACACTGATGAGAAAATTATCATATAAAATGGGAATAGTTATTATGCACATGAATTAGCAGCTCTAGAAAACTGTGGCTAGAATGTGGAGCCTGAAAGAAAGATGTAGAGGAGTCAAAGAGTTGCAGTGGAATTAAAAAGAATGACAGCTGATTACTCTCAGAGGTGAGACTTTTAACATTTGCAGGTTATTGAATATGGTCATTATCTTCTTTAGGAACTTTACCTTAGAGTAATCATTCTGCTAATTTCAGAAAGTCATATTATATGAAAGGTAGGCATATCTGAATGTAGTCTTGAGAAAACAAGTTAAAAGTCTAAGTGTATCACCATTGGATAGGGACAGCACACACTGTGGAAATGCAATGCTTATATGAGCAGTTTTTTTAATATGGTACAATAAATAAAAATTATTTTAAATAACTTTCAAAACTTAAGTATAAACTCAAGCTGTTTCTGTCTTGAAATCAACTGTAATAGTCCCCTGTGGTTACAATAACACAATAATCAGTACCACTCCATAATAAAAAATGAGGATTGCTTAATTTGGTGCATATGCGTAGGAGGCACACACACACACACACAGAGAGAAGGATAACAGAGCAGAGAATATTTAATAAAAAGGACAAAGTAAACAAGGTTAAATGGTACCCACAGTGTCAGATTAGTGACAGGTACCAGCTACTGCCTGATATTGAGGCAAAAAACATTTAATTTCTTACCTCTGAATATTCTGTTCACAAAACTTTACTGAACTTCACCTCTACTGAGCTAAAGACTACAACTATCAATAGCTATGGGTGAGAGCCTTTCGTAATCCTTTTTGTTTGAGTTTGAGGTATAGACAACTTTATCGCCTCATATCCTAGACTACTAGCCTTTCCTAGGCATTTCTCAGGTTTTATTTTTCTTATTCTTGCACTTATTACTTTGAGAAAATGGGAAACCTGCCAGATGAGTAGCAACCCTGATGTCACCCTAATTTAAACAACCATTGGAAAGATGCTGGACAGAAAGATTTTCAACTTAAACTGATTTTTTAAAGATTTTCATTGCTTTCTTAAAATAAATGTTTGTAGCAACAGGTATAATTTTGATAAGCTTGCAAACACACACACACCACGCAGGAGTGCAATGTAAAGTAAAGGAGAAAAAAAAAATAAGAAAAGGTGGAAAGGAGAAGCTGCATCATGGAGCAAAGCCCAACCAGCTCTTTAATAACTGAACAGCATGAAGCCAGCGGTGAATAGTAGAGCCAGAATAGTTATTGATCTGGAATGCAGAAATTTCAGGAAGGATAAGATTGTAAAACGAAGATTTCTGGATTGCATGAGAGACAAGGGCAGGAGTTTTGCGGCAAGAGGCTAAAAATAATTTAGCAGCAATAGTTGCAAGCATTAAAAGAGAAAGGTAAAGTGACAAAAGAGAAAAAAGGTCCAGAAGGAGGGGAACTTGAGAACTCAAACGGATGGGGAAAGTAAGAATTGTATAGAGGGATTCAACCACATAGCACCAGACAGCCACAGCCAGGGGACATTCCCAGAACATGTGCAGAAAAGTGCCAGGGACTTTAATAGGACAAAGGTAATATCAACGCCTGCTTTGTCTCATAGGTACTGTTTTTCATTACATTTATTGTATTTTTCCATAAGGCAAAACCTATTCTTTGATAATTTCTGCTACTTTGCCTTTCTTAAAAATTCTTAAATACATTTCTTTTTTTGATCTTGGACCAGAGGTTTACAGCTTCTCTTTCTCTCTTAGGATACTTTGACATTTTGAAGTTTAAAGAGTCTTAGCCTCATTTTTGGGCCTATGCAGGGCAGAAGCCTGCTATTTCAGATAGGTGGTTGTGAGGCCACCTCTGTGGAGACAGATCTAGGTAAAGTGCTGGTTTAGCGTATGGGCTTTTGATGCCTGCCTCACTTTTTGACATATTTGTTTGCTGAACAGCGAAATTTACCAAATAACGGCAAAATCTGTAGCAACTTTACTGCATTCTTCGGTGACCTTGTTCACGCAACATTTTCGTGGAACTGAATCTTGTGGTGAACATTTTTTTCCCAGCGCCCCATGGTGTTTTGCAAGGCCAGCATGACATTAGGCTATATCAGCCATGCACAGAACTTTAACACATGCATACTGTAAGATTGATGCCCAACCTGCTTTGTGCATGCATAGTTTCACTATCTGATCCAGCCAAATTTGCTCCCGGAATGTGTGTAAAAAATATAATTTGAGAGGTACACATTGACCATATTGAGAATATTATGAGTATTGCCAGTGGATATATCTTATCCTGTCCAGGATTTTAAATCGCCTGTTGCTCGCAAACAGTTTGACCTATTATGTTGAAATTTGGTACACATATACTGTGTGACGTCATCTGTTCACTTTCAGGGTGATGATTGACCTCCAAGGTTAAAAGTCAACCCAGGAAGTTCAAGGTCAAAAATCAAATAACCTGTAGCCTGAAATTTGGTACACATATACTATGCTGAAACTCTGCACTACAGCTTTATATTAAAAGCGAAGAGTTTTGCAATTATTACTCCTTTTATTTTTATTTTATTTTATTGTAGAATGTGCGTACGGGCCCCATTCACATCCCTACCACCTTCGCCGTCACTTCCCCTACCTCTTAATATCTTAAATCATTCTTGAGGCAGATTGAAGACGTAAGTGCCAGCTTAAGTGAAAAATTAAGGAAAACGTACTAATTGCAACACAAAAACTGACTTAATCAGTTTTAACACAAAAAGATGCAGACGAAAGAAGAAAAGAAGCGGACCACTAGGGTGGAGAAAACAAGAGCTGCTCAGGAAGTAGCAAGTGCATCAACCTCTGAGCAAATGAATGCTAAACGTACAGAGAAAGTGTTATGATAACTATGAATGCTCAAGTCAAGTGTTTTCATCGTACGTTATCATGCAGTGCGCCATTACTGGTAAATAATAATTCTTGTGCTTTTGCGTATTCACATGCTGCAGCGCAGTGCTGCATGGCTAATTATGCAGGCATAATTACCATGTGCAACAACTACTAGTCAAAACGAGCCTTAAAGGAACCCACACCCTCTCCAAGACAGAAAATACATGAGAACCTGTGAAATATTTATTATTTACAAGGTGTTTCTATCTTCTTGATGGAAGAAAAAAGTGCAAGGTATCTACGCAGATACATGGGAAGCAAAAATGACATGCCAGCTTCAAACAAAACAACAAGCCAGTCCCATGCTTCTGTTTTGTGGCATAGCATATGTGGGCACCAAAACTGGAACATTGGGAGGGCAATATAGATATTTAAATATACTTGTTGTTAGTTTGTAACCATTATATACAGTTCCAAACATTCCCGTGATTTAAACAGCAGGTTTAACTTTTAATAATGCCATATATATTTTTTTTGTTTCAAGCAGGTTTCATTCCCAACCAAAAATTCAATTTCTCAGGCTCCATTACTTAGTGCCTCAGATCCTCACCTAATGGTTTTTGATAATCGGTTTAAATGTAGATCTATGCATGTAGATAATTTTTCCAGTTTTGAAGCTCAGCTATTTAAAATTGAGCTTACCAGTCATGTACTGTGTACACTTGTTTACAAACCGTCTAGATTAAATAAGGATTTTTTCCAGGAATTCTCCGATATTTTATCTTTCATGGTGTCAGACTGTGATAGACTGCTGATTCTGGGAAATTTAAATATTCATGTTTGTTGTCCAATGAAACCCTTAGTTAAAGACTTTTTATGTCCTTTAATCTATCCCAGGTGGTTTCAGTTCCCCTACACATCAGAAAGGTCATGTGTTGGACTTAGTTCTTACTCTTGGCCTCCCTGTAAAATAAGGTGGAGATTTTTCATGGTAGCATTTCTGACCATTATGCAGTTGTCTTTGAATTCGATCTCGTGTCGGCCCAGGAATTTCACACAACCCAAGCATTACTTACATTCAGTTTTCTGATACCTTTTCATACCTTCACTTACCTGTGGTGACAGAAGCCCTCTCTGTGTGTTCTGATGTTCATAGCCTGGTTAGGGTCTTAGAGTCGACTTGTAAGCATACTATGAACTTGACTTCCCCTTAAAGTTATGGAGAGCCAGGGTTCAGGCCAGAGTTCAGCCCTGGCTAAATGAAACCATTTGTGCTATCAGGCAAGATTGCAGGCATGCTGAGTACAGGTGGAAAAAGGATAAACTCCACGTTTCATATGAAATTCTGAAATCTAGCTTAAAGCTCTACCAAGAGGCGGTGAGCAAAATCAAATTATCAATCAAATTTGATTACAAATGCTGCCTTTAGACCTTAAGTGCTTTTTAACACCACGGACACTTTCTGAAACCCACCGGTCAGCAACTTCCCTGTGAGCTTGCCTGAGACCTGTGAGTTATTCCTAAACTTCTTTATAAATAAAATCCAGGTTATTCGGTCTGGTATTATCCATCCAGCTGTGGATCATAGTGTGCAAATTTTAGCTTCCCTTGGGCCAGTTCATAGCCGGTTTATGCTGTTTCAATCAGTTTCCTCTTCCCAGCTATCCAATATAGTCCTGCATTTGAAACCTTCTGGTAATCCTCTTGATATTTTACCTGCACGCCTGTTTAAAGATTCTTTTGGAGTCCTCAGTCAGCTTGTTTTGGCCATAATTAATAACTATTCAAAAGTGGGGGAAATGCCTGACAACTTCAAGCATGCAATTGTAAAGCCACTATTGAAGAAGCCGATTCTGGATTCCACAATGCATTCAAATTACAGGCCTAACTCTAAGATACCGTTGCTGTCCAAAATTATGGAAAAATTGATTTATGTGCAATTATTTGGAGAAAAACAATCTGTGATTTATTTCAATGTGGTTTTAAAAAACTTCATAGTATAGAATCTGTTTTGCTGAAGGTGATATTTTATTAACCCTGGACATGGCTTCTTGTGCTATTTTAATGCTGCTGGACCTTAGTGCAGGTTATGATACCATGGACCACAGGGTTCTGTTAAAACTGCTTGAGTGTGAAGTCAGCATTAAAGGATGTCCACTGAAATGGTTTGCATCATGCTTAAAAGATATACAATATCTATGTCAGTTAACATAGGTGATGATTTCTCCCACCCAGCTCTGCTCATATAAAGTATACCACAAGGTTCTATTCTAGCACCTTTATTATTTGCCTTATATCTGCTCCCTCTGGGATCCATATTTCAAAAACCGATTACCATTGTTATGCTGATAATACCCAGCTTTATTTTAAAGTTAGCCCTAACATTGCTTCATCTGTAAAAAATGGCTGATGGAGTGCACTGATGATATTAAACTTTGCATGGTGCAAAATTTCCTCCAACTGGCTGAAAATGAATTAGATGTCATTATCTTTGGACCTACTTCTTTCTCTAATGAAATTGGCACTCATTTAGGCTCGCTGACAGCAAAAATTTATAATGATGTCAGGAACCTGGGTATCATCTTCAAGTCATCACTAAGTTTTGACAAATTTCCAAGGTGGTAAATTCTAGCTTTTCGCAACTAAGTCAAATCTCAAAATTAAACTCCTTTCTTTCTCAGAAGGAAATCGAAATAGTGATTCATGCTTTTATTACATCTTGGCAAGATTATTGCAGTTCCCTATATGTTCGATTACCTAAATCTGCCCTGTTGCGCCTTCATCTGGTTCTAAATGCAGCAGCTAGATTTTTAACCAGCACTTGAATAAGAGAGCATATCTCACCTCTATTGGCTACTGGTTAGATTTCAGATTGATTTTAAAATTGTTTATTGTTTATTTTTAAGGCCTTGCATGTTTTAGCCCCTGCGGTGGGCTGGCGCCCTGCCCGGGGTTTGTTTCCAGCCTTGCGCCCTGTGTTGGCTGGGATATGGCTCCAGCAGACCCCCGTGACCCTGTAGTTAGGATATAGTGGGTTGGATAATGGATGGATGTTTTAGCCCCAAAATACATCTGCAATCTCCTTCATCCCCTGTCAGGAACAAAGGCTTTGAGGTCATCTGCTCAACTACTCCTTGCAGTTCTAATATCACAGCTGACTTCTAGGGCTGACAACGCTTTTTCAGTTGTTGCTTCTAGGCTTTAAAATGATCTGCCATTCCACATCAGATATTCTCCTTCTATTGAGGTTTTAAAGACTTGATTAAAAAGTCACTTTTTCTCTTAAGCCTTTCACTGTGGGTAAGATCGTTGGGAGGGGGAGGATGGAAATTAAATAGTCAATGACAAACTATTTTACATAATTGTTTGCCTTAAAGTAGTCTTATACGTTCTTTTCTACAGCACTGTGGTACAACTTCTGTTGCTTTTAAATGTGCTTTTATAAATAAATTTAGCTTTGAGTTTTGACTTCACTAACAGTGACTCTTGTCTGTCCACTCCAGTGCAGAGTAACTGAGCCTGTTGGAACTAACTGAATGAAGAAATAAAACCACTCAAAGGGCATATTTTTACAATTTCACTTGACAAAGAGAAAAAACAAAAAAAATATTTTGTGCTTTTCCTGATGGATCACAAAACTTATTTTTTTAATAGCAAGGGTAAGTATGCCTTAAATGCTATGCAGATGGCCATCTTAATAGAAATAAAAATGTATTTGGTAAGATTGTCTGCCAATTGTACAGGATAAGACACACATTCAAAAACACAGCTAGCTTTGGAGAATGTGAATCGGCACTGATTAGCAAAACACAGTCATCCCCCAGAAAATTAAAATCTGAACATGGTTGATAAAAGATAAAAAAAGCACTATTTTTTTTGTTGAATCCGTTCTCAGTCATGGTTCATCAGTTGTACAAAACAAAACAAATGGATCACTTTATTTTGAACTGCACCACATAAACAAAATATTTTTGTCTTACAAAGACAAAGAAAATAAATTGTGAACGCCAGGGGTCACTGTTGCCCCTTTAAACTCAACAGACATATGCATAGGACACAGCTTAAAAGCACAAAGAAGTATTTTTAATTCTTTTCCTTTCCAATAGCGCTCCCCAAGCACCACAGCCACAGTAAAGAGGCAAGTAAATAATCACAAATTTCTCTCTCTCGATCTCCTCCACACCTCCCAGCAAGCATTATCTACTATCTTCCTACTCTGGCTCGCTTGCTGGGTTCACAGCAGTCCTTTATATAATCCTTGACCCGGAAATGCTTCTGTTCTTCCGTCCACTTGACTTGCTAGCACTTCTGGGTCAGGTGGAGAACTTGCTTTTTTCTTCAGCCTGGAAGTACTTTGGAGCTCCTGTCCTCATTACTTGGGAGTACTGGGATATGGATGAGGCATGACTCCTCCGGTCTTCTTGCAGCATCCCTGACGGCACCCACAGTTTCCAGCTAGGCTGTGTTGTCAGATTCCATGTCCCATAGTCCCCTGCAGGATTCTGGGGCACCGCTGCAGTCCAGGGAAGCTGCCATCTAATGCTTTGGGGGAGGCAGTGTCCACAAGTAGCTATCTTCCACCATCCTTTTATTCTTTGGGCATCCCGGCCGGGTTGAGCTGCCGGCCATCCATCACAAAATAAAGAGCGATAACCTGTCACATCACATAGATGTGCACATACTGTGTTAAGCAACAGTAATTTAAGCATGGCAATACATATTAATAAAACACAAACTAAACACAAATGAAACCAAAAAAAAATTCAAAATAAAGAAAACAAGAGCTCAAAAAATGAATGAAAAGACACTGCAACAAAGTTTTTTGAATAAATGGTACCAGCCAAGCAAGCTTAATACCCATTGAATAGAAAGAGGGATAAATCAAAAGGTTATATGTCTTCCTATATGAAGACCAGCAGTAAATCATATATCTTCAACAGGACTTCTTTAAGCATCAGAAGAGCTCTGCAAAAAATGTCTGAAGTTAGTTTCATTGATCTACAGTCCCTTTGCCAGCCCAATCCAATTTTGACGCCATGAACACTCTGATGTTTGCCTACCATGTAAGAAAAAATAGAATCAGAACACTTTTCAAGAGAGGTACAATGCCTGATAGGAGAAAATATACATCCCCTTATTATTTGTGTAGTGTAGAAATGGTGAATGCAAATGTCAGACTTAAAGAAGCTGGCAACAGGATTGCCACATGGCCTTACAAATTTCTGCTCCAGTACCCCTTGCTAATGAAATACAGTGATATGAGTATGGACAGAGTACAACCAAGACAAACCTGTGGGCACCTTCATCTACCTATATCAAATAGAAAGCTGGGGAAACTGGGCTAATCACAGACAGGGGATCCTGATTTATAAAGGTCTTAGACTAGATGCACTGTATTAAATCTGGTTTGGGGGCAGGAGAAATGAGGGTGAGGTGGTGAGTAAATGATGTAAAGCAGAGAGGTTAAGGATTGCTTTTTGGAATATTGTGAAAATTACCGGACAATTGGGATAAGTAGTGGAAGTGCAGCACAGAAGGAGAGTATATTTGTGTACCATCAGGAGAGTACTTTGTGGGAATAGTGGAAAGTATGTAGCGGGGCCACATAGTGTTTAAATGTCAGTTCTAAGTGTGTCTCGTTTCATTGTCCCGCTTACTGTTTATGTGCATCAGTTAATGCCGTCCCCGAAAAAGGGGATGGATGATGGAAGGAGACCACAGCCGCAAACCTGGAAAACACCTGTTTACAATCAATCAATCCCAGCCGTCACAGGACTATATAAGCAAGCAGGAGGAGAGGAGAGAGGAGAGAAGGAGATTTTGTTTCACCATCACGACCACGAGCAACCTGTACCTGTTTTCCATATTGCGCTTATCCATCCAGTTTGTTTTTCCATCTGCCGGATTTATTTCAAGGACCTCACCACGAGATACCCCGGGGTAGGACTTAATCATCCACCACACACACGAGGATTCACGGTGAGGCTGTTCCATTTTTTCCGGGGAGAATCAAACAACTCAATATCACTAATTCAGTCATCTGCTTTCAGGACATTTTCTTTATTACCGGACTCACGTACTCATTCATTTTCAGTTTGTCATTCATTGTCGTTATTCGTGTTGTGTGTTTATTTGTTACAGGGACAAGGGAGGGTTTTTGTTGTATATATATATATTTGGTGGTGTCTTGTTATTGCTGGGGTGGAGGGATATTTATATTTATATGTTTCTATTTTTCTATTTCATTTCACTTAATACATATAATCTGTTTAATTTTACATCCTGTTTTTGTGTGCTTATATTTTTCACTGTCGATTGTGGGGGGGAAAAGTTTAATTGGTAAGAAGTACGGCTTGATAGTAGATTATTTCTCAGTCAATTATCCAAGCCACAGGTCTTGGGAGTGTAGCTGCTGGCTGGGTAAAAGGGGTCGGCCGTTACAAGTATACCTTTCTCTGTTCTGGGGAAGTGAAGGTAATGCTGGAGGTGGTGCACTTGTGTCTGAAAAATGGACAGACAAGATGGGGAAGGTGAAGAGGGTGAATGAATATGTTATAGTTTTTAGGATGATTGTTTGTGAATGACCGATAAATATTGTCACATCATAAGCGATGTAGAGAATGATGTGTTATGGGAAAAGTTGATGGAGGCAATATCTGGCTGACTCTGCAAAATTGATTATAATGAGTGCTGAGTTGATTGGATAGGGTGAACAGGGAGTCCATGAGAATTGGATTCAGTACTTGAAATGTTGTTGGCGAGTGTATGCTAGTGTTTAGTGATGAAGATGGTTGTGTGCAACACCATGTGGCATAAGACTCTGGATGTGTAAGGAGTATGACAGACTGTTGGTTAGAAAAGCCAAAGGGAACAAGGAGACCCTGGAGAACATTGTATATTACAACATGGCTTGTTTGAAGATCTTGTAGTCAGAGGAATAAAGAAAAGTAAGAGAAGGTATGTACTGAGGACGAAGATCTGGAAGTTGAAAGAGGAGAGTGTAAGAAGTTTGTTTTCTGAAACATTAGTACCAAGAGATAACAAGATTTCAGAAGTATTAGATGTGAATGGAAAATAAGAAACAACGAAGAACGTATGGTTAAAAAAAAAATTGAAGTCTATGGTTGGACAAACAGACCACTGAGACACAAGGAAAAAATGGTGGAATGGCTAAGTGAACATGGCAATTATAGAAAAAGGTGCCATAAAGAGTGGAAGAAAGTGGCAGAGCGATCTATAAGAAAGCAAAGTAAAATGCTTTAAAAGTAGTTGGGAGATGACAACAGAAAGGCAGGTTGTGGTAGATGTGAATTACTTAAAAAAAGCTAAAGGGGAATGTCACGTTTGATTGTAATGGGATTAAGGATACCTGCTCCAGCTCTTCTGATGCCAAACTTGTCTTTCTATTCAATCCTACTGAGCCAAATGTGTCCTAATGTGGAAACTAGAGAATCTGAATAAACAGCATGACAAGTAAGCACAAGGAGTTTGCTAAACAATAATAGGGAACTGATATTGACTGTGCCTCTGGTGATAGCTGACTAATTGAATTCTTTCAGCCATAGAATTTGGCAGACATGACTTACCTATGAAAGAAACTTAATATTCATTTGTTTTAATAATAATTTTGTTTATAAAAGTTCTGGCTGCAAAGACCTCAGCTTTATCATGGGGCACATCATTAAATAGTTTTTCAGTCCATTGTAAGGATTACTCTCTCCAGGGTAAAGGAGGAATGCTCAAAACGAGAACTCTAACAAAGGAACAAGTCATAAGTAAAACTTGCTGCTCCACTTGAGTATAGATTTGAACCCCTGTTTGTTTGGTAGACTGGTTTATTTGTCTATTTCTCAGGTACCTCGTCAAGCTCACTCTTCTTGTTTTTCCCTCTGTCGTTTTTTTCTCAGCCAGTGAACTCTAGTCCAAAATTACTTTCCTAACTACAGACTCAGATAAATTCAGGCCTGTGACAGCTTTACTAATAAAGCCACTACAGAGCCAATCCTTAACATCCTTTATAGGATTAAGAACAGCTGACTTTGGCTACTGTGACTTCAATCTAGAGTGACTGCCAGTGATTCACTGTACCCTGTAGCATTTAAAGTGACAGGTTTCAGAGGAGGCTCCCAAGCTATGACTTGTACATGAGCCACATCTTCTTCATCCTCCCAGTTAGGAGCCAGGCATTTCAGTTTAATGGGCTGGAGGGAAATTGCTAAACTCCTGCCCACTTTCTGATTCTGCACTTAAATAGGCATTATGGTTCTAACTCCATGAAGCTGGGGCTTGCACTGAATGCCATGAACAAGGAAATCTGGCCCCATTTGCCATACTCTCTCTCTTGTGTCATTTAGGGAAGTTGTTTCTGGTCAACTAATTCCTATCTGGGAGTATTGTCATGTCCCTCCTTGCATTGCCCTTTTTCTCCACACTACCATGACATTCCACCTAAAGAAATTTTCAGATGACTCCTCCATCATAGGCTGCATTACTAATGGAGACAAGTCAGAGTACAGGAAGGTTGTGGATGATTTTGTCTTGCGGTGCAGGGAGAATCACCTGCAATTCAACATTAGCAAGACAGAAAAGCTGGTGGTGGATTTCCATTGAAGGAGCCTCTGAGACCAGATGCCATTCCTGAGGAGGACATGGAAGTGGTGCAGACCTACATGTACCTGAGGGTTCATATACTTAACAAACTGCCTGAACAAACTTATCATGAATCCCTGCTCTGTCACAGGGTGAACCCTGGACACACTGGAAAAGATGATGTTGGCAAAATTGGATGCCATTTTGAAAAATCTGCTCTCACTCATCCAGGAGGCACTCTCTTGGAGCACTTTTAGCCACAGGCTCATGCCACCACAGTTTGCTAAGAAACATCTCTGGGGGTCTTTTCTGTGCACTGCTGTCATGTAATTCAGTGCTTCCTCCTGACATATTCTTGAACTTTTTGAGCAATATACATTTATTTATTTGTTAGTTGATTAATTGATTGATCTGTTGCATTAGTTGTTCTTTGACTCTGTATTCTTGTTTTAATGTTTCTGCTGCTGTATGCATCTGTATTTCCACTTGGGATTAATAAACTTTACCTAATCTAATCTTGTCTAATGGGGAGGTGCATTTCTACTGCAAGTATGGATGTTCCTTTTTCTCTGTCTTGGCCCCCACTCATACTTTTGCTCCCCCCTTGTCCTGTTCTCCCATGGTTCTACTAGCACCTCTGTTAACACCTTGCCAATCATTTTACAAGACACAGATATAATAGGGATTAGTTAATCAATATTAAATGTAGAATTTGAAAAGTGGAAGACAAATTAAGTACAAGAAATTACTGAGCAAATAAATCCAGGACAGAAGATATCTCAATCTACAAGCAATATATGGTGACTTGGTTTAAACCCATTTCCTAGACAGCTCCATGCAGGTATAGAAGGTTAAAAAATGAATGAATATTGTTTGGAGAGAAAGAACAGAAAGTGGGAAAAAGATATGTGGGACCAGGAAACAGGCAAAAACAGTTTGAGCTCAAGAAACAGTCATCTACAACTACAATGTTAACCAAAACTTGTAGTAAAAAATGCACAAAGATTCATTATCAGTAAAAATAATAAACTTTTTAGTAAACTCCATTACTTTTTATTTAAAGTTCTTTGGAATTTCTGACGATTACTGATGGCATTGCAACGATTAAATACTGTTGCCTAAATTGATGTCACATCAATGCTAACTTCTTGCTATCGTATCTGAAAAATACATCATTGTATCTTGATGACAGAGACTTAAAATGACTTCAAGGCAGAACAGTAAATGATAAATATTCCAATACTGCATAAGTAATGAATACAAATCTAGAAAAAGATAATGGACAAATTAACTCCATAAAGATTACAAAAAAAATTAAACAAGAAAAAATAAAGTCTTGCAACTTTCAAATTCAAATATACTTAGTAGTACCTTTTTACCAGTATAACATCAATTCAACAGCCAAACTGTTGAGTCGAGCTTCATTCATCATGTCCTAACTTAGACTGGCAACTTCATCTTCTTTCGGCTGCTCCCATTAGGGGTCACTATAGCAGATCATATTCTTCCATCTCTTCCTGTCCTCTGCATCTTGCTCTGCTACACCCATCACCTGTCCTCTCTCGCCACATCCATAAACCTTCTCTTAGGCCTACCTCTTGCCTGGCAGCTCTATCCTTAACATCCTTCTCCCAATATACCCATCATCTCTCCTCTGCACATGTTCAAACCAACACAATCTCACCTCTCTGACTTTGTTGCCCAACTGTACAATCTGAGTTGACCCTCTAATGTACTCATTTCTAATCCTGTCCATCTTTGTCACACCCAATGCGAATCTTAGCATCTTTAACTCTGCCACCTCCAGCTCTGTCTCCTGCTTTCTGGTCAGTGCCACCGTCTCCAAACCATATAACATAGCTGGTCTCACTACCATCCTGCAGACATTCCCTTTCACTCTTACTGATACCCGTCTGTCACAAATGACTCCTGACACTCTTCTTCACCCATTCCACTCTGCCTGCACTCTTTTTCACCTCTCTTCCACAATCCCCATTACTCTGTACTGTTGATCCCAAGTATTTAAACTCATCCACCTTCGCCAACTCTACTCTCTGCATCCTCACCATTCCACTGACCTCCCTCTCATTTACACTCATGTATTCTGTCTTGTTCCTACTGACCTTCATTCCTCTCCTCTCTAGAGCATATCTCCACTTCTCCAGGGTCTCCTCAACCTGCTCTCTACTATCGCTACAGATCACAATGTCATCAGCAAACATCACAGTCCACGGTGACACCTGTCTAATCTCATCTGTCAACCTGTCCATCACCATTGCAAATAAGAAAGGGCTCAGAGCCGATTCCTGATGTAATCCCACCTCCACGCTAAATGCATCCATCACTCATACCGCAGACCTCACTACAGTCACACTTCCCTTGTACATATCCTGTACCACAATTACGTACTTCTCTGCTACTCCCGACTTCTTCATACAATACCACAGCTCCTCTCGAGGCACCCTATCATATGCTTTCTCCAGGTCCACAAAGACACAATGTAACTCCTTCTGGCACATCCCTATACTTCTCCATCAACATCCTCTGAGCAAACATTGAATCTGTGATGCTCTTTCTTGGCATGAAACCATACTACTGCTCACTAATTATCACCTCCCTTCTTAACCTAGCTTCCACTACTCTTTCCAATAAAACTTTATGCTCTGGCCCGTCAGTTTTACCCCCCTGTAGTTACTACAGCTCTGCACATTCCCCTTATTCTTAAAAAATCGGCACCACTACACTTTTTCTCCACTCCTCAGGCATCCACTCACTTACTGTTGCCACTTAGACTAGCAACAGTACCATTAAATTAACACATAAAGTTCTGAAATCAACAAAATGATCCATTGGGAAATTTTAATGTGGGATCTCAACAAGATTTAAATCGAACAATACCTTTAAATTTATTATTTTTTTTTTTATCATGGAAAATTAGGCTTTTTTTGTGTCAGTCTTATTCAATAAGAAATGTTAAGTGCCCTGAAGCTTTTGACAACTTTAACTTTAATGTGTTGCTCATTGCATTTAAATGAAAAATTCACTTATATTTTTTGCTCTTTTTTAGAATGTCAGCATGCTTCTATCTGCATTTTCGATTGGCAGGAAAAATATCATAAAAGATTTGAAGTATATTTCAGTCTTAAGCCATCAACAACAATTGGCAAAGGAACAGTGGAATCTGTCATGCTCTATGCTTGTGTAAATGAGATGCATGTTCCATTCTGGCTGCTTCACCAAAACTACTCAGTCATTACAAAACACACTGAGACACAGTCTGGAGGTAGTTAGATGCATTCCAGCTCATTCCCTTAATTAAAGACACAGAATGTGAAACAAGTTCCAACAGTGTGGTCTAACACCAGCAGTAAAATAAAAGCTAACCACAAACCAAGTGATTGCTGTTTTTAGGACTAGTTATGAGCTTGATTGATATTGCAATCTTTATTTGGTGCCTGGAACCAAGTCCTGTGGAGATTCTTTGTAACAGTCAAAACAATCCTTCAGCAAAAGCTGCCCTCAGATACACCCTGGACACTGTGTATATACACACAGTAGTAACAGTATATTTCATAAGAATGGGTTTTTCTTTCAAAGACTGCACACGAAGAAAGGCAGTAACTCATTTAACAACTTTAATGTTATCTTGGACAAAGTTAGGGATTAGTAGCAGGAATAGTAGTAAATTACAACCACATAGCCTACAGACACTAGCTTGAGTAACACTTAGGCAGGCTGTACATTAACTGGATTTTTCAGTGGTGAGGCTTCTCTACTGCTCTCCCATGCACAGCCACTGCAAATGGACTGATGATAAACACAATAGTTTCAATGTCCTCAGAGGTATGTCCAAAATGGTTAATTTCAACCAGTTTAAATAAGAAGGACACTTTACCATGTAACTGAACTCTTCTTCATGTAAGTTTGCTTTAATATCTTCTTAACCTTCCTTTTTATATGATCAGTCTTCATCTAGGATTAACACTTGGTTTCAAATTTAGCAAAGAATGGCATGATTGACATGGAATGTCATGAATTTTCTGAGTATTTTCTGTTTCTTTATGTCTTATAAAAATTAGGCTGTGAAGACAAAGAATTTGAGTGACTGCCCACAAATTAGCTGCTCATCTGCAGAATAGATTACTTACACCTGTGTGCATTCATTTGTTATTCAGCACATTAATTCTTTATTTTAAAGAATTTGGACAAGAATTTGGATGCAAGAGAACTATTAACCACATATCAGAACAGGCAGGATGCATTTCTTTGATCTTAAATTATTGAAAGAAGCCTTAAGAAAAGAAAACACTGAGGGCAGGATCATTTCAATCCATAGCACACAATCAAAGCCTGCGTGACCTTCCATGTGTTTAAAGAGATGGTATTGAAAATAATAGAAAACAGCCCTCTACCACCAGTGCTGACTCCAGAATACTAAATGGCCAGGAACATTTCTGCTTATCCTGTTTATACCCTTCACTGTCATTTTCTTATTGATAGACCATTTTTGCATCACTATATACCAAAAATGTTTAGCAACTTCCTAAACATATATTTAATTCTAATACCTGATAAAATAAATTAAACTATGACTTACAAAACTATGCAAGATATTTAATTTGCCTATTAGTCATGTTAGCTTAATATGTAGAAGTTCTTAAGTAAAACCCAAATGAACTAACTGCAAGGATCAGTTTTTATTTGAAGAGAACAGCTGATTGTATGACATTGATATGATATACTGCAAGATATCAATGCAGACAAGCATTTATCTGACTGAGTTCTTAGTTCTGTTTTCAGTAAATTATCACAAAATCTGTGGTCCTTAGTTTCCATTAACAGATGAAATAAGTTTCTATTCTCACAGCCATACAATTTATGCTTATCCTTCTTCCACTTTTTATGTTGTCGCAAAAACTAGACATAAGAGTCATAAAAAGGTTTGGGGCAGCCACCCATATATTGGTATCCTGGCTGCAAAGTTGCAAAATGCATAACAGCACTGATGTGCACAAAACCAAGTCCAAACCAGAACTGAGGGAATAGGGAAAAGGTGGAGCCTTTTAAAGGGGAAGACAGGAAGTGAGGTCAAAGGGGTCGGGCTCACAAGGGTCTTCAGCCATAGGCTCGAGGCCTAACGTGACATCACAGGGGCCGGAGCCGGCAAGGTCTTCCTCTATAGGCTTGGACCCGGAAGTGACCTCAAGAGGGCCAGGTGGAATCTCCTGTGAATGGTCTGCAGGAAAGGGAGAAAAAGAGTCAGTGCACTCTGTCACATCCTGGTCTGATTCGGAATTGCACTTACTCAAGCCCTTTAGCTGCCTCCCATGTGCACGTGTGTGACAATGGCTAAAGTGATTTTTACATATTTCATTTGTAGAATTCATTCATCTTTTTCCATACTTGCTCATTCCTTTACACTGTCACATTAACTAATTCCTTAATTTCCTATCCCTACTTAATCCAGTTTAGTGTTGTAGGGATCCAAATCTGATCCTATCAGCATTTAGCGTAAAAGAAAAATAATAGTATTTATTATTTTTAACTTTTTGCTCAGTATTTTTGAAATTTTAAAGATATTTTAGTGGGATATCATATAAACCTGTTCTGATAGTCTTTGACCATAAACACACATTTATCTTCATTGTACTTTGCAATATCTGCTCAAAATGTACTTTACTGAATTTAAACAGGTTCGGTATTTACATATACACTTTCCCAGACCGATGAGATGTATGTATTATATTGTATAATGATAATGATTACAAGTCCCTAATAATTTGATCTCCTCTACTAACTGAACTCTGTCCTATTCTGTTCTATTATACTGTACAGTAATAAATCTAGACAGACTTGTTTATTTATTATTTATTACAAAATAATTACGGATTATATCTATGAATTTCTCATCTTGTGCTTCACTGTTTTGAAGAATTTTCTCTGCTAAGCTGGGTACTTAAAGTACCTTAATACTCTAATATCTAACAGGGATTACTCTTCACTCCCTACTACCTCAGAATTATTAGAGTCAACATTCTGCTCTTCAAAGACTTGATAACAGTTAGACGTCAACAAGTATGGGGTTGAAGTCCCTGGACATTGTGCTCCAATTACCTTGTACTTATGCCTGATCATGACCCTTGAGTCTTTACTGCTCTAGACTCAAGCCTACTCCCCAGTGTTATTATCTGATGCCTTATTTAATTTTTTGTGGCTATTTCTGTGACTCTCTACACAAATATTACATGGAAAGTAGAGTATTTAATCCCAAGGAATTAATTTTTAATATTTTTCATTCTAAATTATTTTTAACAACATCAAATGCCACCATTTTTCTTATGGGCAGCACCATTTTCCAGTCTTGTTGCGATTATTCAGTGGTGACATGTCTTATATTTTTTCTTATGGGCAGCACCATTTTCTACTCTTGTTTAAATGATGCATTGACTTCTTGTCACGATTCATGTCCTGAAAGCTGTGTCATATGATTTCATTAGTGTAACCTATTTTAAGCAATCATGGCTCTGAAACACTTTATCCAAATTGTGGATTCATCCAAAACTTTAGCTATTTTCTGAGTATAAGTTTAGAATTTTGTCTCATGGTATTTGTTTAATGATTTTCCAGTTTCCCATCAACACAATTTTTCCACTATCTCCAAATCTAAAACTTTTTTAATCATGTGTAATTTCATAGGTGTATGACACCATTGCGAGTCATGCTAAAGTGTGGTTCTCATTCAACAAACACCTCATCAGTGCCAGTCTGCTGCAAGAGGACTTGTTCCTGGAACACTCTATAAAGTTCCCAGATCCAGCGCTGGAAGCCACAGTGGAGGCCTACCTTACATTAAACAAGACCAGGCTTAAAACAGAACTCTTCCTCATCTATGAGAATAAGGAATTCAAGGCATGCAGTGGTGCACTGACTCTGTTCCAGTTTTTCATGGAGAACAACTTTCAGGACACATTCACCGAGACTGTCAGTCTTCTGGGGATTCTTATCACCACACCCATGATAACAGCAGAATCAGAGAGGCACTTCTCTACTTTAAAGAGGATCAAAACCTTCCTGAGGAACACCATTACACAGAATCACCTGAAGGCTCTTGCTATGCTCTCCATGGAGAAAAAATGGATCAGAAACATTCCTGACTTTTATACTAATGTCACTGAAAGATTTCCCACTCAGAAAGACAAAAGGGTAAAATTACTGTATAAATAAGATGTCACACAAACACATGCAGATATTTCCCCAATCCCATTTTTCTTTGCATATAGTTGACCTTAGCATGATCAAGCAATATACGACACTCTAGAAATTCTTAATACTTTTTTGTTTGCTAATTTTACTGTATTTTTCAAAATGTCAATTAAATGACTGATTATTTCACAGGGCACTGGTATGCTGCAGTTTGTATTAAAGTCAATTGGGCTGGTTACTGAAACTGACTGAATAAGGCACAAATGTTATGGCGAGCCAAATTAATATTTAGAGATATCTCAAAATACATTTTTAGATATCTGGAAATGCATTTTAGAGATCTCAAATTGAATTGAAAATATCTCGAAATGCATCTATTTCTTTTTTTTAATTGATTTTCTTAAAACCAAGTAACATTCCATACATTCAAGTCAAATTTAACAAGTCTAAACTGAATTCAACCCCCACTCAAGAGAGAGAGAGGAAGGCAAACAGCCAGAGTAAAACTTTAAGGGTAGAAAAGTGGGAAGAGAATCCTTTTCCTCAATATAAATGGCTGTTCTATAATGTTATTGATTAGATCGTTTTTTAAAAAATGAATTAGATTTTTTCAATTTCAAATAGTATATAACATCAGTTGCCCACTGACTTAAAAGTGATAGGCTAGGATTCTCCCAGTTGAGCAAGACAAGCCTACATGCTAACAGTGAAATAAAGGCAAATACAGTTTGTCCTTCTCCCCTTCAAGCCCATCTGGGAGTACACCAAACACAGCTGTTAATGGATTAGGAGGGATTGTGACACCGAGGCTGTCTGATAGGCATTTAAAAAGTTTTGTCCGGAATGATGTTAATTTGGTACACACCCAAAACATGTAGCCAATTGAAGCTGGAGCTTGACTGCAAAGTTCGCAGGCTGGGTCTTGCCCAGGAAACATTTTGGACAATTTTAAGAGAGATAGATGTGCTTGATAAAAAAAATTTAAGTTGAATAATTGAATAAATTGCGCACATGGAGCTAGAGTGAATTCTGTGCATGGCTGCCTTCCACTCCTTTTCTGAAATGTTGAATAAGAGATCTTTTTCCCACTGTACTTTGGGGTCTATAAAAGGAAGGGACATTAAAATGTTTTTATATATTATAGAAATGCTGTCTGAGTCTTCAAGACTGATCAATATCTCCTCTGGAATAGAAAAAGATGGGAGATGAGGAAAATTGGGCAGATTTTGTTTAGCAAAGTTTCAAATTTGGAGATAGTGGAAAAATTGTGTTGATGGAAAACTAAATCCATCCATCCATCCATTTTCCAACCCGCTGAATCCGAACACAGGGTCACGGGGGTCTGCTGGAGCCAATCCCAGCCAACACAGGGCACAAGGCAGGAACCAATCCTGGGCAGGGTGCCAGCCCACCGCAGGACACACACAAACACACCAAGCACACACTAGGGCCAATTTAGAATCGCCAATCCACCTAACCTGCATGTCTTTGGACTGCGGGAGGAAACCGGAGTGCCCGGAGGAAACCCACGCAGACACGGGGAGAACATGCAAACTCCACGCAGGGAGGACCCGGGAAGCGAACCCAGGTCCACAGATTTCCCAACTGCGAGGCAGCAGCGCTACCCACTGTGCCACCGTGCCGCCCGGAAAACTAAATTTAGAGTGTAATTGTTTATAGAATGCAAAGACATTATTTATATACAGATCTCTAAATGATTCAATCCCATATGTTTTCCAAACATTAAAAACTGTGCCAGATTGAGAGGGTGGAAAAAGGTGGTTATCATATAGAGGTCCAACATTGGTTCCATATTCTGAGAGAATGAAGGACAATTGGGTTGTTAGCATATTGACAATACCTTGTATTTACTGGTGTACAAAGCAAAGAATATAAAGAAGTGCTGCAGGATTTAATTTCTATTGCAGACCAAGCTAGTGTGTGTTCATCTATTTGTGTCAGTGTCCAGGTTTTTATAGCTTATATGTTTTCTGCCCGGTAATAAAATTGAAAATTAGGTAGATCCATGCCACTTTCTGATTTAGGTCATTGTAGGGTCACCCTTTGGATGCATGGATATTTCAAGGACAATCAGAGACTTATCTTAAAGCTATTCTAGCATTGTCTTGGCTGTATGTTTTGGTTCATTGTCATCTTGAAAGGCAAACATGAGAGGACACGTGCACTCTGGGGGAGGTTTTCTTCTAGGACGGTTTTGTATTAGGCTGCATTCTTCCTTTCCTCAATTCTGACCAGTCTGTCTGTCCTTGCTGCTGAGACACACGCTCATAGCATGATGCTGCCACCATCATACTTCACCATAGGGATGGTATTAGGCAGGAGATGAGTAGCGCCTGGTTATGGCCAAACATGGTGCATGGAATTCTGTCTAATACATTCAATTTTTATCTTACCAGACCAGAGAAACTTTTCCCTTATCCTCAGGATCCTTTAACACTAGAATCCCAGAAGCCTACAAAAAAAGTCGTAATCCCGGGCTACCTTAAATTCCTTTGCACCTCTCCATTAGCGTCTTTTGTTTTGCAAATGTGTCAGTCACGCAGCTTGCTATCTAACCCTAACCACCGCTGCTGCTCAAGTCGGTCAAAAAGTTCCCTCAGCTCAAGTCTGTTTATCTGAGTGTGAGGTGCCTGGAGTTGTATAGAGTAAATAATATCTCGTTATTTGGAACACATGCATTTCATGTGTGTTCCTGGTCTACAACTATCTGGATAAATGTAGAATGACAGGAAATGCGAGGCAAGAAATGTTGAACATAAAGCTAAAGCAGAAACTTTTTTCATGTTATAGTAATAATGCCAAAATTTTGAGATGAAGTGTATAATGTGTGAAGACTGAAGTCCAAATATTAAATATACTTGTACCTTTTGTGAAAGTGTTTAACAAAACAAGTGTGCTTTTATTCAAGAATATAACTAAAGAAAAAGAAATCGGGTTAGGGTATGATGCTGACATAACCACTTAATTGGTGCAGTAGTAAGAACTGCTGACTCATAATCAAGCCTCTGATTTACCATTTTGAGTAGTGAGCTGCTCCTATTGTTACTATTATAGAATAAAAACATACATTTGATTTGACTCTGTAACCACCGGTGTAAATTTATGGTACTTGTAAAGGTTAGTGTTTTTTTTTTTATTCAGTTTTATTCTCTCAGTCACGTTAACGCTCCCCCCAATCTGACACTGCTGTTTTCAAATAAAGACGTGCAATAACAGAGGTGAACTTAGATGAAGATGAGGGTTCTACATCGGAGAAAGAGAACAGAAGCCCTCCCTGCAAGAAACCTCCATTGACACATAAGAACAACGCAGCTGCACCAGGCGTAAAGGCGAAAGATGGCATTGTTTGGATGCAGCAACAGGTTGGGCGTCACCCTGCCAGTGACTCTGCCACACACGTCCTTCAACGAAACAGCAGGGCCTACAGAGCTCGCCAAGGTATCATGCAAATTTCCATTTGAAATTATGTTTCTTGATAGTCTTTAAATGAAAAACATTTATATATTACTTATATAAATGCTACATTGAATGTTGTTTACCTATATTTATTTCCTTATCTTCCTACAGCGTAAAGTCAAAGTAGACTGCAATGCTTCCTGTGTTTGATCGACATAAGCATGCTGACAAAGTACATGTAGTGAGTTCCTTGGACTTCATGGCTTGGGTTTTGTAATGACATGCAACATGAGTTATTTGAGGTTATATACACAGATGAGCTCCAATCAAGTTCTAGACACACCCCAAGGGTAACAAAAGCAAACAGGATGCACCTGATCACAATTTTCAGTTCCACAGCAAAGGATTGGAATATTTATGTAAATTAGAGATTTGATTTTTAGTAAATTTGCAAACCTTTCTCAAAACATTTTTTAAGTTTGTCATTATGGGGTATTGAGAGTGGCACAACTAGCAAATTTATCCATTTAAAATTAAATCTACAACACAATAAAATGTGCAGAAAGTGAAGGGGTCTGAATACTTTCTGAATCCATTGTAGATTTAAAAAGTATTCAGACCCCTACACTTTTTCACATTTTGTTATGTTGCTGCCTTGTGCAAAAGTCAATAAAATTCATTATCTTCACATCAAGCACAATCAATATCCCAGAAGTACATAGTGAAAACAGGAATTAAGAAATTGTTGCTAATTTATTAAAAATAAAAATCAGAAATATCCCAATGACACAAGTATTCAGATACTTTGCTATTAATCTTGAAATCTGGCTCTGGTACATCCCATTCTATTGATCGCCTTTGAGATGTTTTTACACCTTGCCTGGAATCCACTTGTAGTCAATTCAATTGATTGAATGTGATTAGAAAAGGCATACCCCTATCTAAATAAAGTCCCAGAGCAGACTATGTGTATCAGAGCAAAACATTTTAGGAATTGCCTACAGAGCTTAGGGACAGGATTGTGTCAAGGCGCAACTCATACAGTACTGAAGGTTTCTGAGAGCACCATTGTCTTTTTAATTCTTAAATGGAAAAAGTTTGGAACAACCATGATTTTTCATAGACCTGACCACCTAGAAAAAATGAGCATTCAGGGAAAAGGGTCATGGTAAGAAAAGTGACCAAGAATCCAGTGGTCGTTCTGGCCAGAGCTTCACAGAACCTATGTGAAGCATAAACAAAACTTCCAGAAGGACAACCATCACTGCAACATGTCAACTCATGAGGACTTCTTTCCTTACAATCCATAATTTTGGCGACAGTCCCTGGGGTACATATGGAAGGATTTCTTGGTTTCAGTGTAATATGAACAGTAATAGTAGTATGCTGCCTCTTCACCAATTGCTGGGTTGTGCATTTCTCAGGAGCACTTGCAGCAGGATACTGTTCCACAAATTCCACACCTGTCCAATTCAAGGAGTTTGAATGAACATACAGCTTTACAATGGAAATTCGCTGTTCAAACAATACCACATGTCTTCTCTCTGCCAAACACACAGGTAACAGCACTAAGCAAATTAACAAATTTCAGATAACTTCACCTGACTATCTTTCTCCTGCTAAAACTAGGATGGGGCTGTTTTCCATATGTTGGGCTACTTTTTCATGCACTGCCCTGTAAACTCTAAGGTAACATTCCTAACCCCACTTATTTCAGGGTTGCTGGTAGCCAAAGCCTATCCCAGTAACAGTGGATGCAGGGCAGGTAATAGTTCTGAACAGAGCACAATTCACTTGCAGTATTTATTATATAAAGCATTCTGTGTAATACTGGATCCAGCTGCTCACTGGTTTTGTGTTCTTTTTTAAAAATGCAGCACATACTCGAACATGTATATATACCCCTTCGATAACCATGGTGGAAATATTAAGACAAGAAATATGGTACAAAATAATCTATATACAGTGCATAATAAATTTGCAAAAACCTCAAGTAAACTTTTTTCACGTTGTCATTATGGGGTGTTATGTGTAGAATTCTGAGGAAAAAAATGAATTTAATCCATTTTGGAATAAGGCTGTAACATAACAAAATGTACAAAAAGTGATGTGCTGTGAATACTTTCCGGATGCGCTGTATTTAACTTGCTTTGAAATGCTACTTACGCTCTCAATATACATTGTACTATAATCATCCATCCATCCATTTTCCAACCCGCTGAATCCGAACACAGGGTCACGGGGGTCTGCTGGAGCCAATCCCAGCGAACACAGGGCACAAGGCAGCAACCAATCCCAGGCAGGGTGCCAACCCACCGTAGGACACACACAAACACACCAAGCACACACTAGGGCCAATTTAGAATCGCCAATCCACCGAATCAGCATGTCTTTGGACTGTGGGAGGAAACCGGAGTGCCCGGAGGAAACCCACGCAGACACGGGGAGAATATGCAAACTCCATGCAGGGAGGACCCGGGAATCGAACCCAGGTCCCCAGGTGTCCCAACTGCGAGGCAGCAGTGCTACCCACTGCGCCACCGTGCCGCCCTACTATAATCATTTATACATAAATACCCAGGCTGAAAAGTAGCCATTGGAACAGTTCAATTATTGTTCAGTTCTTCAGTGAGGGATACTGCTGTTCATATTTTTCTGTTGTCCGTTCTTGCTACTGGGTAGATGTTCCCTTACAAGCCCTAAATATCCACACATTTTACATATTCAGTGAGCTATGTGTGATCAATACCAGGTATGGCCTTAAACACTGATATGATTAGCATATGTATATGTGCTGTATATGGACTGGGCTCTTCTAAGTCCTCAATATAACACATTCTTTCCACAATCTGTGAACAATGCTTCTGCTCTAATCATTCATGGTCTCTGCCTGAAAGTGATGGGTCAGGCCCGCTTTACTAACTTAAGGTCCCTGCCTGAAAGAACTGCCCTTGCTTTACAAATCACAATATCAAATAGTTATTTTTTAATTCTTATTACACATATATTAAAGTAATACCAATGTACAAATTTTAATACAGGTCAGAGTCCTGTACAATGAAACACAGAAATACTTAACAAACTGTAAAATATATAATATCCCTGCACACATGCTAAAGTCCCTTAAATCTAACAATGAATGGAAAAAATATATATTAAAACAATTAACAGAATCCAGCACATGCACCTAAGTAAAAAAAAAAACAGTAAGCATGTATAGAGTCTAGCATTTTAAAATTAAAATGGGATTGGTGTTCATCTGAACACCTCATACAATAACAAAGAATTCTGTGATTTATACAAGATTTCAATGATTTTCAGGTAAGATCAGGTTCTGCAATCCAGCTGTTCTGCAATCAGCACAGTGATAAACATATTGATAAGTTAATATCTTGTAAATAAGCAGAACAGCAGTGCCTTTCAAAGCTTCTACTTAAAAGAAAAATTACACTTCAAAGATTTTTCAAAACACATTGTCTAAACAGTGACAAATGTATTTGGATCAATGTCTTTTGCATTCATTACTCATTTCATTTTCCCAGAAAGGGTTTCTTGCTGGTTTAAAGCAGGTAGGCGCACATGTTTCTTTCTGCATTTGAAAGTGTAGGTGGAGTGGGGAGTTCCTTTCTGAACTGATGAGTTTCCATGGATACGCAATGCCCATTCCTCTCAATAAAAATAGGTAGAGGCTGCCCAGGCATTTGTTTAAAGCTGTCATTCCATAATTGGAGCCCTGCGTGTGCACCTTCATTAAACTGAGGGCATTCTCAACTACCTTCTTTCTCTCCTGCCTGCTTTCCTTGTACCTAGTAATGAGCTGCTGTTAACCAATGTAAAGCTATTATTCAAGGAACTGAATGATCAGTTTCTTCAGAAACAGAATACATCGAAAAATCCAAAATATTCTTTCTATAAAGATTTTTGAGGCAGGAGAAAAAAAGAATCTGATAATTTTGCAACCAACACTACATTCATGTTTTAAATGTATCAGATTCAGCAGTCAAGATGATAATTTTTAAAAACTGTCATTGAAACACTAATTAAGGTGACCTCATACTTCAAACTTTTCAAAATAATCTTTTAATTAGTACATTTAATTTATTTGTGTTTCTAGTAGTCTCTCGTTTTGCAAACTTTTTTAAAACTCAATTAAAGTTTCACAAAGATGGCACAGAGAAATTAATAAAAGGGAACTTTCATAGAGAGACATCTGCAAGATGGGGGCCACTGGGGTCTTGCATAGCTTCAGTATGTGGTTAACTTTCGTATTAAACATACATTTCTTGAATTACTAATCTGACATGCATCCAATTTATATTCTGAAGTCATGAGGTATAACCCAATATTTGATTTTAGTAATTACTGTAGATACAACCAGAACTGGATTAATGTACAGTATATAATGTACAGTATATAAGTATAATTGATATAAGGTGATAGAGCAAAAAATTAGATTATTTTTCAGGCTCTACTATTTTTACTTTGCCGTATATGTTTGTTTTTGATCAGGTCCTGAACATGATTTGTATTTTGATACTGCTGAAGAGCACATGTGTATAGGAAGTTTTTATATTATTACAAATGCAACACTTGCTGGTTACAGATCTTCCGCAGGATCATGCCAGGAGTCAGTGGCTGGAACTGAAGCAATAATCTCGTCCTTTACGATCTAAAACTTAGCCCCAAGGTGACACCAAGTATAAAGCAATATTACACAACAGCTCACAGAATACGCCTGTATGTGAGACCAAAAATCAATAAACAAAAATGAGGATGAAATCATGCATTATGAACCTATGTGCATGCTTACTCTACTGCAATATTGTCATTGACAAAAGATATGAAATAAATGACCTGAGAAGATAAAACTTTGATTTCACAAAATTCATTCTGACCTCAATGATCTTTTATGAAGTCATTATTGAACAGCATTGATAAATGCATTCAGTTAGAAAGTCGCTTATAATGGAGCTGTTGCCACAATTCTGCATGTTTACTGTAGCAGTTCTTTCTTTTAGATTCACTGTTAATAAAAAATAAAAGTAACTTCTTTTGGCCAAACTTCTCATGTAATTTTTAAAATATAAGTATATATAAACCAAAAATACAGAAAATTATCTTTTGTTGTTTAAAAAAAATGCTGTATTATTATTAATAGTAGTAGCATATTGTAAAGTTCTTACTTGCATGCTCAGCCAGCTTAAAACACATTCCTGCACCACGATAAAGGAGGTAATGCATTCAAAAATACTGCATAGCACCATTTTATGTAATAGACATGACAAATCAGCTTACCTGATGTACTCTATAGAACAGTTGGCACACAATATGCCTATTTAGATCAGGGTCACTGGGAGCCAGTGCTGATCCTGACGGCTATGAGTCTATGGACGGCACCAATCCTGAATGGGACATCAATTAATTAAAGAACACAGATACACCTTTAGTCGCTTATGTTGGACCAATTTAAAAGCACTAATCAATTTAAATTATATTTTCTTGAGATATGGGATGAAAATTGGAGTAACCTCACACAATTGTAAGGAAATCATGCAAACTCCACACATTCAGTGACCAGGCTGGAATATGAAACCAGGACTCTGGAACTATCAGACAGCAGCACTAGCCACTGGACCACCTTAACTACCTCCTGCATGAAGTATTTATCCAAAATGTTGTGTTATTACCATTTAAGAACTCTGGAATTTGAAAATATAGAATCACTTTTATGTTTCAATTATTTATTTTAATACACACTTCTTCTGTTAAAGTATTGTGGGGAATTGAGACATATTTTAGCAGCATTGGGTAGAAGTTAAAATAAGAAACCAGTATGAAATGCATGACCATCAGGATGCACATGCATACGCTCACTCATGTAGAGTAATTCAGAAATACGATTTAATTTAGTAATAGTACTTCAAATTATGAAAGAAAACTATAATCAATGATTAGCATTGCTGCCTCAGATCTACTGAGTGCTGGATTCAAATCACAGCCTGAACACAGTCTGTGTGAAGATTGAGTATTAACTCCACATTTACTGTACATGGGTTTCCTTTGACAACACCGGTTTTCCTTATACATCCCTTAGACTGGCCTGTGAGTTTATCTGGCAATTCTAAGATGCTTGTTGACTGGGTGTGGTCAGTGTTGAGTTTGCTGTCTGATGTACTGCTTCCTCATATACAGCGTCAAAACTGTTAAGATAGCCTTTGGCTCTCTGTGACCCTCAGTTGGACTAATGGGTTAGAAAATGGGCTAAAGGAGTGGAATTATAGTTACATTATTCTACACAACAAAAGTAAAATTCCATTTAATTGTGTATAAATTATTCCACTTTCTGTTCAGTGGGTGGCATATGAGGTACGCAAAACTATGTAAATGAGTAGTTACCCATCAAATAAAAGTAAAAGATGAAGAAAGATGTTTAAAGTTCATTGGTTTATTTTATACACATTGTAAGATGTTTGCTGTAATTAATTTTAATTGTTCACCAGTCTGCGGTGGGTTGGCACCCTGCCCAGGATTGGTTCCTGCCTTGTGCCCTGTGTTGGCTGGGATTGGCTCCAGCAGACCCCCGTGACCCTGTGTTCGGATTCAGCGGGTTGGAAAATGGATGGATGGATGGATGGTCACCAGTTATACCCTGAAAATGTCTTTAAATTAAAAAATATAATATTAAATATACACAAGTTATGTTGTTATTTTGTTATTTGCATTACATTTTTAGTGAAAATTGGATTATTGTTTATAATTTAGTGCAGCCACAATGATTTTGGAACTCCCTCCGCCACTCCAAGCCCAGCTTGTGAACCCCAGTTTAAGACCATGTTTTGAAGCAAAACATCAAAAATTGAATTTTTATAATACAGTCATTTGAAAAACTAAACATTAATGTATAGTAAGTCACAGTGTTAGAACTGTTTCTCAGAAAAAGAGATTATTTTGTTTTTTATGTAGTTTTACAGATTGATACTGATTTTTTGAGGCATTCAGATTTATCTGAAGGAAGATTAATAACTTGAGAGTTAGCAGGATACAGCATAACAGGTACAGCATCATGCTGTGCTATCACTTCTTGTGGCTATAATTAAGAAAAGTGAATCAGCAAAGCCCAAACACCTATGCACATAGTTTTTGGAAATGTGTGAATTTGGTCTGGTTTTGAAGAAATAATTTTATTACAATGGAAAATCAGCCACATACTGTACATTGCAAGAATGATATTTAATGTGTATGCTTTAAAAATCACAATCATGGATGAATGGAGAATGTCATAGAGGTGTTAAAATATTTCAATATCCCAAATAAAAGGCTTTTTAATTAAGACTGAAGTTAAGAAGAAATCAAACATATTTTGCTCTTTCCTAATTCTGCAGAAGGTTAATGAAGGGACACAAATGCTCCAAGAAACCTAGTTAAATGGTATTCCATGAAAATAACTGTATTTTATTGTTGAATGTATAATATAAAAAAGATTACAAAGGTAATTGATAATGAATATGCTGGATGTACTAAAATTAAAATGGAGATCTCCTCTTGAGCGTTTCTTTTCTGTTGGGATTGGCTTAGGCTCTTAGTCACCCTGTACTGGATAAGTAGGTTTCAAAACCTGATGCATTAATGGATGGATAAAAAGAGATAGATATATACTCATAATGACAATTTGATTTAGATAGATAGATAGATAGATAGATAGATAGATAGATAGATAGATAGATAGATAGATAGATAGATAGATAGATAGATAGATAGATAGATAGATAGATAGTGTGACCATTCTTAGCAATATACAGTTAATAGCTGTGATCAAACTGGTTTGCAAGTCTCATAGTATATTCATGTATTATGACCACAAGGGACAGACTCCCTGTTTTTGAAGGCAACTGGATTATTTGGGCTCCTATAAAAGATGGTCTTAATCCACTTCTGCAAAGACAGAAAAAAATGCTATGCGATATCTGGAGCAGGACCAATAACAATTTTCATATATGGGCAGCAAAGGTGACCGATTACCAATAAATATTGTATCGATATTGCTGATGTTTTTAAGTATTAGGTTTTCCTTGAAGAAGTATAAATGAAAAGAGGTAGTTTAAGTGCATGATGCTTTTAAATGAACATGTTTTAATTCAACACTTAAACAGATTACATGACAAGTGTTTTTTAATGATACCAAAAACACAGATACATCTGATGTTTGTCATTTTAACTGTACATTGCAGGAGTGGAGAGCACATGTGTGTAATTTTTAAATTGATGGTATTAAGATAATAATTTAGTCCATGTTAACTTAAATATGAAGAATAACCTTCACTGACAGCAAAGCTGTTCAATCATGCATTGAAGGAATTGATAATTAATAATCAATAAGACCCCCCCCCATGGGGATGCCATAAAATGTAAGAAAGAGTATGATTTATCATGTTCACCCAGAGGGAGGGCAATAAATGTTGGAAATGGGAAGATGAATTTTAACTTGTTATTATCAGTTTTAACTTCATCAATACCAGTAATTAATCAAATAATTCATCAAGGTTCCAATTTATTTACTTTACCTTTCCCTGTTGTAGGGAGCAGTGGCCTCATGTATAACGCCGTGCGTAGAACTCACACTATAACATGGCGCAAGCACAAAAGCGGGAATGTGCGTATGCACAGAAAAATCCAGATGCAGAAATCTGTGCGCACACAAACTTTCACGTTCTTCCACTACATAAATCCCGATCAGCGTGAAAAGTAACGTACGTGCACGCGCCTTCTGTCCCGCCCCAACTCCTCCCAGAATTACACCTCTTTGAATATACAAATCAATATAAATAGCCTTCTGTGAAAAGACAATGGAAAAACGTGCTGCTGCTTTGCAGTAAAGAGACTGTGGAAAATTGTGGGTCGCTTCCCGGTTCCTCCCTGTGTGGATAGCGCTTTGAGTACTGAGAAAAGCGCTACATAAATGTAATGAATTATTATTATTATTATTAAAAGCACGGGGGAAAATATAAGAATTTCAGCGAATACCAAGTGGAGGCAAAGGAAAAACATACTATTTGTTGGTTTAAACAGTGGTATAATCAACAAAATGAAGTTGATCGAGTGACAGAGTGTCGGAGAATCTTGAAAGCTTAAGTTCACAAAGTCACACAGTGCCCGAAATAAAAAAGAAATCACATATCAAAGTCACTGTGAAAAGGCGAGTCGTTGCCCACCGTCTGAGTGTAATATGAAAGCTTATTAGGGTACAGACAAAAAAAATAGGCACACAGTGGGAAAAAAGCACGAAATGTCAACTTTAATCTCGAAATTTCCACTTTAATCACGTAGTTTATTTTGCCATTAAAGTAGAACATCATCTTAAAATCGTTTAATTTACTAGTTTCTCAAATCCCATTGTAACCAAAGTAGCACGTTAAATGCTTTGTTCTGTATTCAATCTTCTATGTGCTCTATATGTGTGAATCACTACCTGCTTCTTAAACTGGCTTTCTTTTTCTCCGACAGGACACATACAGTAATCCATTACATTTGTGATATTACAGCTCTCTGAAAAATTAAAATACTGAGATGTATATGTGATATCTTTTTCATGATGATAGGAATGAAAGCATGTTATTAAATATGGGAACACGGTGGCGCAGTGCTTGTTCATGTCTCACGCAAGAGGCTTGCTGCGTCATGCGCAACCTTCAATGAAATAATTTATTGCAGCAGTACTGTCTCTTTCAAACGTACTAACCTCCAATTCCTGTCCTTACTTTTCTTTCACCAAATACCCAATCGCCACACAATCAGCTCTGTAATAGACGTGAAGCCATCTGTAAGCTTAGAACGCCGATTCTTCAAAACTTTTAAGGAACATTGAAATATCTTTGTAGTACATGTTTAATTATTCTATCCGTCTATCCTTCCAGTGTCGCGTCAGCACCAGCAAGAATACAACGCAATGCAGGAACAATCCCTGAACTAGCTAGCACTGCGGCACCGTGTCCTCACATGTTTAATTAATAACAATACAGATTATTTAAATGAAGTTAAAGTTTTATCTGTATAATATAATCAACATCTGCGGTGGGTTGGCACCCTGCCCAGGATTGTTTCCTGCCTTGTGCCCTGTGTTGGCTGGCATTGGCTCCAGCAGACCCCCGTGACCCTGTGTTTGGATTCAGCGGGTTGGAAAATGGATGGATAATATAATCAACATATTTTGCTGCATTTCATCTTAAAAATGATATCGTCATCATATGTAAATGCGCGCTTTATAAAGTGGCGCAGGTTGTGCAATATGATAACTGTAGTGCAAGTTTACAGTGAGGTAATTGTACTTATAAGTACAAACAGTTCTACAAGGAGCACTTGATGGACTAATTGAGTGCGTTTATAGTTCTTGGGATGAAACGTTTTACTAAACCGCAAGTCCGTACAGGAAAGTCTCTGAAGCATTTTGCCGTGGCTCAGGCAGCGTCTGCTTCATGCTGTATACCGATAATTCTCTTTCCAATCAACTGCTGCTGTGATTCCCCACTCAGATACAGTGATATAAAAACTCTGAGTGGTGCAGTGAGAGTAATATGGAAAAAGATGATCTGCTGTGGCAACCCTTAACGGGAGCAGCTGAAACAAGAAGAAGATGCAGGGAGAGTAACAACGCTAAAGCAGTTATGGTATTTGGAATACTATGGCTATTCCCTGGACCATTGTATTGCTGCAGGTTAATTACAATCAGATACATTATACTAATAAACAATATGCAGTTAGTTTCAGTGTATTTATAAAGCCGCGTCAGGAATGCGGATCTAAGCAACAAAGGGTAATCACACAGGAACAGTAGCACTGCTTTGACGCTGGGTGCCGCCAGTCTGCAAAACCGGGCGGAGAAATTGCGTACGCCAGGGTATGAGGTACCGTGGAAATGTGCGTGGCTTTACGCCAAGTTTTACATCGCGATTTGAGCGTGGAAACGTTCGTACAAAACATTTCTGTGCATACGCACCATTTATACATGAGGCATCCAGGTCTCCAGCCTTTAAACCTATATCAAGTTAACTGAAGCACACTTGTTTTATGAAAACAGAATAATACAATTTTTTTGAAAAACACAAGGATTATAGAAACATGATAATGGCATATAAATGTGTATGTATATATATATATATATATATATATATATATATATATATATATGTATATATATTGTGACAGATAGAGGGCGTTATCGCTCTCTTGAACTCTCGGACACCAGGTAAAATCCAAATATTGGTTTATTTATAATAACTATGTGCACAAAGCACCTACACTCCACAATACTCCAATAAACAATTACCAATAATCAATACTCTAAACAATAATCCTCCACTCTCCCAGACATGTTGCCACCCTTCCACCCAGCTCAGCTCGATGTCTGGGATTTCCCACAGTCCTTTTATAGTCCTTGACCCGGAAATGTTTTGCTCTCTCTGTCCATGTGACTAGGAACACTTCCGGGTCATATAAAAACTCTTCTTCATCCCGGAAGCATGTCATTCCTCTTGTCCATGTGGATCGGACGTACTTACGGGGCGTAGGGCAAATAGTCGCTGCTCCTCCCTGCAGCATCTTCTAGTGGCCCCTGTGGTATCCAGCAAGGCTGTAAAGGAAAACTCCAATGTCCATAATTCCCTGCTGGCATTCAGGGCACCTCCATGCTGCAGGGAGGGCTCTGCCTGGCGGCCTGGGTGTATTGGCCGGGATGAAAGGCCGGCCATATCTCACAATATATATATATATACACTGCTCAAAAAAATTAAAGGAACACTTTGAAAACACATCAGATCTCAATGGGAAAAAAAATCCTGCTGGATATCTATACCGATATGGACAAGGTAATGTGTTAGGAAAGAAAGGATGCCACATCATTTGATGGAAATTAAAATTATCAACCTACAAAGGGCTGAATTCAAAGACACCCCGAAAATCAAAGTGAAAAAAATGATGCAGCAGGCTAATCCATTTTGCTGAAATTTCATTGCAGCAACTCAAAATTGTACTCAGTAGTTTATATGGCCCCCACGTGCTTGTATGCATGCAAGGAACAACATTGGGGCATGCTCCTAATTAGACCACAAATGGTGTCCTGGAGGATCTCCTCCCAGATCTGGACCAGGGCATCACTGAGCTCCTGGACAGTCTGAAGTGCAACCTGGCGGTGTCAGATGGACTGAAACATAATGTCCCAGAGGTGTTCTATTGGATTTAGGTCAGGTGAGCGTGGGGGCCAGTCAATGGTATCAATTCCTTCATCCTCCAGGAACTGCCTGCATACTCTCGCCACATGAGGCCAGGCATTGTCATGCACCAGGAGGAACCAGGGACCCACTGCTCCAGCATAGGGTCTGACAATGGGTCCAAGGATTTCATCCTGATACCTATTGGCAGTCAAGGTGCCATTGTCTAGCCTGTAGAGGTCTGTGCGTCCCTCCATGGATATGCCTCCTCATACCATCACTGACCCACCACCAAACTGGTCATGCTGAACGATGTTACAGGTACCATAACGTTGTCCACAGCTTCTCCAGACCCTTTCACGTCTGTCACATGTGCTCAGGCTAAACCTGCTCTCATCTGTGAAAAGCACAGGGTGCCAGTGGTGGACCTGCCAATTCTGGTATTCTATGGCACATGCCAGTCAAGCTTCATGGTGATGGGCAGTGAGAACAAGGCCCAGTACAGGACATCGTGCCCTCAGGCCACCCTCATGAAGTCTGTTTCTGATTGTTTGGTCAGAGAAATTCACACCAGTGGCCTGCTGGAGGTCATTTTGTAGGGTTCTGGCAGTGCTCATCATGTTCATCCTTTCCCAAAGGAGCATATACCGGTCCTGCTGATGGGTTAAGGACCTTCTACGGCCCTGTCCAGCTCTCCTAGAGTAACTGCATGTAGACTGTGCTGGGAGACACAGCAAACCTTCTGGCAATGGCATGTATTGATGTTCCATCCTGGAGAAGTTGGACTACCTGTGAAACCTCTGTAGGGTCCAGGTATCGCCTCATGCTAGCAGTAGTGACACTGACTGTAGCCAAATGCAAAATGAGAGAAAAAACAGTCAGAAAAGATGAGGAAGGAAAAATATCAGTGGCCTCCACCTGTTAAACCATTCCTGTTTTAGAGGTTGTCTCATTGTTGCCCCTCTAGTGCAGTTGTTGTTAATTTCATTAACACCAAAGCAGCTGAAACTGATTAACAACCCCCTCTGCTACTTAGCTGACCAGATTGATATCACAGAAGTTTCATTGACATGATGTTATACTCTGATTAAAAAGTGTTTATATACACACAGTATCTGTTGACATATACTGTGAGTCAGGACGCATACAGACTAGACAGACAAACACATAACACAGAGAGCCTGGATGTTTACTGGTTATTTAGACTTCTAATTTAACTTGGCACAAATAAACACCTTTACGGCACCAAGTCTTTCAAGATTATGTCCAGTGTTGAGTGGAGATATTGCTTTGTTGTTTCTCCAGGTTCAAGTGGAGGCTTCTTCTTGTATTTAAATGCATTCTTTCTCTTTGCTGCATGATCCTTTATTTGTGGTTTGCATGCTTTGTTCAGCTAACTCCTTTTCCGTGCCATCTGCATCTCTTTTTGGCACAAGAGTTTACATGCTGAATTTCCCTTGTTGAAATGATGGATGCTTTTGGCTTGACAGAATGATTGTGAATTTCTGATACACAAAGAGAAATACTGTAGGGTGTCAGTTCTCCATTCCTGAAACAGAGGACGGCTCATTGGCTTTAATTTCAGAGTGCAGGTTTCAGAGGTTTTCATTCATGGTGGAGAGAATGGTGGAGAATCCCAGAGAGGTTTCCCCGAGAGAATCCCACAGGAGTTCAGTTAAAGTGTCCAGATAATAGCACAGAGAATATGAGTGTAACTAGTTTTAAGATAATGTATAACCTATCTTGACTGGATTAAAGTCACTTTCATTTACAAAATCAGTGTGTCCTCCATGGCATGTTCTTCTTTCCATCAGAGTTGTCATTCATTGATTTACAGCTCTTTGTTCCTGCTTGAGTCCATTTCATGCCTTTTGGCTCAAGATGTCTGCAGAGGGGCCTCTGGAGAGGTGTCAGCGCAACTTTGTTTTGCACCTTTGTTATCAAATGATGAACAGGCAGATCCTAGTAAAATATGGATACCTTTGTTCCCTGTTAAATCTGCTTTCTTAACAGGTCTGGAGCACCATAAAAGCCTAGCACAATGGGTAATTATCACTTTGTCCTACAGCAATTTCATGATGCTTATATGAAGTAAGAAATTTTTTAGGGGATTAATGAATGAATAAATGAATCACTGCCCAAGTGTATATTCTGAGAGATGAGTGCCTTAATTAAATTAATTAAGTTGAAATATATTTAACTGCATATACCTGTGCACAATATGTGTTATTTAATGTAGATTATTTTTATGCAACCAATAGTGTGTTTGTCATAGGCATGTCCAGCTTTATTTATTTTTACATTTTCGTCTTTTAAATGCTTTACTAATTTAATTTGCACATATTATGATGGCTCAAAGAAACAGTACCTGTTTGATAGGATACTGGAACATTTTAATCTGTATATCTCCCAGAATCCCACAACCTAAGAAAGTAGGCTTGAAAAAAGTAACGTAAGAGCACTAATCATAAGTCATATTATTTGAAAATGTTTTTCACATTTAAAATGGCTTTTGTTCGGTAGTTGAGGCAATTGACGTGATTCCCTGAAAAACACCATCCTTCCCTTCAAAAGTCTAAGCTTTCTTATTTAATTCTGCAGCTGTTTGTTTGTACAACTTTTTATTTCAGCTGGGAAAGTGGGTTTTTCAAAGTTTTAAAAATGTTCCATGGTATAAGTCAGTAAAGCATTCCAGATTTCTGTTCAAAGTCTTGTAGCAAACATCATAACTAGAGCTAGAAGTAGGGCCAGTGCGTGGAATAATGCCACCTGAGGCAAGGTACATTTTTTCCACCCATCAACTGCCAACTACCACATCCCTGCCCAATCCTAACACACACACACATATACACACCTAGATTTATCATTACTACAGTATTCCCTCGCTACTTCGCGGTTCACTTTTCGCGGATTCACGACTTCGCGGGTTTTTAAATACAAGTGCTTGCCCGCCTATCGCGGAAGTTATGTTCCAGACCCATCAGCAACAAGAGAAAATCCGCGATATAGAAAGACATTTTAAATAAACATTTTTTTACTTTAAGCCTTAAAATACCCATCCCACATGCTTTAAACACATGTAAACTTATAAAACACACTTTATTAACACATATGATGTGTGGATGTCGGGCTAAGGATATGAGTAACATCTCACTATTATAAAACATTTTAACTTCATGCAAGACAAGACAGTGAGACAGGAAAATAGGTGATGTACACCTAAAAGCCTGATTGTACAGGCTTTTAAATTATTGACACGCAGAGCGACAAGCAGCACAAAGCCAGCACAAAGTCCACTTCTCCTTAGCGTTCATTCAGCTCCCCACCCCCTTGACAATGCGAAGTGGCAGGAGCATACTGCGCCTCCGGGGAGGGGTGTTTGAGTGAATGTGCGTTCAGCCCTCACACCCCCCACTCCTCCTCCTCCTTCCGAACGCGCAGAGCGACAAGCAGGCATTTTGGCAGAAGCAGCACAAAGTCCATTTCTGCTCTGCTGAGAGTTCAGCTGCCCCCCTTCACAAAGCGAGTGCAGACACATTGACGTCTGATTGCTGCGTGCAGTGTGCAGTGTTGGTCTGCGGTGTTTAAGAATGCAGAAAGTGTTTAAGAGCATAGGAAGTGTTTATAAGAGCGTGGAACGGTTAACAAGAGAGTGAGAAAGGTTTATAAGAGTGTGGGAAGGTTTTATAAAGCCTTAAAATATGTATAAATAATAAAATAAATATAGGTCGCTACTTCGCGGATTTTCACCTATCGCGGGGTGCTCTGGAACGTAACCCCTGCGATAGGTGAGGGATTACTGTATAGGAATCAGACAATTCTCCAAATTCACATATAATATGTATTGCTATATAGGTTAGGTTAGGTTTCTTTATTTAGTCATGTTTACACAGGAAAACATGAAATTTGCCTTCTCAGTTGCATCTAATAACAGGTAACAGACAGAATGAAATAAAACAGGTTTCATATAGGTTTCATGATACAGTGCATTCTTGCCACAATGGACAAAATTAAATAAACAAATATAAAATATAAAATAATAAAAGATTACCTTTAAAACAATAATCCCAAAATAGGAATTAAAAACAATTTAAAAACTGAATGTGAATCTCATCCCACACACTTTTTTTGTTCATTTTTGTTCATTTCATACTCCATCTTACAAGATAAAAGGTGCTGTGCATACTTATGAGATTTTTAACAGACCTCTGTTGTGACTGACACCTTAAACACATTCCAGAAAATAACAAAATATTAGAAAATGGTATAAACAAAATATGTACAATGCAATATGCATGTACAGTGACCTGTAAGAAACACTGGGGAAAGGTGGACAAAAATTAAATGCTGCAACATTCATTCAATATAATAATAATAATTCATCAATAATAAAAAAACAATAATCCTAATTCTGGTGTGGACTAGGAGACACAGAGATGGCAAAGTAAAGTAAATTTTAGTACATTTATTCAAAGTATAAGCATCTCTGAAATGGGCCTACATTAAAACTTGTATTATAACTCCACAAATCCCATCCACTGTTGCTCAGAATCATCATTGGCTTGATGGTTATATTCTTCACATTCCCCCATGGCATCTCCTGCCATGCAAAAAAGTGTTCCACAGCTAGAAAAACATACGCTGCACATTCATTGGATAATAATATTGCAGCATTTACATATATTTGCAATGATATGGTAAAGAAGAATTATGGGTAAATGTTAGAGACAATAATGCTTTAATATTATATCCAGCAGGGGGTGCATGCTATTTGGGAAGAGGTTCATTAGAGATTGCAGCCATCACTAAACCCATATATATATATATATATATATATATATATATATATATATATATACATACATACATACATACATACATACATATATATATATATATATATATATATATATATATATATATATATATATATATATATATATATACAGTATATATATATATATATTCACGGTATTCATAGTCTGTGTCACAATCTGATTGTATGGGTGGTTACCTACCAGGTAACGCTTGTGGTTGTATATATATATATATATATATATATATATGAATGGAAGAGAAGGTCTGTGATACGGTTTGCATATTTGCAGCTGGAGATCCACAAAGGGAGAAAAAATGAATCATGTATCATAAAGTAGTTTTTATTCCTGAGCTTTCAATCCCTATCAGGGGTCTTCATCAGAGGATAATGCTTAGACTTACAAGAATCAAAGGCAATATATAGCAACACATTAAGTTTGGGGGGGAGAGGTGACTAAGTCCGTATGATCAAGGGGGGGGGGGGGGGGTTGTATAAAGCCGTCCGGTTTGGACACCAGGACAATGGGACTGGACCACGGGCTGTGACTTTCTTCGATAATGTCCATGTCCAATAAGGTCTTTCCCGGATAACCACACCCGGGTCTGTCACAATATCGTGCTGAATCAGCGCAGTCCGACCTGGTGCTTCGCTGACCACTTCCGGGACGAACAGGATTGCTCCTTCAAGCTCCTGTTGTTGGAGGGGCATCAAATTGTTGCCGAGGTGAAGCGATATATTTTTGGAGAAAAGAGAGAGGGTGGACTCGGAAGGAGGTTGCTCCTCCCTGGTCTTCCACAACTTTAAGAAGTTCACGTGATACGTGAACGTTTTCTCAGTTGGTCGACGATTTGGTTGGCTAACCAAATAGTCAACGAGTCCTTTTCTTTCTTTAACCTCGTACGGGCCCTGCCAATGGGCCAGCAGTTTTGAGTGGGAGGTGGACATGAGCACCAGTATGCGATCCCCCAGCTGAAATTCTTGAAAGGGAGGATTTCCTATTATAATTTCGGGCTTGCGCTGCTTGAGCCCGAGACATGTGGTCTTTTAGTATAGGCCTGATTTTATCTAATCAATCGCGTAATTGCATGAAATATTCCAACAGATTTGTGTTGGGAAGTGCCTCCCCCTCCCAACCTTCTTTTAGTAACTCCAAAATGCCCCGGGGCTGGCGCCCATATAAAAGTTCAAATGGGGAAAATCCCGAGGAGGCTCGAGGCACCTCCTGATACGCAAAAAGTACTAAAGGTAGGAGCTGGTCCCAATTCCTTCCTTCCGTGTTGACTACCTTACGGAGCATCTGTTTAAGGATTTGGTTCAATCTTTCTACCAATCCGTCCATCTGAGGGTGATAAACAGACGTTTTGAGATGCTTAATATGGAGTAACTTGGCCACCTCCCTGAACGTATCCGAAGTAAAGGGTGTACCTTGATCCGTGAGGATTTCTTTAGGTATGCCCACTCGGGAAAATAATCCTACCAATTCCCGTGCAACATTTTTTGTATTAGCAGCTTTCAGGGGGACTGCTTCGGGATACCATGTTGCATAATCCACCATGACCAATATATATGTGTGGCCTCTGGCTGAAGGCTCTAGGGGTCCAACGAGATCGACTCTGATCTGCTCAAAGGGAACGTCAATAAGGGGAATCGGGATTAGAGGCGCTCGGTCCCTCCTGGGAATCTGGCGTAACTGACAGACTGGACAAGACTGACAGAAACAGCGGACCTCCTCATTGATCCCGTGCCAATAAAATTGGAGTTTAATCATCTCCAATGTTTTTCGGCCCCGAGGTGGGCGCCTAAGAGGTGGGCACGTGCTAGGTCGCAGACCTCCCGCCGGTAGGTTTGCGGCACTAACAGCAACTTCCGTACCTTGCCTTCGTGTTCCGCAACACGGTATAACAAGTCATTTTCTAAGACAAAGTAGGGTCCCTGGAGTGGCATCCTCCCGAGGCGTAATCGCACCCGGTTGTACTTCCGGATCGGGGTGCGTCCCTGAAAGGCGTCCCCTCGGGCCGTCCACGTCATCAGTTGCCAATGAGCACAGTGTGGGAGCAGTTTGGAGAGTCCCCTGACCATCCATAAGTAGACCCAGTTTGTGTACAGGAGTGGTGACAGTTTTACCGCATTTATTTTTAGACCAATCTTGTCCCAATATAACCGGATAGGGGGGTTCAGGCAACACCGCAACTAAAAGCTGTTTCGGAGTCCCCTTCCATGCTATATAACACCTTGCGGACCTGTATGATCTGGTGTCTCCGTGCACACATTTTATACTCGACTTTTTAGTGAGCCACTGTTGCGGTAAAACATAATGGTGAGCAACAATGGTGATATTGCTCCCGGAATCAAACAAAGCCATCACCGACTGCCCATTCACCAACACCATTCCCGTATGTGTAAATGCCAGAGGGTTTGAAAGCGCACAGTACCTCTCTCCTCTCGCGTAGCTGCAGTCCATCGGTTCCGCGTTGAGGGGGCAGGTAGGAAGAATGTGTCCCACCTCGCCACACTTGAAACAGCGCGGCGGGGTGAGCACCCGGTCTTTCGTCTTCGCTGGCGACTCCGTGGTGACAGCATGACGGGGGGGCTCCTGTGTGGTGACCCTTCCCTGTCGGGCCATGCGAGCAGGTTTCTCAGACTCCCCGATTTGGTTTACCGCCAGCTGTCGCTCCAAGACCTCCAGGAGCCCATTCATACCCCGGAAGGGATGTCTCCGGACCTGCTGGGTGAGGTAGTCCAGCATGGCATATACTAACGCCTCACAGGCTGCCTGCTTAACCACCTGGCGGGCTTGATTAATATCTGGCCGTAGCCATCGCCCAAGTTTGCCAGAGAACTCGAACGCCCATTCCGCTCGTGGCCACTGATTTCTGGCCGCCGTCCTCTCGAAGATGGTCAGGTAGGCTTCCAGGTCATCTGTTTCTGTAAGGGGAACAATTTGAGGAGGTGGAGGTCTTGCGTTGTCTGGCCTCGCAGCCTCTGCAGCCGCCAACCGTCTCTTTATTTGTGTGAGCTCTCTCTGTGTGGTGCTTGATCCATCTTGACCGCCTGGAGTTTTTTTTCCAAGTTATTTAGTACAGCGTTCAGGTCTTGCCCTTCCATCATTTTCGGGCTCTATCCTGCCGACTACGCCAGTCTGCGAAGAAACAAAGTCACACAGTATAAACTTTTGGGGTTTCCGCCCCGGTTTACTGAAACATAAGAAGAGAAAGGTTAGTGTGCTGCCTCTGTCCCTCGGCATGAGTTGTCGCGATGTGGTCTGAGTCCTTAAACTGCTCCCCATGCGCTCATGCGTGACAATATATATATACATACTTATAGTGTATCATTCCCTAGTGGTACGGAGGTCATCGAAAGAATCAGTAACACTAATGGAAGATTATATTTGGTGACATGTACTGACATGTGGCAAGGCATTGTGAAACGTGTAAAATTTTTAAAGGTGTATTATTGTTTTATATTGTAAAAAAAAAAATACTTGAAAATGCCTCCCTGACCAAAGCACTGCCTGATGCGATCACCTTGTTGCCAGCCCTGGATGCCCACAATATTTCTTAACGCATTATATAGGCTATGTTAATTGCAAAAATTAATGTTGAGTTAACTTTCCCAGGCCTGATATACTTAAATTAGATTCTTTTTTTTTTTGAAATACAAAAAAAACAAAATAGTTTCTATATCTTGTCTGAAATGTCATACCTCAGATGTGTATTTTTCTGAGAGATACTGTACCTTCAGCAGTGATGATTCCATTGACAACATCTTTGAGCTCTGACAATCATGTGATAACCAGTTCACAGACAAATTTCAAGACAGCATGTAGCTGTTATTCATGTTTATAAGGGCACATTTGTATAAAGAATTAATTTTTATTAATTTCGCAGATTAGGATAGATATAAGGAAAATGAATGGCAATTCCATGAACTGGCATGTGGCTTCAAAATGCGCACGTATCATTTGTATTCTTGGATGCTCATGGTGTGCTGAGGTGCTGAGAAGTGCTTTACAAGTTCATCACCATTTACGTCAAATATTTCTCATTATTTTTAAAGGTAGTATATAAACAAGGCACAGAATGTCTGTGTAATTTTTAAGGTTCATACCTGATGGATAACATAATGTTTGTAATAATAACTGCAAGCGTGCGTGGAAAGTGAGCACATATGTGTTTTTGCAAGTGTGAGAATTGTGCTAGGTTTTGGTTATTTAGATTTCAAGACTGAAAAATAAAGAGCGTTCTAGCAAGTGAGAAACTGTGTACTTCGTAGATACAACAATACCTAAATTTTTAATATTGTTATTTTGTAATATTTATTCCATGCCACCTGAGCTGATCATCCCATCACCTCACCACATACGCCAAATCTGACTAAAAGGTACTGTATGTTTGTGTAATTGCAGTTTTTAAATCACCCCTTTTGATTCCAGTGACTGTATATTTAGAGAGTATCTTTTTGAATTATAAAGTTGTGAATATCTTTCACCATATATTCCCTTCCAGAACTGTGCTCTTAGGAATTCACTGTGATCATGAAAATCTAGCCTTCCTAAAATTCCATATAACTCATGTAAACTTTGTCTTATTTTATTAGCAGTGATTTATTTTCTGTCGACTATGAAAGCACTTGAGACTTTTGTCCTCTTCTCATTGCCAACAAGCTTTAACAACTACAAATCTATTGATGGTGTGACAGTGACATAGTGGTTATAACTGCTGCCAGGTTCCGTATCGTCCTGATCACAGCTTGTCTGAAGTTTGCATAATTTACTCTGATCCATGCAGATTTTGTACCAAACATGTGTATGAGCGTGTCCTGTAATGAACTGATATCCCACCCACCCATCAAGCAATGCTCTCAATACTGCAAATGTAAGCTCTGGTATCCTGTACTATTATAATAAAACAGAATCTTTGGAAAATTGTTTCCTGTGAATACTTATATTTGCATGTTATTTATTACTCTTCATCATTTACCGTATTTTAACACAATATCTGTATATAGATAGATAGATAGATAGATAGATAGATAGATAGATAGATAGATAGATAGATAGATAGATAGATAGATAGATATGAAAAGGAAGTGTCGTGAATGGATAATTCAGGAGAGTTTCTATGACAGGAATTATGTGAAAATTTCCACACTTGTTTTTTCTTTCAGTTAAAGTCAGTCATTTTCTAACCCACTTAGACTTAGTCCTGAACAGAGTTGTGAGGGGTGCTGGAGCCTCTTCCAGCTAGCATAGGGCGCAAGGCAAGAACAAGCCTGGATGGTACACCAGTCACAGGGCAGACACAACCCAATCACACATCCGGACCAATTTAATATTGTGAATCCGCCTAACCTGCATGTGTTTGGGCATTGGGAGGAAACCGGAGGACTCTGAGGAAACCCATGGAAACACAGGGAGAACATGCAAACTCCATGAAGGGAGGACATGGGACATGAACTCTGGTCTCCTTACTGCAGTGCTATCACTGAGCCACTGTGCTGCTCCCAGTTAATGTTAGCATGCGTTTTGTTCAGAATTATTCAACTGTATTAATTGCTGTAGTATTCACATTAGAAATATGCCATTTGGGAAAGCCATAGAGTGAAAGGTTCAGTTAATTTTCATTAGATCACACATCTTTTTTTTTTAATGTAAGTGTGATTTGGTTTGAATTTACTTTATTTTTTTTTATGAAAGCAGAAAGAGTTATTATACAAAACTGAATGCAAAACTATGCACTTTAAGAGTGCAGTAGCTGCTGAGATCTGAATGATGAATGGCTCACTGGTAGTAGCTGAGCCAAAATTAGCTTGGAGGTTTTGCACATATTGATTATAATCCACATGTAGTTTAATTTGTATTTCTCCAAGTGAAGAGAGGGATTCTTGCTAATATCAAAGTACTCTACTTCTTCATTTGTGTCCAAAAGCATTTAAAATAATTTACAAATGCGGCACACTTGCCAGATATAAACAATGCATGAACTGTTTTCGCACAAATATTTTAGGCTAAGCTGTCAAGTATGCACTGAAGGGAATTAATACTAAATAAGAAAGAGGACTTCTTTCTACAGAGGATGAAGTGACAGTCTGAAAACTGTGCCCAGTCATTTTGTTCAAATAGTTATCATATGTTGATGTCTGGCAAGAAATAACAGGATGATAACATTTTCTAAGTAAACTGCTAGCTGAACAAACAGCGCAGTCTGATATAATAGTTTTTACTTTTTTGTAGAAATTCTTATATTCTACAATTTTTGCTCTTGCATGCATTGACAGAGTAAGTAATAACATATAATGCTATTATTGGTGTAATACTGCCAGAGAAAAATTACCAAAAAAACAATTTTCTAAAAGATAAGTGACTATAAGATATAGAGTCTTTATCAACACATAATGAATCCTATATATTGTACACCATAATCTCAATGGCTGTAAAAAGATTAGAAAAACATTCACAAAGGCATGAATGGTAACAGAAATGACAGTAATTTCTGCCACATTATGTGGAAAGAATAATAAAGGTATTGCAGCATACATTTTCTTTTATATGAGGAAGAGGTTTTGTAAAGTTTGGATCATGCATATCATACTCTTCCAAATTAAATGTTTATTTAATATATAAAATTTGAACCATTGCATTAATTTGTGTCACATTAATAATTTGTAGTGTGCTAAAGACCATTGTATTATAGTTTTAGTGCCAGACTGTTCCTGTTGCTTGATACAGTTTTTATTTTTTATGCACTCACACATTTACTGAACCCACTTAATCTAAAGGCTTTCTTAACTGAGGATGTAGCACCAGTCTATTGCAGTGCTCACACACTCATACACACAAACACACACACAAACCCCACAGCAGGCCAGTTCAGAGTCACTAATGAACTTAATGTGCATGTCTCTGGGAATAACAGAAAAATAACATGCCCCTTACTGGACTAGGAATTGAAATCAGTCTAGTGGACCTGTAAGGCAGCAGTTCTATCCACTGCACGCCATACCATATGTCTAACATAACATAAGAGTCTCAAGCTTGCTTAATTCAGTTCAGGATTATAGGAGGCTATCCTATTTCAGCATCACAGGGTGCAAGGCAGGAAGTAGCCCAGACCGATTCAGGACTCGTTGTTCATACTCACAATTATGCCCGTACAAGGGCCAAATTAGACATTGCCAGATAACATGTATGAGGTGTGACAATTTAATTTCTGGAATTAACCTGTAGAACAAATAGTTAGGTATCTGTGTACTAGCAGCTACTGTCACCTTAAACGTATTATCCGTCCATTGCTATGTATTTAGTTAGACAACATTGTCATTGCTTGAAAAATACCTGGTATTCTGTTTTTAGAAAACCCTTGAGATCCTTTTTACATTACGCAGCACGTCAGTGTGACGATGCGGGTTTGTGCATGCTCCCATCTTCTGTCTGGGAGCCCTTGAACCCTGCACCGTCAATAATTACCGATGAGATAAGCAGTGAGGCAACAACATAGCAAGGGGATGGTGTACAAAAGTGGCAAGTGCTTTTATTTAAAACAACAGAACAAAAGAAATTGTGTTCAAATTAAATAAGGTGCTGTGCTTTATCATAAAGTCTTCATTAAATAAATAATCCATAAAACAAGAGTGAAAAGAGGAGGTTATAATCATTAGAAAAAAGTCTTCTTAAAAACGAGGTTAAAATAACGCAGGAATCATTCCTTTTTTAAAAAAACAACAACAAGCCCGGAGTCTCCTTTTCTCTGGCGGCTCCCCTGGTTCATCCTTCTGGGCCCTGCAACAGGAGAGTCACCCTCTCAGCAGCTGGCCTTCTCTCCACTGTCCAACTGTTCGGTTCGCCTTACCGATCCCTGGCTACGGTAGACCCCGCCAAACAGTGACTTGGGATTCCCCAATGACCAGGGCTCTCATGCTGGAGAAATCCACGTCCCAAGTCCCGACTCCCGCTGCCTTCCACGGCCTTCACCACTGGTCACTCCTGCTACATGATCACTCAGCAAGAGTGACCACTACTACTACTCCCGGGTGTCGGCCCAACACCCAGGCTTCCTGTACAGCTGCATGCGCGAGCCTGCACTCACTCGCTCACTCTCCCATACCGGCTTTCTCTATTTCCCCTGTGTTCTGCTTTCTCCTGCAACCTCCGTTCATTCTTGTTTTCTCTTTTTTTTCCTTTTTCTCTTTTCATTTTCCCCTAGCCACCTCGCGCTTCTATTTTATCAAGAGGGCATGGCAGCTGTAGCAGATTAGCAGCCCCAGGAACAATCACGGATGCGGGCGGTCTCTCACCTGTGCACTTAGGTGAGAAACGCCCACACCATGAATCGCCCTGAGAACCGCTTCAGCCACACAACCACCACGCCCCCTTGCTAAGCCGCGAGCGCGGTGATTATTTATTTTAAAAACTGGCCTTAGAATGGCAGCTGGGGACCCACTATACCACAGTCAGGAATGTCTGAAAATCTTCTTTCCTTCATGGTAGTTTTTATTTTTGAATAAAGCCAAAACATTACAAGGTGCTAAAACAGGTGAATAGGCTGCAAGATCCAATTTAGTAATTGATTTCTATGCCAGGAAGTCGCAAACACTGAGTGCATCCTGACTTGGATGAAATTTTATAAAAGATCATCCACTCCTGGCGTAGCCATTCATATTTTCTTGCTACTTATTGAACCTCTTATTGCCAATCTGATATACTTGACTTTTTCATAGCAAACACACCATACACCACTTTCAATAGTTCCAGCAGTTCAGTAACACTTTATAATGGCGACTGTATGTGGCCTTTCAGAGAATTAAATTGTCACCTTAACTTTTTAAAATACACTGAAATAAATAACTGCAAGAGTTATGAGGACCTATTATCTTAATTCTTCTTGCCATATCATATGCACTTCAGAACAGGTAATCTACCTGAAGCTAAACATGTCCGGACTCGGCCAGTATTTGGAAAAGCTTGGGTTGAAGCCGGATGAGGTTTTGGCAGGGCTAGAAGGGGGTGCTTACCATGTGGTCTGAATGTGGAACACAATGCCCCGGTGCAATGACGGGGACACTGTGCTGTAAAAATGGCTCTGTACATCGGATAAGATGTAAAATCGAGATCTTGACTGTCTGTGGTCATAAATGATCCCTGGGCATCCTTTGTAAAGAGTAGGATGTATCCTGATGTCCTGGCTATATTGCCCACCATGGCCTAGTAATTCTGGCACCCTAATACAATACAGTACAATACAGTCCATTATTGTATAGCCCAAAATCACACAGGAAGTGCTGCAATGGGCTTTAACAGGCCCTGCCTCTTGACAACCTTGACTTGACTCTCTAAGAAGACAAGGAAAAACACCCAAAAAAAAACCTTGTAGGAAAAAATGGAAGAAACCTTGGGAAAGGCAGTTCAAAGAGAGACCCCTTTCCAGGTAGATTGGGCGTGCAGTGGGTGTCAAAAGAAGGGGGTCAATACAATACAATACAATACACAGAACAGAACAAATCCTCAATACAGTATAAAATAAAAAGTTTTTTTTTTAGAAGTAAAAAAAATAAAAATTTTAGAAGTACGGAGCAGAATTTAACAGTAGATGATATCACATAATAAGATTTGGATATTTTTAGAGTCCTGGAGACCTCATCCATCAAGCTGCCTCCCCCATTTGGCCATTCCACGAGTGAAACAGTGCTGGACCAGCCAATCCGATGAAAGGATCCCTCTTTCCCACGATTCCTGCGATCCTCCATCAGGGATGACTTTACCTTAGGCAGGCAAAACAACTTGGCAGGTGGGCCGTGGCACCAAGTGCCACATTTGAGTACCGAGAAGAGAAACAGAAAAGGTGAGGGTTAGTATCCAATTATAACTATCATGTTACTTATGTTTTAGTGCTAATGACTAACAACAGAGATGCAGTATGTATAGTTAATCAGCAGCTCTAGTCAGGATATGCTAAACTGAAGTAGTGAGTCTTCAGCCGGGATTTAAAAGCTGAGACCGAAGGGGCATCTCTTATAGTAGCAGGCAGACCATTCCACAGTTTAGGGGCCCAGTAACTAAAAGCTCGACCTCCCACTGTTATTTTATTAATCCTTGGAACCATAAGCAGACCGGCATCTTGAGATCTTAATGTGTGCTCTGGTTTGTAAGTCATGATAAGTTCAAACAAGTAAGCCGGACCTTGGCCATTTAATGCTTTATATGTTAAAAGGAGGATTTTGAAATCTGCCCTAAACTTAACCGGGAGACAGTGTAAGGATTTAAGAACTGGAGTTATGTGTTCGTATTTTCTTGTTCTTGTAATAATTCTTGCAGCCGCATTTTGGATTAACTGAAGGCTGTATAGAGAACAATTTGAACATCCAGTGAAAACTGCATTGCAGTAGTCAATCCTACTAGAGATAAATGCATGAATTAATTTCTCAGAATCCTGTTTATTTAGAAAGCGCCTTAATTTCCTAACATTTTTTAGATGGAAGAAACATGTTTTGGACAACTTTGCAATATGCGCTTTAAATGACACGCTAGAGTCAAAGATAACGCCTAGATTGCGGGCTGATTCAGTAAAATTAATTGGGATTCCAACTAAGTTAAATGATGACAAAATATTGTTATGATCAGCGTCATTCCCTCCAACAATTAACATCTCTGTTTTATCTGTGTTTAAAGACAAGTAGTTCTCATTCATCCACTCCTTTAATTCGCTAACACAACTAATTAAAGACAACATCGGAGAAACTTTATTTGATTTAAATGAAAGGTATAACTGGGTGTCATCTGCATACGAGTGAAAATTAACATTATGTTTCCTAATGATAGATCCCAGTGGAAGCATGTACAGTGAAAACAGTAAAGGTCCCAGTACTGAGCTCTGCGGGACACCGAATTGAACTTCTGTGTATAATGATGGAGTACTGTCAGCACATTTCTGTACATATTGGAATCGATTTGATAAGTAAGAACTAAACCAAGCGAGCACGGTGCCTGTAAGCCCAACATCATTTTCTAGCCTGTGCAGTAAAATAGAATGGTCGATGGTGTCAAATGCTGCACTTAAGTCCAACAACATAATTACAGTGGAGTTTCCTTCATTAGAGGATATCAGAATGTCGTTTACAACCCGCGTTAGTGCCATTTCTGTACAATGACCAGTGCGAAAACCAGACTGGAATTTCTCAAATAAATTGTAATGCGTAAGGTGTGTCTGAAGCTGACTGGCGACTACTTTTTCTAGTATTTTAGAGAGAAACGGTAGATTTGAAATAGGCCTATAATTATTTAGTATGTGTGGGTCTAGGTCTGACTTTTTAAGTAATGGTTTAATGACTGACACTTTTAGTGTAGGTACTGTGCCATGCAATAATGAACTACTGATAATGTTTAGAATAGGCGCTGCAAGAACATCCATTGCACTTTTTACTAGTTTTGTTGGCACTGGATCTAGGGAACAAGTAGTGAGCTTCATTTTAGAAATTAAAGTTAAGACTTCCTGCTAATCATTCCTGCCTCTATTGGCTCACTGTCTCTTACAACTTCACCACATAATAGCTAATGTGTGGTGAACGTATTGCCACAAAATGGCCGTTGTTGCATCATCCAGGTGGATGCTGAATATTAGTGGTTATTGATGTGGCTTCCCATTCACTGTAGTGAGAAAAACACTATTTAAATGTAAAGAATTATTATGTTTGTGAATGTAAGTTTGTATGTTCTTGTGTACACTGAGGTGAACTAGTGCCACTTTGCCTTGATATTTGCCTTGGTACTGAGAGACTCTAGCACAGTTGCAAAAATAATTCAAACTAGCCAACCCGTGGCATAGCATACGCCACATAATTATTTATTGATGACTGAACACTTTCTGAAAGATACAGTTGTTCAAATGGGGTGGGATTGAGGATACAACTGTGAGTGAATGAAAAGACGGAACTCTGGAGAGAGCAACATACAATTGTTCATGACTGAAAACTGGTTTTGGCAGATACAGGCATATCTTTTTGAAAGTTTGTCCCTGTGCCTTATTAATTGTCATTGCAAACGGCAATCTAACAGGAAATTGTCTGCGTGTAAAAGTAAAAGGCAAATTTGAATCTGATGGGGTCAGGGATATCCGGGGAATAAGGACAGTTTGTGAGGTAGCAGCTGTGATAGTCTTACACTCCAGTACATTGCGGTGAATGCTGGTAAAAGAAAGTCTAGTGCCATTACAGAGACCTTTTGCTGGCAGGAGGTTTCTGAGAAGCATGATGACTGAACCAATTTTAATTTTGAGTTTATGCGGAGGTATGCCAGTGAGAGTAAGACTATTAAGAAATTCTTCCGGGAATAAAAGTTGATCTGCAGGATCGTCTGTGACGATCAACGCTGGTGAATGTCACTTCGTCGGTAGGGATAGGTTTCAGCACTTGTTCATTAAGGTGTAGCGAGTCTTCGTTGGTGACGCTTAATATAGCTCACGTGCTGAGTTGTTCCAGAGTGACAGTTGAGAAGTCGATGTCGCCATATAGTTGTTGAACGGGATCAGAAATAAAAGGAAAACAATGTGAAGGCAATGTCACAGGTGTTCTGTTTTTCCATCTCCAACATAAGGACAGTTTGTGACAGGATGTGTTTGGAAAATGAACAGTCAATGTGGCGCACAGGTGCATGTGGACTGTACACAAGATGAAAGCGACACAGGTGAGGAGTTGGGGCCGGGGCTCTGTCTTGCATGCATCCGGGGAATAAGGACAGTTTGTGAGGTAGCAGCTGCAATAGTTTAACACTCCAGTACATTGCGGTGAATGCTGGTAACAGTCAGGTGGGCGGGGAGGCAGGCAAGCCATCAAATACACTATGCTCTTAGTATTGTATGAATCAGGTGTTTGTAGACAAAGGTTTTCCCCGTTCCTGCAGAACCATCTAAGAAGAAGCATGTTTGTCGCGTTTGGGAATCACTGTATGCAGTGTGTAAAACAGTTTGTGAGTGTGGCAGGAGGAGGGTTAGAGTTCGCGGGCGGGGCTCTGTCGTGTGTATCCAATGGTCTTAGAGTTGTTGGGCGTGGCTCTGTCGTGTCGTGCGTAGTGAATTGTTGGTGTGCGGGGCTTGGTGAGTTGGCGGGCAGGGCTCAGTCTTACGTCTTGCCTGCCATTGTCGGCTGCTTTAGTGAATTATATATATAGATAATATGAAAAACTGTATAAGAAACACAAAACAGCACTGCATCTGTGTAACCCTAATACACAAAGTACTAGAATATATGCATACTTTACACGGACCCAATGGATTGCCACTCATTTGTCTTGCTCTTTTTAGCTTACTTAGTTATTTTATAAGGACTGCTCCAATTTGTAACACTAGATTGGTGACTGTGGTGATTATTTCCTTTTCATAAGCTGCCTGTACAGCTAGAACTGAAGTTACTCATTTGAATAATGAAACAGCACCGCATACTGCTGACTCATCACTGATGTTGCTGTTGTTGTTCCTGCTTTACCCCGCTGATGCAAGAGCCAACACCATTACAATTATATTCCCTTTGAGGACACAAAATCATGTCCCCTTCAGTGGACAAACTGCCTTCTATTTAAAACTTTGAAACATCAGTCCAGAACACCTACTGCCATTTTTATGCACCACAGTCCTTATGTCTTTATATATATATAGGTGAGGTGTTTGGCTTGCAGCACTTCCATGAAGACTACTTTTGATGAGACGTCTCTGGACTATAGATGGTCCCAGTGGTTTCTGCTAGTTCTGAGCTAATAGCACTTTCCCATGGCTGACCACACCATTTCAGGTGCGTCTGCAGAAAAGCATGCACAGCACATGGGGAAACACCTCTCTGCCTCAAAATTTCCACCAGACGAGCCATTGATGATGCAGAATGACCACCCTGTGTCTTGTTGCTATGCTCATTTTCGCCATGGTGTAAGATTTTTCAGGCTAAGCCACCAGATGTACTGTTACCTCACGTTTTTAGTATGGTTGTCCCTTGCCCAGTTTTTTTCCACCTCACAGCTGTTTCTGTTTCAGTTAATCGCTTTGGTTCAACCTGCGCATGATGTCATTGATTATTAGCACCTCTTTGTTATATTTATTTAATCAAGCAATGGGCTATATGCCTACAAAGATCTCTCTTTTTTAACTGGTGATTAATCCATTTAAACATTTAAAAATCTTTTTGTATTGCATCACTTTTTGCAAAAGGAATGTTTAGAACTGCAAAATACACCTCTTTTCGATTAGGGTGTTGTACCGTGTTAGCCATTATGAATGTAGAGAAAAGCCAAGCAAAATGACACCTTTTATTGGCTAACTAGAAAGATTACAATATGCAAGCTTTCGAGGCAACTCAGGCCCCTTCTTCAGGCAAGATGTAATAATGATTACATCTTGCCTGAAGAAGGGGCCTGAGTTGCCTCGAAAGCTTGCATATTGTAATCTTTCTAGTTAGCCAATAAAAGGTGTCATTTTGCTTGGCTTTTCTCTACCTCTTTTCGATTGAGATTAATCATGAGGAAAAAAAATAACTGTCTATATCAAATATTTTTGAGAATAATTTAAAATGCTTAAGTGTTTTGCACACTACCCTATAAACAAATATCCTTTGCATTTATTAAAGCTGGTGGGGCAGTGGGTTGCTCTGTTTCCTTGCAGATCCAGCATCCTAAGTTAAATCTTATAAATGCTTATACATGCTCTTATACGTGCTCCTTGTGTCTGTGCTTTTTTCTGAGTACCCCAGTTTTTTCCCACATCCCAAAGATGTGCACAATATGTTTATTGGCATTTTTGCATTGGTCCAAGTGAATGGACTTTGTGATGGACTGTACCATCTACAGCTCTCTATGACCCTGAAAATGATGAAGCAGTTTTGAGTTATATTGTTATATTTAGGTTCTTTATCAGACATACTTACAGTGAGTACAGTTAACTATCATGTGTATACATAGTATGCATAGTTAGTCATTGTTTTTATAAATAGTACAAGGACAGAAGAGCTGGAGAACAGCACAGAAAAGCAAGAATAAACTCTGGATGAGGTGCCAGCCTATCAAAGAGCACCATCATGCACAAAAAGGATCCTCGTCCAATGAATTCAAAGCTGTTAATCTAACAGCATATCCTTTCACTTCTTCTTCTTCATTTCGGCTGCTCCCGTTAGGGGTTGGCACAGGTGATCATCTTTTTCCATATTTTCCTGTCTTCTGCATCTTGCTCTGCTACACCCATCACCTGCATGTCCTCTCTCATCACATCCTTATATCTTCTCTTAGGCCTTCCTCTTTTTCTCTTGCCTGGCAGCTCTATCCTTAGCATCCTTTTCCCAATATACTCAGCATCTCTCCTCTGCACATGTCCAAACCAATGCAATCTCGCCTCTCTGACTTTGTCTCCCAACCATCAAACTTGAGCTGATCCTCTAATGTACTCATTTCTAATCCTGTCCATCCTTGTCACGCCCAATGCAAATCTTAACATCTTTAACTCTGCCACTTCCAGCTCTGTCTCCTGCTTTCTGGTCAGTGCCACCGTCTCTAACCCATATAACATAGCTGGTCTCACTACCATCCTGTAGACCTTCCCTTTCTCTTATGCTGATATCTGTTTGTCACAAATCACTCCTGACACTCTTCTCCACCCATTCCACCCTGCCTGCACTCTCTTTTTCACATTTCTTCCACAATCCCCATTACCCTGTACTAATATCCCAAGTATTTGAACTCATCCACCTTCGCCAACTCTACTCCCTGCATCCTTATCTCACAGCATATCCTTTTACTATAGGTGAAACTTTGAAGGAAAACCCAGTAGACACAGGAAGAACATTCAAAAGCTCAAAGGTAGTCTGATAGCTGGGATTGATGCTCTGTGTGACAGAATCCCTCCCCCAAAAAGTTACCATGCAATCAAAATCCAATCAACTATTATTTATTCATAGACAAAATACGAAAAAAAATATGAATATTGCATTTTAGAAAGTTTGAAATAATCTTTTCGTTGATGTACAGTTTAATTCAAAACATGTCACAAAGAGTCTGCCTTTTTAACAGTGCATGGTAAATTAATTTGGAAATAGGATGAGACCCTTGAGAGCTCTCTCCATCTCATGAAATCCTGCATTAGCCCTAGTGCACATTCACTCATCTCCTGCTCATTTACTTCCTCTTCTCTGTTGTTTCTGTGTGCCATTAGATTAGACTGTCCAGATTTTAAAAAGAAAATTGTCGTCGTTTAAGGGCCCAGAAAGCAGCTCTCTTTCTCTAATAATGTTCACCTTTCGTTAACTCACATTACAGTACAGCAGTTCTTATGATTCCCAGCTTCATGATAGAAAAGTATGGGATCTGGATGAAGGTACTTGTAAAAAAACATCAGTGTTTTGAAAAATCAATTAAAAAGTGTTTTTTGGTTGGAATGCATCACATGTTGAGCTTCTACTTATAGAAATTGGATTAGTGTTAAAGGTATAATTTATGTTCTTCTACAAAGTGTTTCCTGATTTTTTTCATTAACTCTAGTAGTTAGCAACCATTTTCCATATTAACAGCTGGAAAAATCTTCTCTGACTGCCAATATTAAGGCACATTTACACAGCTAGCAATGACAAGAACATAAGAACAGTGAGTAAGACTTCCCTCATTATAAATGAATATATTACACAGTTTCTCTGCCCTTTCCTTGACAATTTTCTAACAGCAATCATTGTGCTTCTACAATGTCCAGAACCACAGAAATCCTGCTTTTCCCTCGCCAATTACTGATACACAATGCTTTTTAATTAACTGTCTAGATCGATTTTGTTTCTTCACTGTAAATGAAACATAATTAAACCATTTTACATAAAACAGTCATATATTTTTTAGTCTGAAAGGAGAGGTTAGATGGAAATACATCATTGTGCTGTGGTGACTCTTACACGTTCTCTTCTTGATGCCAATTTGAAGTATTATACCCTCACCTTGCCTGTGTAATTATTGATTAGTGCTTCACTAGGTTCTTGGCCTAGAAAAAAAATTCTATGTAAGTTTTCATATATTTTTAACCTTTCTTTCAATACACTGTGCAACATAATTCCATTCCATGAGGAAGTAAGAAAACTTATTATGGGCATTTCTATAAACAAATGTTTAAGTTTGTAAGTTATTTTTATATTGAGAAGGAGACACAAATCAGCAATGGATAATCATCAAAGGGTATGTTTACCTTAATAGCTTTATTTAAAAAAATATTTTGCTTAAGTTTTCTATGCTAAAGAAATAGATAATAATGTCTTTAAGAACTGAAAACTGAAACATTTTTAAGGTGTGCATGGCTACTACTGCCTCACTGCATAAGGAACATACCCTTGAATCTTAGTCCAGTCAATGTCTGTGTGGACTTTGCACATTCTTCTCATGTCCATTTTCTTATTTTTTAAGTTTACTAGGGGGATGATTGCTTTGGTATCTCTAATTTGGCCAATATGAATGAATTTAATGTGTGCCCGAGTGCTCCCGGCAATTAGCTGGAGTCTGTCGTACATTTCCTCCCAGTGCCTGATCTTGCCAGAACAGTCCTGTAACACCATAGCAAGGTTTAGAAAACTGATCTTTTTCTAACAAATAGAGCAGTAAGGCAAAATGCTGTAATATTCCATTTCACTGTGAGGTGCACATAAGACGAATAAAGTTGAAATATTTATTCATCCATTTGAATGACCTTGCACATCCTTCTTCTGTCACACAAGTACTTTTGACTAATGAATTATTTACCAGAAGTGAGTAAGGCTACTGGGTCAGTGTGCCTCTATAATGCCTCACTGTGACTGCTCTTTTATCATTAGCCATGTTTTTTCAACTTTTTTGTAGTTTGTGTGTGTGTTTAAGGGGTTTCCCATAATATTTCTTGAGCTTCTGTACAAAATTAAATGTTCCCTCGGGGACAAATAAAGTACTATCTATCTATCTATCTATCTATCTATCTATCTATCTATCTATCTATCTATCTATCTATCTATCTATCTATCTATCTATCTATCTATCTATCTATCTATCTATCTATCTATCTATCTATCTATCTATCTAAATCAAATTGACATTTTATCCATCCATTAATGCATCAGGTTTTGAAACCTACTTATCCAGTGCAGGGTGACTAAGAGCCTAAGCCAATCCCAGCAGCAAAGAAAAGCTCAAGAGAGATCTCCATTATAATTTTAGTACATCCAGCATATGCATTATCAATTACCTTTGTAATCTTTTTTTATATTATACATTCAACAAAAAAATACAGTTATTTTAATGGAATACCATTTAACTAGGTTTCTTGGAGTATGTGTGTCCCTTCATTAACCTTCTGCAGAATTACGAAAGAGCAAAATATGTTTGATTTCTTCTTAACTTCAGTCTTAATTAAATAGCCTTTTATTTGGAATATTGAAATATTTTAACACCTCTATGACATTCTCCATTCACCCACGATTGTGATTTTTAAAGCATACACATTAAATATCATTCTTGCAATGTATAGTATGTGGCTGATTTTCCATTGTAATAAAATTATTTCTTCAAAACCAGACCAAATTCACACATTTCCAAAAACTATGTGCATAGGTGTTTGGGCTTTGCTGATTCACTTTTCTTAATTATAGCCACAAGAAGTGATGGCACAGCATGATGCTGTACGTGTTATTCTGTATCCTACCAACTCAAGGGTAGACAAAACCCAAAAATGTCAGAGCTGAGGACAAGACAAGAAACAACACTGGTCAGGGATTTAGTCTATTGGAGTGAATACATGCCACACATACGCATAACGGAATAATTTACATGTCCTATAAACATAACAGAACAATCTAGATGAGAACAGGCCATTCAACCCAACAAAGTTCGCTATTCCTATCCACTTAATTCTTCTAACATCAAGTCTAGTTTTGAAAGTCACTAAAGACCTACTGGATCTACTGCCCCACTTGGTAACTTATTGGTTCCTTGTGTAAAGAAAAACTTTGCAAAATTTACCCTTAACACGTTTCCAACTATGTCCCTGTGTTGTTGATAAACTCATTTTAAAATAACGGTCTCGATCCACTGTATTAATTCCCTTCATAATTTTAAACACTTCAATCATGTCTTCTCTTAATCTTCCTTACTTAAACTGTAAAGACTCTGCTCTTTAAATCTTTCCTTATAATTTCTTTTTCTCTGGACCTTTTTTAGTGCTGCTACATCTTTTTTGTAGCCTGGAGACCAAAACTCTACATAGTATTCCTGATGAGGTCTAACCACCTCCTTATAAAGCTTGAAAGTATCATTGGACTTGCATGCTACACATCATGTTATACAACCTAACATTCTGTTAGCCTTGTTAATGGTTTCTGAACACTGTCTGGCAGTTGATATAGACAATTCCACTATGACTCCTAAGTCCTTCTCATAAGGTGCACTTTCAATTTTCAGACTTCCCATGGTGTATTCAAATCTAAAATTTTTGCTTCCTATATGTAACACATTACATTTACTTATATTAATTATCATCTGCTACAAATTTGCCCAAGCCTGTATGCTCTCCAAGTCCCTCTGTAATAAAATATAGTCTTGAGATTGTCGAAGGAGATCAGACTACCTGAGGAAGCCTGGAGCTTTGAGGCAGCATTGCTAGCCACTGCACCATCATGATTCCATGGTAAGGATAGATGAAAAAAAGATAAAAACAAAATTCCACTCTCCAAATAAAGGGCAAAAAAATCAAGGAGATATGACTATGTTATCAAATCTTAAATCCATTGACTGGATTCCAGTAATTTTTACATCAATTTTCAAAAATATTTTAATTTATAATGAAGTGAATACTCTAATGCTCATCCTTTATAGGAAATAGTTAAATCACAATACACAGTTTATTCAATCTTTTCTTTTTCCTTTTGTACAATTCTCCATTTTTTGAGGTTTTCTTTACATAGCATGGGAACAAAAAAAATGCAGAATGAAAACAAAACCCACCCATCTATCAATCTTTAGAGTTGCGAGTCTCCTAAATTAACCAGATCTAGGATTTCTCATTCTGTTACTAAGATAAATTTAGCTGCCATGTCAACTAGTAAAATTACATTCTTTTGATGAAAAAAAAAGACAAGGGAAATAAAAGAGTCGTCTCCAAGGAGAATAAGGAGTGTAAAAATGTTAATTTGCAACAGGTTTGACATAAAGCATAAGACACATTGCCAGAAGGAGAAAAGGGAAACAGAGCATTTGAAGGAAAATGCCTTGACTCCCCTATGAGCATTAAGAAGATAGCTAGTCTGGGTGAGCCCCATGCTGAAATTTTTACATGATTTATTGTTTAAGTTGATTACTTAAACCTGTGGCAATAATGGTTTTGTTTCCGTGGAGGATATCAATATATAGCTGTATTTAGTTTTCCATCATAACAAATTACTCCTGTTGGGCTGTCCATTGCCCGCCCGCCCGCCCGCCCGCCCTATCTATCTATCTATCTATCTATCTATCTATCTATCTATCTATCTATCTATCTATCTATCTATCTATCTATCTATCTATCTATCTATCTATCTATCTATCTATCTATCTATCTATCTATCTATCTATCTATCTATCTATCTATCTATCTATCTATCTATCTATCTCAGCTTGACTACATGCTATCCTATTCTAAGATGGTAGTGTTTTCCTGGCTGATATAACCTTTTCTGATTCATCTTCACTTCAGTTTCCATGAAGCTGCTTAATGTCACCTCACAGGTGGTGCAGTGATAGTGCTGCTGCTTTGCAGTAAGGAGACTGTGGAAGATTGTGGGTTCGTTTCCCGGTTCCTCCTGTGTGGATAGCACTTTGAGTACTAAGAAAAGTGCTATATAAATGTAATGAATTATTTATTATTATTAATCTGTCCTATTAAATCAGCTTTTTCATGCCAAGCAAAGTCTGTCTTGATCCTATTACCTGATTTTAATGTAGCTGCAGTTTTGGTTTCTGTTTGGCTGCTTATCCATCAAGAATGTTATGATTTTTTCTTTTGGTCAACATCTAAACTCCAATACAGATTGATTTTTGTGTATCTGTGCAAAAGTCAAGCATCAGTTTCAATGGAAGTGGTCCATCTGTGCTTTTCATCTGTTTTATCTGTGCAGCCATTTGAACCACAATCCTGTTTCTGAGCTTAGCGAGTGTGCCTGTTTTAGCCACACTTTCCTATATTACTGTGAAAGCTGTGTACTAAAGTTTTGCCTGTTTTGGCAGTACCATTTTCCAGTATTGGTAAAGCTATGTAATGGGATTTATATGATACGTTAATATTGGTAGTTTCCTAAAATTGGATCATTCAAATTCTTGGCTTACCTTGTGAGTATTCTTTCTATTTTTGTTATTTAAAGTTGAATATTACTGTACTGTAATTATTTTTTGGCTTAATCACCCATGCTTCCAGCGTGGCAGATAGTGTAGTCTTAATAGACTTACCTCTACTTTCCTATTGAATTTGCTACATTCATTTATATTTAGTAACACTGTATTTGTCTTGACCCAGTTCCATTATCTAAATGCCTAAATTAATGACTGATTAATTTAATTGGGTAAATTATAAATAATTATTGGTTGTACTTGATTTTATTGGCTTGTAATTTTCTGTAGCCTCCTTAGCAATATGCTTACATCAGGAAAAAATAAGCTAAAAGCATCAAATTGTTTTCAACAAGAAAAAATGCTATTACATGTAACAGAAACATGTAAATGCCAAAAAAAGTCAATACAAATACTGTACAAACGGTATGTCTAGTGTACACTGTCTGTGCTGATGTAGATTTAGTACATATCCTTTCTGTGATGTTTTGAGACATTCACCAACACACAACCTCAGGTTGCAATCATGACATTAGAAGCATGTTTCTTTGCCCACCTTTCTGATATTTTTTCTGTTGTTTGCACAAAACATTGCATCATTGACAAAACCCTTATGTTATTGCAGGTTACCTCAGCGCAAGGCTTAGTGACTTCCACATTTCCCCTGATACAAACATTAACAGTTGCCACATTATGAAAAAAGTGCTGGGGGGCTAATTTCTTGCTTGTCCTTGCCCTTGATCACAATTGGTTTGCCTTTATGTCATACAACTACTATTGCACAACAGTAAAGGCACATGTGACCAAATTCACCAGGCATATCACGGCAGTTCAGGGTCGTATTATGCATCAGTTTCACTTTCCCTGTCAACACATGACGACCAATTCATCACTGTCCTTGATCTGCTATGTATTTGTTTAATACAGGGATCTTGAGACCCTAAATGTTGCGTAATTGCATCAACCTGGGGATTTTCTGAAGAAATGGATTGAACGGAAAAAAAAAGAATAATGCCATACTCCAGGACCAAAATTAGCTCTCATAGGCCTTTTTTGCTTCTGTCAATAACGCTTCAGGTCAAGGAATGCAATTGCTCTTTTTGGTTCCTGAGACACCAGTGTAGAATAATCCTTTTAAATGGCTTTGGACGTCTTTTGATCTCCTATCAGGCTTCTAGGCCGAGGCCCTCAGGGAAATTACTAAAGAGACATTCACTACACCTACATGCTGTACCAACTCCGGATGAAACCTATTGATGAAAATGGCATGTAGAATTATGTTCCCATTACATTTGTGGCTTTTACTTTCTCTCTCTCTGGGCCCTGCCATACCCTTCCTCTAACCTCCCAGATTCTAAACTCTAAAGAATTTTTATGAATCTAGTACTGGAAGTATCCTGACAGGAAGTATTACCTGGCTTTGTAACAACCCACAGCAGGACTGCAAGGCTCTTCAGAGAATGGTATGGTCAGATGAATGCATCACAGGGTGTGAACTCTAACTTCATGAACATCTGTACCAAGCAATGTATGTCTAGAAAAAAGAAAATTATCAGAAATCCCAGCTATCATAACAATGGCCTCTTATCTGGGTCGTGATCAGGGAAACAGTACTGCTGCCTGAAGACCAGTATAGAGAGATTGAGGAAGAGCTTCTTTCCACAATCAATGTGCATCCTAAATGAGGACAATGCTAAGACATACATGTTGCCCTAATGTTAATTCTCCTATATTAAGTTTTCCATTTACTCACTATATATTATGTAATGTTAATGTAATAATGCCATTGTACATGTATGTATGTATTGATATTTATAGATGTAAGTATTTATTGTACATTGTCTTTTTATATTCTCTACTGCACAGTCTTGGAGTTCAGCAATTAAGTATTTTACTACATATTGTACTGTTTCACTTGCAACCATTTGCAGACCGGACACATAAATGAAAACATGGTTTTGTGACTAAAAAAGGGATAGAACAGTCATTGAACGAAAGACAATCAATAACTGTATGTTATGATGTTTTGGATGAGACTACAACCTACCCAAAAAATGATAATGATAATTTCCTAAATATAGTATAATTAGTTCTATGACAAAACCAAAAGACCTAATTGAAATTGCTTTCATTCATATTGTTGTACTTCACAGAGTATTGTGTGCTAATGATAAACTTTAGAATCCATGTATTTTACAATGAGACAACAGGTAACCTTTGAAGAAAATTTACATAAGCTTTTCCTAAATATGGAGATGGTACTCTATTACATATACTTGGGGCTTCACATTAATAGGAATCTGGACTGGTCCAGCAACACAGAGGAACCATAAGAAAGGGAAGAGCAGACTCTTTTTTTTCTTGGTATATATGAATAGTGACATTGTTTACTTATTCTACAATCCTGCGATGATCAGAGTGATTTTCTACACTGTAGTGTGCTGGAGCAGTTAGATCACTTCCAGGCAGACTCAATTATGGGGCACATTGTTGACATGCTGGGGGTAGTAGCGGAGGAAAGAATGAAGACAAAATTAATTGTCATTATGAAGTGTGTCAAGAAATGCGATGTTTATTTTTCTTCTTTTTTGTAATTCTTTTATGTATTTTAGGGGTGTTGTTGTTTTTGTATTTTTTTAGCTTATGTGAAATGCTAAATGTTCAAAAGGGGCAAATAAGGTATTATCTATCTATTTATCTATTGTGGCAGGCGGCAGGTATCCATGCCCAGCCGGGACGCCCCTGCACACTATATTCAGGGGGAACAGCCCTGGAAAGTGCAATACCTCCCCCAGGACACTAGATGGCCACCCCCCTAGGCCGGAGTAGTGCCTGGGTTTCCCACAGGGCTCCCTGGGAACTGGAGTTGGGGGCAGCCCTGTTGGGTCCCGCAGGTACCGCCAGGGGGTGCTGTGTTTGGGACTCCTGAGCCCGTGTGGGCAACAGATTCGTCACACCTGGAGATGCCGCCGGAATTCGGTGATCAAGCACTTGGAGTACTTCCAGGTGACCTATAAAAGGAGCCAGCAACCACCACTCAGGGGCCAGAGTCGGGTGGAGGAGGATGACGACAAGGTTGCTAGAGAGGAGAGGTGGTGCCAAGGAGAAGTGTTTGTACTTGTACTGGTAGTTATAAGTGCTTGGGACTGTGTTGTGGCTGGGGGGTTTACGGGGAAGACATGCCCTCCAGCTGAAGAATAATAAAATATTTGTATTTCATACGTGCTTTCTGTGTCAAGTCTGTGCCGGGTCGGGCGCAATATAGCGCCTTTCTGACACTATCTATCTATCTATCTATCTACAGTCATCGCCAAAAGTTTTGAGAATGACACAAGTATTGGTTTTCACAAAAGTTTGCTGCTTCAGTGTTTTTAGATCTTTTTTTCAGATGTTTCTATGGTATACTGAAATATAATTACAAGCTGTGGAGGATTGCCGGCTTCCCAGTCCGGCCCTCACCCCCAGGCCGCTAGGAGGAGCCCTCCGGACAGCATATTCGTGCCCCGAGTTCCAGCAGGGCCTCATGGACTTTGTAGTGTTGTGACACAGCCCTGCTGGATACCTTGGGGGCCGCCAGGAGTCGCTGTAGGGGGGCTAGTGGGCTCTATTATGCCCTATAACCCGGGAGTGTGTCAGCATCACGTGTCCGGAAGAAACGACGTGCTCCCGGGGTGAAGAAAAGGACTGTTTGCCCTGACCCGGAAGGAAAACGGACTTGTGGGTTTGGCCAGGAACCATTTCCGGGTCAGCGTGTATAAAAGGACTGTGGGAAGCCCAGAACACTGAGCTGAGCTGGGAGGTAGGGTGGCAAAGTGTCTGGGCGAGGAGGATTGTGTTTGGTTTATTGAATAGTTTATTGAGTATATGAGTAGTGTGGTGTGTGTAGTGCTTTGTGCACAGTATAATAAAATAAATAATAGTTATTATACTTTCACCTGGTCATCAGAGTGGTACCTGAGGGTTCGAGGGGTGGCTCCACGCCTTAACTGCTACACTGGCGTAGTCGGCAGGATACTCTGGCCGTCCGGTGGCAGAGGATCTGCATTTCCTATAAAATTCGTTGTGGCAGAGAACCCAGGGAAGGTCCCTCTAGTAACCGCGGAGGTGAAAACTCCACCCGCGACCAAGAGCGCTGCAGCTGTGAGCCGTCCTCTACAACAGACTAGTATGGGGAAGAAAACTAGGAAGAAGGTTGAAATTGCCCAGAAAACTTCTGTCCCAGATCCGGTGGAGACGCTGTGGACTTACCTGACGGGCAGTGAGGAAGATCGGGAGCAGCTTAAGGCCACGCAAACCCGAGCAGGGCGGCAGTCGGAACGTTGCCGGATGGCAACTCCCGAAGATTACTACAGGGAGTTGGAGCGAGATCGCCAACGTTCCGAGATATGTGCTGGAAAAATGCCCGAAACGCCGGGAGTATTTGTTTCTTGTTTTGCAGAGGCCTGTCTGCATGACGCGGACAAAGAGCATGCCCACCTCACACCTAGACAAGATGGCCGCGAAGGAAAGAAAGCAAGCCAGTCTAGGCGTCCGCGGAAAGGAAGCCCATTGGCTGATGATGTCCACGTGACCTCGCGCGACGGCGACCAGGAAGAGGGTCAGTTTGGAGCCGTCGGTGAGGTAAATAATTCCCCAATGCGTCTGCGCTCCCTGAAGGGGAAGGGGGCGGCGAGCGAAGCAGCGCCAACTCGATATAAAGATAAAGAGGGGCGGGATGTGACTGAAGGATCTGCCGTCAAAGTAAAAAAGGCAGACCTCAGTCGGCTTGTTGCAGCCACCCGTCCCTCAGAAGACTCCAACTCCCAGGAGACCTTGCGAAGCCCAGCAGAGCACGTGCCAGGAGTGGACGTGCTCATTGGTTCCCGGTCGGCAGGTGACCAAAATAAGGAAATGTATATACCTCCGGCCGAATTAATTGAATATATGGTACGGGATCTCGAAGAGGTACTCGAGCCCGTACTGGCTTTCTTGCAGGGGATCGCGGGCTTGAGGAAACGTCTGGAGGAGCTGGGAGCTACAGTCAAAGCGCCGTTGATAAGACTGGAAGAATACCTTCGGCGCTTAGGCCATGAAGCCCCGGCCTCGATTAATGCGGCGGTGCAGGTAGGTGCTCTCTGTACCGTATATAATAAGGGGATGCAGTGTGAATCGGCACCGCGCTTAATAAGTAGCGGTTGCCAAAGCACTGTGAACCCGACACTGGAGTGTGGCACCATGACAGATTGGCCGGGGGAGGAAGCGATCGTTCGGAGGCATGCGTGTGATATGGCCTGCCGGAGCGAGTCGCCACTCCAGACCCCGACCGATAAATTAAGGGAGTTGTCGCTCATTACTGGAGGGGCGGGGGAAGTGCCGATCTCCCCGGGACAGCTGAATAGTGCTGTTAACCGGAGCGATACGGTACTAATGACGCCGCCTCCGACTTTATATAAGACAACGGGTGTGCAAACAGCAAAGAGGCTCTCTCTTTTCCATAGAGAGCCTCACACTGTGCACAAGCCCCAGAGAAAGCAGGAGATCCCCGAATTAAAACGTGGGTCTCCTGACATATTAAAGAAACGTGCTGAGAGCAGCAAAGCGGCCGAGCTAACCCTGACTGAATTCCCGAGGTGTTTTAGGTCCCGAGAAGAGAGGTGACCAAGGGGACGGTGGCAGTGTTACAACTGCCGTCAACCGGGCCACCTATGGCGAAGTTGTCCCCGGAGGACAGGGGAGCGGTGGAATAGCAGATACACCGTTCCCCCAAGGTTCGCTGGGGGATCTCGACATCGTCGCCAAGGTCTGGACGACGCGTCCTCTTGGAGGAGAACGTCCCTCGCGGGGATCAACGCTCCGCCCCAGTTGGCTTCGCTGAGAGGGGGGAACTGTGGAGGATTGCCGGCTTCCCAGTCTGGCCCTCACCCCCAGGCCACTAGGAGGAGCCCTCCGGACAGCATATTCGTGCCACGAGTTCCAGCAGGGCCTCATGGACTTTGTAGTGTTGTGACACAGCCCTGCTGGATACCTTGGGGGCCGCCAGGAGTCACTGTAGGGGGGCTAGTGGGCTCTTTTATGCCCTATAACCCGGGAGTGCGTCAGCATCACGTGTCCGGAAGAAACGACGTGCTCCCGGGGTGAAGAAAAGGACTGTTTGCCCTGACACGGAAGGAAAACGGACTTGTGGGTTTGGCCAGGAACCATTTCCGGGTCAGGGTGTATAAAAGGACTGTGGGAAGCCCAGAACACTGAGCTGAGCTGGGAGGTAGGGTGGCAAAGTGTCTGGGCGAGGAGGATTGTGTTTGGTTAGAGAGAGTTTACTGATTATATGAGTGTGGTGTGTGGTGTGCTTTGTGCACTGTGTTATAATAAAAAGAAGATTTATTATACTTTCACCTGGTCTCAAGAGTGGTACCTGAGGGTTCAAGAGGTGGCTCCGCGCCTTAACTGCTACAAAGCATTTCATAAGTTTCAAAGGCTTTTATTGACAATTACAATATTTGCAGTGTTGGCCCTTCTTTTTCAAGACCTCTGCAATTTGCCCTGGCATGTTGTCAATCAGCTTCTGGGTCAAATCCTGACTGATGGCAGCCCATTCTTGCATAATCAATGCTTGGTGTTTGTCAGAATTTGTGGGTTTTTGTTTGTCCAACCGCCTCTTGAGGATCGATCAGAAGTTCCCAATGGAATTAAGGTCTGGGGAGTTTCCTGGCCATGGACCCAATATTTCAAAGTTTTGTTCCTGAGCCAATTAGATATCACTTTTGCCTTATGGCACAGTGCTCCATCATGCTGGAAAAGGCATTGTTTGTCACCAAACTGTTCTTGGATGGTTGGGAGAAGTTGCTCTCAGAGGATGTTTTGGTACAGCACCTATTAAAAGCATTCATCACCTTGGAAGTTTTCAGGTTTTATTATTATTTAACATTGGATCACATTGTATTTAATTTTCATTTTTGACACTAATCAACAGAAAGGGAATCTTTAATGTTGAAGTTAAAACAGATCTCTGCAAAGTGATCTGCATACTGTCACACACATGCGCATAGGAGGCAGCTAAAGAACTTGACTAAGGGCAGTTCCGAGGCATGCCGGGATGTGGCAGAGTGCACTGACTCTTTTTCTCCCTTTCCTGTAGACCATTCACGGGAGATTCCACCTGATTCTCTTGACGTCACTTCCGGGACCGAGGCTATGGAAGGAAATCTTGCTGGCTCCGGCCCCTGTGATGTCACGTCCTGGCTCGAACCAATGGCTGAAGAACATGAGCCCGATCCCTATGATCTCACTTCCTGTCTTCCCCTTTAAAAGCCTGCACCTTTTCCCTATTCCCTCAGTTCTGTTTGGACTCGGTTTTGTGCACATCAGTGCTGTGTTATTTTGAGAAAGCAACTTTGCAGCCAGGAAACCAAATTATCACTGTGGCTGCCCCAAACCTTTATATGCCTCTGTCTCGAGTTTGTGACATTGGCATAGTTGGCAGGATGGAGAAGTCCCAGAAGAGAAGGGGACAGGACCTGCAATGCACCCAGTTGGGAGCGTACCAGGGCCGAGTGTTCAGGTGGGGAGGCAAGACCCGGTGCGAGCTCTGCTCCTGGTACACTTAACTAGGCAACCTGGAGAGGCCTGGGAATGTGCGGGAGGGGCTAACAGAATTGGGCTACCCCGGCGGGGGAAGGCAAATGGGGCTTATTATGTTCTCTCAGAGGAGAGTGTCCGCCCCCCTGTGAGACCAGACCCCCGATTTCCACCTAGGGGTGCCCCAGACAGGCAGGTGAGTAAGGTAAAAACCTGGAGGTTGGACCCAGAGCGGCCGATCCTCAAACAAGCCTGGTCCTTATGGGCAAGGGTAGGGCAGTGGTTACGGCCAAATGAAAATAAGCCCTCCCAGGTAATAGAGCAGGTAGTCTGCTATCTGCTCCTATAAGAGCTTCCCCATGGCTTCACCCAGCCGGTCTGGGGTAAGCAGTTTAAGAACTTGGCAGAGCTCATAGAGCTTCTGGAGACAGAAAGGACGGCCTCACAATCTGAGGGAGCAGAACTGTCCCTTTGTCGGACTCAGGCGGAATACGTCCCAAAGACCTAGCCCTCCCCTGTACAACCCGGAGCTTGTATCGGCGTCCCCGGAGCCGCGGGCACGCAAGCCGCCTGGACGCACGGAGGAATGCTCACCCACACAGCTGCAACTTATGCAGCACCCTTCAACAGTTGTCGTCTACACAGTCTGTCTGATCTCAGCTACTGTTGCTTGTAACTTACTGAAGAGTTCTAAGTCTTTTTGTGGCCTCCCTCATTAGTTGTCTTCTTGCACAATCAGATTTTGTGTATAGCCTGCTCTAAAAAGATTTACAATTATGCCATACTCTTTTCGTTTCTTAATGACCGATTTCACTTGACTTCAAGGGATATTCAGTGACTTGTATATTTTTTGTCCTATTCACTGACTTATGCTTTACAGTTTCCTTTTCACAGAGTCTCCTGGAGTGTTCTTTTGTCTTCAGTATGTAGTTTAGGCCTAATTACTTATTCATCACAAGCTGGACCTTCCACATACGCGTACATTTATACTACAATCAATTGAAACCCCTTGACGACCAGGCAGGTGATCTCCATTTAACTAATTATGTTACTTTTAAAACCAATTAGCTACACCAGTGATGATTTAGGTATGTCATATTAAGGGGAGCAAATACTTACACGATTAATTATATTGTGCTTTATATATGTAGATAATTTGCACCACTTTGCAGAGGCCTGTTTCTAATATGCCTTTAAAGAGACTTTTTCTGTTGACAATCAGAATATTATTATCTTACTTTATCTTTTATCTTATTTTTTAATTCATTATCTATCTATCTATCTATCTATCTATCTATCTATCTATCTATCTATCTATCTATCTATTGTGAATTTCCCCTTGGGATTAATTAAGTATCTATCTATCTATCTATCTATCTATCTATCTATCTATCTATCTATCTATCTATCTATCTATCTATCTATCTATCTATCTATCTATCTATCTATCTATCTATCTATCTATCTATCTAAAAAAGTGAGATATTGCAAGAAAGTAAAGCTGTGCCCAAAACGTTGTTCTCCAGCTTCCCACATATATTGCATGCTAATACACAGAATTTAATGTATAATGTTAAAAACCAACCATATTTATCTATAAACCAGTTACAGATTTAGTTGATTTAGTCTATGTAATCTATTGAGCTTTTTTGTTTGATTGGGCATTTTTAGATATTTACATTTATTAAGCCTTCCTTCCAACATGTTGTGCTTTGTAATTTAATGTCGAAATAAACAGCCTATCCAAATATAATATATTGGGGTACTGTGTGGTGCTTCCAGTGACGATCCAATGGAGTCTTGTTCATTTAAGTAGCTTGCTATTCTTAGAAGAATAACTTACTTAACTGCACTAGTTGGGAATCGTGCAAATGTGGCAAACTGGCCATTTTAAAGGCTCCCTTGCAGCTGGCACTAAAACTGCTAATTTCAATCATGGAATAACAACTCATAGTGCTACTGACTCAGCAATGAAGTTAATTTGGGTGAGGCAACGATATAAAAAGTAAAAAAATGTATTACATTTCATTTATTGAAATATTAGTTGAATAATATTGTTGAGAAAAAAAAGTTTAAATTAAAACATATACTAAATCAAAACAATGCTCCTTAAATGTTCAATATTTGTATTGTCTTTAAAATGAGTGGGAAGGGAATCATCTGTGAGCCTAAACTGAAGAGCATCTCTTAGCTCCAACCAGCTTTCCTCCATACCCTGGCCACTCTTTCATAACAGTGGCCTCTGGGCATTACTGGTGAATGTAATATACTATAGCAATAAGAATCAACAACAACTAAACTGCAGTAATTGTAATTTCTTTTTCAGATCTTGCGCCGTATAAAGCAAAATATTAGTAGGCTGCAATGCACTGAAAATGGAGCTCCAGTAATCTTCACTCTTTAAGCAATGACCACAATATCATGACCTGTTATACTAGTGTTCCAATCTGAAATGAATAATTAATAAAAAGTTATCTATACATTTGAGAGCCCCGTCTTCAAACAGTCTTTCTGGGCTTCTAAACTGATCACTTCCAAAGTTTCCTAGCCTACACATATCTGCATTGATACTATTAAAGGACTGTATATTTCAATCTGGGGCTCTCAGCTTACACACAAGTCTACCCTTGTCAGGTGTAACAATCAACCTGAGGTCCAGCCTTTTTAAATCTTGCATTATAGTTCTGTTGTTTCTACATTTAATTCTTCTTAAGTTTACTCAGCCTGTAAAGATAACATTATTCTGCCAATTAACTGTTGATGTCAAAAAAAGTCTTACATATATTTCAAACGCTGTATATTTTTCAGTTGAATGCTAGAATTACAGCTTATATGATTTTAATATTCTACATTGATTTTAAATTGCAGTCGGGCTCACTTCAGATTCTGTGGCTTGTCACACACTGGGGGAGAATGCTTCTGCTTCATGCTACGAGTCTTTTTATTTATTTAATGTACTAGTTTATCAGCTTGAAAGGAGATTCAAATTCACATAATTCAAATTTGCTCAAAGAAAAGATGTAATTTCACTTCTGATGTAAAAATACAATGACCTACCCTGAAAGAAAAATATGAAATATTAAAAAAATGATGAAATAGTCAAACATGTTTAAAAGATTATTAAAAGATTTTTTTTTAATTGCTCCAGAAAACACATCTGGGTAATTACATTAGAAAGCAAACCAATCTGATTTCCCCATGTTTCTAAATTATTTTAGGATTGGTTACTATACATTAACACACAGAACATATTTGAATTATATAAATTTAAAAATATTTACATAATGTATGCAGCAGTTTGTGCTAGTTGCTTTCAAAAATAGTATTGTTCATCAAACAATCTCAATAAACATGAATAAAAAATGAGTCAGTCAGTCAGTCAGTTTCCAACCCACTATATCCTAACACGGGGTCAAGGGGGTCTTCTGGAGCCAATCCCAGCCAACACAGGGTGCAAGGCAGGAACAAATCCCAGGCAGGGTGCCAACCCACCGCAGATAAAAAATAATTTAAATACATTTAAAGCACTATTTTAAAAAATTTGAATAGCAGCCAGCAGTCACAGTTTTCCTAATGTGAGTTCTTTAAAGAGAAGTATAAGCCTAAGATAGTGTGATGAATCTTTCTTAAAAAAGTTGTAGAGTGGGCGCCTGTGTGGGAAATCTGTCCAGAAATGTATGAATGACCTTTATTTCAGCAGGTGGTAGGCTGATGATAATCCATTTACAGATCATGTGTTAGAGTGTTTTGCAAAATTTAAATATATCTCTCAGTCCATTCTTCCATCCATCTTTCCAATCCAGGGAAGGGTTGCAGAGCAGCTGGAGTGCTATGGGTAAGGATAATGCAGCATTGCTCTATTCACTGGATAGTATTAAATTCTTTCTGAATGACATGAATATGTAATTTACACCTAGCATCCAACCCCAGCAAATTTCAATATGGTAAGAGACTTGGGATTATTTTTAATGCTTTGCCATAAAAATATCAGTATACAGGAAAAAAAAAACTCTCCAAAATCTCCACAACAGAATATGAAGTTCATGCATGAATATACTGTACATGCTCATGTTTGAGACTTAACTAAACAGAGATCTTCTCTGTTTAAAATTTCACCAAAGTGTTTTGGCCTCTTGAACATTTGGTGAAAAGGTGTACCTTACAATAAACACCTTAATTAAGCTGAACCCCTATCTAGCTCAGAAATGATCTCCTGACCAATGAAAAACACTGTTCTTCCTTAAAACATGCTCCTCAATTAAAAAAACATTGCTTATTGTTAATGTTGTTGACCTGAACAGGAAAAAATTAGCACCCCTTCGCTCCAAGAAATCTTATGCTTAATAGGAACATGTAGAAAAGGCTACTAAGATGTTAGTCCATCAAAATGCATAAGAAGATCATAATAATATTGCAGAACAATTCCAGATTCAGTATTATTAAACTTAAAGAGATAAGTCACATATTGATGGTGTACAGTAGAACACTGATTGTCTGTGCCCTGGTTTATTGAGGTTCAGCATTACCTGTAATACACTACTTTTCTTATACAGTAAGTACAGCTTTCCCATGAATACTGTACCGAGCGCATATTGCTTCAATACAATTGGGACTTCATGGAGAGGAATGATTTACTGTTTTAAAGTGATCAGGACTTCACGGCTGTCGAGGGAAAAAATAATGGTTCTTTAATGGCATTTTATGGTTCTTTACTGGATTGTGTGCTTTCTCATGGAATCATTTCATTCTAGGAAAGGTTTTCTGCATATTAAGGTGGTTCTTATTGCTTTGAAATAATTCCTAATATTAAAAAAAAATAATGAATGAAATGAATGGTAGGCTACTTATCGGAACACAGACAGATTTGGACTCAGCCTGTAAGCAAAAGTCCATGCACAAGGGAGACATGCAATTGTCACTTCTTAGTGTTTACATAAAAAATATACACTACATCCTTTTCAGCTTTTCTCAAACCAGAAGCTGCTTTCTCCTATAAAACAGAAAAGAACAGAAGACAAACTTCATTTGCTATTTTCACTCTTGTTTCTCATGTTTACTCTTCTTTCTCATGTCTCATGTTTTCACTATTCTTAAATTTCATGTGTCATTTTTCACTTTGATTCTTTTCATAATCTTCTTTCCTTTTGCAGTTTAATAGAAAAAGAAATGTAAAGCTACAGGGTTCTCCAGTTCTCTTTATCTTCTTTCAATGAACCTTTTTTGTTCCTTTGTCTTTCATTTGACATGTCATTTGCTTTTTGCTTCCTTTCTTGCTGTGTCCCTGCTGTCATTTTCCCTGTCATTTCATTTTTATGTGGAGTTGTCTTAGCTTGTGATTCCATATTTTGCTTTACTTGTAAAATTTTTTTCTTGCTACTCACTTTGTGTTTATTTTTAACTTTGAACTTAATTGTAAACTACTCATCAGTCTCTATATCTAGACCACAATCTCTGTTTTTTATCATTCTTTATGCACAGTTCTTTTATTCAAGGTATGAATCTAAGCACACTGTTATTTCTCAACAGAAGTCAGGCTTTTGGCACATAACTTTCAGGGCAGCTGTTGGTGTAAGTAGTAAGAAATAGTACAGTGGGATCTATCAATAGAAAAATGCAACCAGGCAGGATGTGAAGGTAATGCAATAGTTATTGTACTTACCTTTTGACCAAAACCTCTTTGATTGCTTTTTGTAAATTGTTGGGATACAAAACATCAAAACATAACACAAATCAATCAGACAAATGAGAGTAACATATGATTTTACATTTTATCCAACGCAACTCACAAAAGTGGTTAAACATAATTGAGTAGCACTGGGAACAATATAAAATAAGTGTTATAGACCAACGTCACAAAATTGATAATCACAAATGAAGAGCTCTAAACCAGACAAAGCGACACAAGACTAATTATTTGTATCTTCATTATTAAGAGTCTAGCATCAAAACTATTGTCAAAGCACACAGAGTGAGCCAGCACCTTAGGTAAAAATGGACAGCTCATTCCACCAGCTAGGAGCTATACATGTAAAGATTGAGATTAGATGCCATGCACATGTAGAATCACCAGATGCCATTCACTAGCAGACTTGAGTGAGAAGGAGCACAGGAATGAATGAGTGCCTCCATATACTTCCCAAGGATTTGAACAGCTACATGGGAAGCACTGGAGTGACCTGAAATGAAGAGTGGGATGTGTCCATTATGGTTGGTTGAACACAAGATGTGCTGCTGTATTTTGAATCTCCTGTAGTGGCTTAGTAACTTAATACAACTTGGAGTCCTGCCGTGTGCAAAAGTTCGCTGATGACACTGCTATTATGGGCTGCATCAGGAATGGGCTGGAGGAGGAGTATAGGGACCTAATCAATGACTTTGTTAAATGGTGCGACACAAACCACCTACACCTGAACACCAGCAAAACCAAGGAGCTGGTGGTGGATTTTAGGAGGCCCAGACCCCTCATAGACCCAGTGATCATCAAAGGTGACTGTGTGCAGATGGTGCAGACCTATAAATATCTGGTAGTGCAGCTGGATGATAAATTAGACTGGACTGCCAATACTGATGCTCTGTGCAAGAAAGGACAGAGCCGGTTATACTACCTTAGAAGGCTGGCGTCCTTCAACATCTGCAATAAGATGCTACAGATGTTCTATCAGACAGTTGTGGCAAGCGCCCTCTTCTACACAGTGGTGTGCTGGGGAGGCAACATTAAGAGGAAAGACGCCTCACGCCTGGACAAACTGGTGAGGAAGGCAAGCTCTATTGTTGGCATGGAGCTGGACAGTTTAACATCTGTGGCAGAGCGAAGGGCGCTCAGCAAGCTCCTATCAATTATGGAAAATCCACTGCATCCAATTAATAGTATCATCTCCAGACAGAAGAGCAGCTTCAGCGACAGACTGCTGTCACTGTCCTGCTCCACTGACTGATTGAGGAGATCGTTCCTCCCCCAAACTATGTGACTCTTTAATTCCACCCGGGGGGGGTAAACGTTAACATTTAACATTATACATAGTTATTGTCTGTTTTTCACCTGCATTATTATCATTCTTTAATTTAATATTATTTATTGTATCAGTATGCTGCTGCTGAAGAATGTGAATTTCCCATTGGGATTAATAAAGTATCTATCTATCTATCTATCTATCTATCTATCTATCTATCTATCTATCTATCTATCTATCTATCTATCTATCTATCTATCTATCTATCTATCTATCTATCTATCTAGTAGTACATGAAGGTATTCCTGCCAGGAAGATGTTACAGTAAACCAGACATGACAGGACCAATACCTGAACCAGAATTTGTTCTGCATTCCTTGTCAGATATGGGTTAAATTTGTGGATGTTGTACAGAGTGAATCTACATGAGTGAGAGACAATTCCATTGTGGTTAGTGAAGTATAGCTGGTTATAGACCATCACCCCAGGGTTGCATATTGACTTGGTAGGTGTTAAGTGTGATAATATGGCAACTTTACAGAGGCAGAGTGTTTAATAGGCAGACTGACTGGGATAACAAGGTGCTCCATCTTTGGCCAGGTTGAGCTGGAGATGGCGTTCCTTCATCCAAGCTGCGTTATCTGTGAAGCAAGCCAAAATTCTAGCAGAGACCTTGCCATCCATTCAACAAAGAATCAGATTTATAAAATGGTACATATGCCACAGCAGTCTCCTTTATAAATCAATTTGAAACTATGTGCTCATGCATGTGTTTTTAGCTACTCCCTGTCAGTTTCCATCAGTAACTATAAAAACAACTTTTTTGAATATTCATTATCTAATAACCATATAAACTTGGCCTTATTCCTTAGAGATGCCTTCACTATATACCATTGGAGAACACAGAAAAGGAAACTTAACTGAAGGTAAAGATGAGGTATTACTGACATAGGCGGAGTTTAAGGGGTGACCTGGGGGCTTGCCCCTCCCCATTGGATGCACTATGTTACTAAAATAAATCTCAAATAAAGAGAATTTCATCTTGCTCCAGTTTCCTCCTCCAATCCACAGATATGCAGGTTAGGTGAACTGGTTAGGTGCAGGTTAGGTGAACTGGCACTGATAAATCATCTCTGAGGTGTGTGTTTACCCAGCGATTTAGCGAATGGATGGATCAACAAATAATATAATCCATCCTACCCAAAGAATATTTCACTCTTGCATATCACCTATCGTTAAAACAGATAGAGAAATACTTTGTACAATGCTTCAGATTTAGTTTGAGAGAGGCTCTTTCATGTCATGAACATATTGTACACAACGACTCTTTCCAATAATAATAGCTATATTCTAAATTTAGGCATGCGGTTAATAATTCTTTGGTAATACTGTATGTAATTTATTTAATTACTGTTTATTTTTCCACCTTTCCAGTTTCTTACCTGGGTAACTCAACTAGTATAGGTAATAAATCAATTTTACTTGCTATTTCAGTTTCTACAGCTTACCTTTTGCCTCTTATTAAATTGTCTAAAAAGATTCTAGCCACATTCTAGGCCTATGTTATTTAAAATATCATATTTTATGTACATTTTATTGTCGTTCGCTACATTCTTCTTCCACCAGAGGGCTTCTTTCATTTGTAAAATGATATTTATTTCAATTATTTGAAAAGAAACTATTGAATAGTAACCATTCGTATTTTAAAAAATTATCATGCTTAGTCTACATCCACTAGCTCTATTTGTATTGTTCTTTTTACTAATTTATCTTCTATACTCTTAGACTTGTATTTTGTATTTTCTGGACAATCTTCAAATCTCTGTGTTGTATTCACTCACAGATTAAAAGTCACTATTTCCTTCCTATCTGGTTGTAAATCTGTAATCTCAGCAATTTCCGCATTGTTGAATGCCACAGCTGCTAACAATTTTCATGTACTTTCTACATATCCTACACCTCCTATTATTTCCAATGCAATTACTGATTTGCATTATTAGAACTAAATGGTAAATATATAGCACTTTTTTTGAACAAAATGTTATTTCTTTGGATGACTTGTTATTGACTCTTCTCTATTCTGCTTCTCTTCTTGGCATCCTGCATTAGCACTTGGTGCCACATTGCAATGTTACTACTCCTGCCCCTGAATAGTGACATCATAGATGCTGGAATCCTTGGGTTTCAAAGTGCTTCTTATTACACTTTAATTTTTACAGCTGTGTATTTCAGCATGTACCTGAATTACAGTATTGAAGAATACCTAAGAGGGAAAGGATGCCTAGTTGTCCTAGGTAATCAGAACTGTGACTAATCACAGTCTTACCAATCATGGAATCCCAATAGCTTTATTTTCTCTAAGAATGGAGTTAACTGAAGTTTTTGCTTTCATGTACTCTATTGCTTAGTTACCACATCTTAGTTGTTATGCTAGTGAGACTTCATATTACCATAACATCCATCCATTCATCAATTTTCCCAACCAGCTTATCGAGGGAAAGGTTATGGAGCAGCTGGAGCCTATCATAGGGTGCAAGGCATGAACAACACATGGACAGGGAGCCAGTTCATCTCTTGGAAAACATGAAAGGGACAATTTAGCAACTCCGTTCCACCTAACCTGCATATCTTTGGATTGTGGGGGTTACCAGAACACTCAAAGGAAACCAACATGGACATGCCAACTCATCAACTGACTCCAAAGCAGCATGTCTACAACCACACAACCGTGCTGTCTGTTATGAGCTATTTCATCTGTTTTGTCTTTAACTGTGTATTTTCTTAATTTGTGTGTCAGTATATGTAAATATTTTAGTTTTTAATATTTTTTTTCAGTATAGTTTGTAAATTCTTTATATGAAAGCACTTTGTTTACTCTGTGAAGGGGGATAAACTGCATTTAACTAAATGGAATTGTATTTTTCCCCCTTCTTTCTTTTTTATACTGCCCAAATGCTATACTCCTTGACATAAATGTAATTTCAATGTCCAGTTTAACCCTCTTTATCAGTGCTCGCGAAAGACAGTTATTGATCAGTTTAATAAAATATCCACACAAATGGTAACCACCATATTAAATCCCACCAAAGATTTATGCATAATATAAAGCATCTAAAACATGAATGACCTACTTGTATAGACTACTTCATAGACTCAATAGCGTATTATAATTGCAATACAAAAGTTAACACAATGACTTTATTCACTTTCAGAAACCAATTGTGTTTGTTTCTACCTGGAATGGGCATAAACTGTGATATGAATAAACAATTAAAACACTGAATGCATAGCTATAACACTTACCAAAATAAAATAAGGCAATTTTAAAAAGGCAGTTACCTTCTTCTTGTCCACTTTCTTTGAAAACATTTTTCATTTAAAATTGGAGAAAAAGTAACAATGAAAAATCAAAGGCACAGCACTCTTTAACAATAAGAGCACATAACAAATCCCTATGACCTGAATGTTGAACACTCTTCATTTTTTCTGGAAGGGAGGGCAATTTAAGGTTTTGCAAGCATACACGTATTTTACATTTTTTTTTGGAAGAAAATTCAGAACAGAAGATTTTTGATTTGGATAGTGAACTTTGGAGACAATATAACAGAATACCTTTCACATAGAATGATTACAAATATTGAAAGATTTGTGTACTGTTAAGTAGTAAAAGCCCACAATTCAAAGTAACACTTGAAAATGTAATATAATTAATAGTTTTGGCAGGGTATTTCCAGTCCAAAAACATTAATGCAAAGACAGCAATACTAAAAAAAATCAAATAATTTTGCTTTCCAAAGAGTTCATGCGCCTCCCCTGTTTCCCTCCCTCGAAGTGGTCCACGCCTGGTAGATTGCCAGCGATCTTGAATTTTCTCTAAACATACACATCTAGTGCAATGATCGATTTAATCTTTTTTAATTGTTTGGCGCATGGACCATAACAGTTCTTCTGAATATCTCTGGAAATTCTGTTCATCTTGGCATCATGACTTATCATTTGCATGGTTAACACCAAATGACACCAAGCTGGGGCTTCCTACTCTATAATAGTTGGTGAATTAGGTGTACCTGGTCTGAATCTATAACATAAGGGTGTGCTAACTTCTGGCACAATAGAACGTAAAATAAAATGTATTTCTGTTAATTTTTATTAATGGAGTAAAATCAAAGTGTTTTCTTATGCTATAAATTGGTAGCACTGAAATGAAAGGCTGAAGTATTGAACTATAATATTTGAGTTCTAAATACTTAACAAGATGTAATCTAGACCATATGGTGAAACTCTAAACAGTTTAGTTTTCTCCACTTGTCTTGCAGAAAGGCCCAAGATGCCCTTCTCCATGCAGCAGTTATTACAAACATTTACACAAATAATCTTTTGATTGTACTACAAGATGTCCATTTTTGCAAGATTAAATGAGAAGGTGTTGAAACCTGCACACTGATCATCATGCATAACATATCTGGACAACATATTGGTCTTTTACTTCCTTGAGGTAACAGAAGACCCACCCTTCATCTAAATACCAAAAACTACAGCAAGTTTTCACGTCAGACTGAGTCTCTGTAGTAGGACCATATAATGCTATTGAGAGAGTGGAACTAAGTTTGAAATCGCTTTCACCTTTTGTTTTTTTTCCAGCTTTGAACTTTGACTGTGAGAGAAAATCCAAGATGGAATGTCATACCCAGTGATACTGATTCCAATAATACCAAATCCAAGGAATAAGAAAGAATACTATTGCTACTTAACAGTTTTGATAACATTTTTTATATGAAATATATATATATATATTTGAAATCTCTTATAACTAGATTACTAAATTATTGTTTTAATGGCTATTAAAAGGAAGAGATGGCACAAGTTTCACACAGAGTTGGTGAGGTGTGCGTTTTGCCTGTAGTTTCTTAAAAAACAGATTTGTTGTTTTTCATTTCACATCTATATGCGTTTATTTTATACAAATGCTTAACAATTCATACCTTTTTATGTTAGGACATTCCTTGACAGAGCAGAGGCATGCCGGTTTTAGAAGATTTGCCTCACATTTTCCAGTGGTGTACAATTAATTGCCAGACACCTTAAGTATACGAATTTTATGCAATAATTTATCACTTCTAAAAATACTTTTTCAAAATGTATAAACTGTTCACTGCGGTGGGTTGGCACCCTGCCCGGGATTGGTTCCTGCCTTGTGCCCTGTGTTGGCTGGGATTGGCTCCAGCAGACCCCCGTGACCCTGTAGGTAGGAATATAGCGGGTTGGAAAATGGATGGATGGATGGATAAACTGTTCATTTTCATTGTTTATTATTAATATCATTTCTGCATAACTGTTAAACTGTGGAAGATCAGATGCTGCAAAAATGTGTTTTATGAATAATTTTAGGTGAAAGGATATGAAAACAAAGAAAAGCAGTTAAAGGCCAAAGCACATTTTGTTTCAGACAAACAGTAAAAATGTGTCCTCAGTTTTCTGTTTGGTTTTTGACTTTTTTTAAGGCTGATTCTCATTCTTTCCAATTCCCAAATGAAACACTTAAATATCTGGATGCCAGACAAGCATACCTACTGATGGAAAATGAATGCTTTCTAAACAAAATTTGCAGCAGCTATCTGCATTGTTAACATTTTTCTTTTCTTTCTTTTCTTTTTAGAACGTTTTGTTGGATTTGAATATATTCTTTTTTGTGATCAAATTTTTATTAATATAATAAAAAAATTATAAATATGTACTACTAAGAAATGACTGTATGTATGAAGTCTTATGCTATACAACCAGGAACAGTTGCGATGAAAACTCACCACACCATCACTCTCAACTATCGGGTTTGACTGGGGAGACAGAATAATCACAGTTTTAGGTAGACTGCCTCGATCAGTGTGTCCCAACCTCGGTCCTGTGGCCCCCCTGTCGCTGCAGATTTTTGTTCCAAACAGCTTCTGTTTTTAATTGGACACCTGGGCTAATTAAGTGATGTGTTATATCCCAATTTGGTAAAATATATATATATAAAAAAATGTACCAAGCAGTTATATAGGAATAATGTATGTTTTTCTTTTTAACAATATTTTCATCTTGATTTTCATTCTACTTTTCTAGGTGTTCTAATTGTTTAATTAATCCATTATTTACTAATTAGTGGGTCTGTTGCTAAAGTACTTGCAGCCTTTGATTATTTGGTGTTGTTTGCCAGCGTGTCTGCTCTGCTCGTTTTTAATTGTCATTAATAAGATACAAATGCAAGAGGAAAACTGAACAGAGAAAGGGCAAAATATAATGAAATCAACAAAAGAGAGTTAAGCATTTAAATCTATAGCGAAAGCAGAAATATTTCTAAATGTCTTATAAATGTAAAAATCATGCTGCTGTGCTTTTCTAAATGTAGAATAAAAGAAAAATAATACCAGCTAATTAAATGAGATCAGTGCTATCAGGTGTTGTCACTGATTAGGAATCTGGTTGGAACAAAAACCTGCAGTCACAGGGGGGCAACAACAGGACCGAGGTTGGGTCACACTGGCCTAGATGCTCCATTAATTCATGGCGCAGACCGCTGTAGATGAATAAAATTAAAGTATGAGGACTCATACTCCTACAAAGTGATCAGTTCAAATATCTTCCATTTGGATACAAGGAGCAATGCGCACAGAGGGGGAGCGAGGCTTGTGAAGTCTAGGAAAATATGAGTTTCTCATAAAGGTCGCAGTATAACTGACAACATTAAAGAAAGTGAGCAAAAAATTACAAATGAGAAAGCCAGAACAAGAGGACAACAACAGAGCATGTGCACAAACTTTTATGGCAGGTAGGCGCTGGGCAAAGAACTATTCAGTATATACTATGAGGAGTTACATAAAGCCTCTACACATACAGCATGTAAATTAAATAAAGCAATGATTATGGTTCCTCAAGGAAAAGATAATTATTTTTTAGACAGTATCTTGGCAAAGAGGTGGGGATAACAGGAGTTCTTGAAAGCATCAACAGATGAGGGACAGGGTTTTATAGGAGGATTTATGGTGCAAAAAGTAGAGAACAAGACTTAGATTTTTGAGTATGGGGAAGGAGCTTACAAAGGCAGAAAATAGAATGGCTGCATAGACCCTATAGGCTCTTAGTACTGAACAAAGATACAGATAGAAGAAAAAAGGAAAATGAATGAATCACAAAATGAGATTGAAACCATTTAAATGATTCAAACACATGACTACCAAACAGAACACCCAATGTGGTAATGTATAACTACATCCAGACTGATTCAATACCAGGGTATCCCCTAACCATGAACATTTAATGTGGGAATATGTATGTACCATTTGGACACAGAAAACAACTGCCTGTTTGTTTGGTGCCGGATTTGCATAGCATATACTATAGTGGGCCCTTGGCACAGCTTACAAAAATTAAGACTCAAATTGGCACAGTCAAACTGGATGCAGCAGATGGGCCAAGTGATACGGTTCCAAATGTGAAAGTGAGATGCTAACATCACACTTACATGGTTTAAATAAATAAACAATAAATAAGGACAAAATCTCTAACCAGTTAAAAAAGAAGACAGGGTAAAGGCATAACAGATTTTATGTGGTTGAATCTGAGATTGACATTTATCTTCACAAAAGGAAATGAAAACTAAAATATTTTGCCATGGTTGTACCAAAAGCTAGATGTCCACCTGCAGATTTTTATGCCACAGCATCTCTACTGGGTTTAAGTCTGTACTTTAACCAGGTTAGTCCAGAAATTTCATTCTGCTTTGCAACCATTCTGATTTGGGCTTGCTATTGTATTTTGATTTGACCCAGCTATACTCTGGCTTCACAGATGGATGACTGAATATTCTCTTTAGGAACTTTCTCATACTGAGTAGAACTCATGAGTTCTTCAGTTATGGCAAGCCATCCAGTTCATGAAGCAGTAAAGCAACCCAATGCAATTGTGCTATCATCATCAAGTCTAACAATGGTATGAAGTTCTTACAGTGGGATACTGTGTTTGCTGTACATCAGATATGTGGAGTCATAAAAAAACATTTGGTGCAGTTCTCACAGACTTAAGGCTAAGTGGTTAGAGGGTATTTGCTATATTCAGTGTCAATGTACAGTACATGAAGCAGCAATCAAAGAGATTATGCAAAGTTTGTCTTATGTACCTTTTTGGTAGCCAAATAACTCCATATTTGGTTCAAACAACATCCCTCTTTAGCAGCTCTGTTCTGAATTGAAATGATTTCCAGCAATCTTCATTCTGAACATATGTTTTATTTCAAGATTTTTCATGTAGAGGTCTCCAATAAGCATTGACCATAGCTGCTATTGCATGCTGTCACTTAGAGTTTGGTCACATGTAGGAACTGACAATCACTCTGCTTATATCTCTGCAGGCAGCAAGAGAGTTCACAGCCACCTGCTGCTGCATAAGCACAAATACGACAGCATATAGGGATTTCCTGTCCATGTCTTGGCAGAAACTGTTTGCCTTAGATCAGCATTTCCCAACTTGTGAGCAGCAGCACACTGGTGGGTTGTGGATGACCCCGGGTGATACCTTGCCCCCCTCTCACCACTCTGACAATGGCTCATGATTTATAGTGGCATCATCACAGGAAGAATGTGGCCAACCCCAGACAAAACCCCATCCACTGATCTAATGATAACACTCAATTTACAGCACCAGCATTGCAGGTGGATCACAGGTGATCCTGGACAACCTCCCCATCCTCCATTTTGACAAGTGTGCCTGATTCACCAAGAAGGAAAAGCATTGATGATTGTGCATGATTTATCTAATGCTCTGGCACTGTGATAAGTTCCTCTAGAACCTGTACCTGCTGGGAACAAGAGCTGGACTAAGCCATTTAGAAAATGTTATGTTATATAAATATAAACCATTGATCTGTTGACAACAGTTATATAAAAGCATTGCTAATTAATGTTTGATCAATTGTCATCCATGATTTATAAATTAATTGATAGCTAATTGCTGTATAGTAAAGTTTCCTACCTTAGTTTTTTGAGAATTCAGCTATTAAATAACATAGGGTAAAAGAATTTAGTTGAACAGTTTTCATGAGTTTCTGGCCATTATTTGACTAGCTACTTGGGTAAATACAGTACATAAAACTAATTTAATATTATAATCCATTACCAAAAATGGTTGTTTTAGGCTACATTACTTAATGTGTATTTGTTCAATTAAGAATGTCTGCCAATACTTTTTTGGATTATTCATGCAAAGATTAGATGTGATTTTTTTAGGCTAATAAACATTTACATGATGTATTGTGACAATTTCTTGAATACATTTCCTGATGTCAGTTATCCAAATGTAAAACATATGAATAAAGAATGGTACAGTGTCAACATATAAAGGATATGAATAAATGCCCGACCAGTCTCTTTTTGTCTTCAGTTTTATTTTGGAGTTTGCTACTGCAGAGTAATTGTTCCATCAACTTAGTCTGCATGTACTTTTTGGCAAATAGGTACCAGATGAAGATAATAAATTGCAGTAGGCAGCGTTGACACTTTGCTCTATTTTATGATGCGTTTTGAAAATCATTTCTTCCATAAACAACAACTGTTGTATTGGAAAATCAGTCCTGTTATTTGGTGTATTTGGGAGCCAAGACACCAATCACAAATTATACTGTGGGACGTTGGTTTCTTTTTCCTTAACATGAATTAACAAGATGTGAAATGCTGAATGAAGGAATGCATGGTGTTTTTAGCCAGATGTAATTGATTCATTGGCAGCTTGGGTTAAGTTAAAGAATTCATCTATTCATCCAAACCTATAAGCTTTCAGAGTTTATTTTTGTTTCAACTGGGTAAAAATATTTGAAGTTGTAGGAAATTACTGTATTTTACAAAATCCTTTTCAATTGTAATGTAGTTTAAAATTTATACCAGAATTCGTTTATATTGCATGCAACAGTGGGTGACACAGTGATTAGCGGTGTAGCCTCACAGATCCAGAGCCCTAAGTTTGAATCGCTTACCTGGTCATTGTTGATGTAAAATTTAAATGTTTGCCTTTTGTCCGTGTGGATTTTTTCTAGGTCCTCCACTTTTCCTCCCACAACCCCAATAATGCTTGCAGTATAACAGATTCTAAATTGGCCCCATGTTAGTGTGATTGTGGGTGGGTGTGTGTATGCCAGACCAGTGTACCATCGAGAGCTTTTTCTTGTGTTGACCCAATGCTGCCAGGAAAGGTTCTGGCACTTTACATTCCTAAATTAGATTGAGCAGATTTGAGAATACTATACTATGTGCTAATGTTTTTCCTCTTCCTCCCACTTCAGAATGTAAGATTAATGGCCATGCCACCACTGACATCACTTGTATTGTGCACCTTCCTGGACCCACCCCTCCCCGCCTGGAATTTACAGGTCACTCCATCTTTGAGTCCTATCTCCATTGGACTCCCATGTGAAAAGACATCAATATCTTTCATTTTTTAATTAATTTCTTTTTGATTTATTTTCAACATACAGGGTTACAGATGTGCCCCAAACCTTTCTTGTGTCTGCTTCTTGACTTAAAACATGCATTTGAAATAAGTCTAATTGAAAGATGCTTGCACAAGATTACAGATGATGATGAGGATGAGTCCCTTGAAGTCTGCATGCATAGCTGCTTAAAAGGATTCTTCAGTCCCCAGATGTCTTGTATTTGCCAGATGCATTGGGAATGCAGACATCTTGCATGGGTGATGGTGAAGATCTTTTCTTCTTGCTTTTGTGTTTTTTCTGTTTCTATTTGTGAAACATGCATTCCAAATTTGAAGGTCTTGCAGTCCATATGGAATGAACAATGATCACACAAATAACTGATATTCTTAAAAATACTTTGATGTTTATATTACAGAATTGTGTTCTTTTTTCAGACTGATGCCCCTTCAGTTCATTAATTAATCCAGGCTATAAAAGATGTTTTTTGGACATTCCGGGCAGTACAAAGTTCAAATCAATACAGTGTTTGAATCAGTACCTTGCAGTTTGCACTGCTATCAGTTAAAAGGTGGAAAGTATCAATTAAAGACCTCAGCAGGTAAAATTGTAGCTTGCTTGAGCACTTATCAAATGGTAGTTAATTAGTCTTTTTAATTATTTTTAAGATATTATTTCATTTTTTTTTTTTAAATTCAGTTCATTATAGTGAATTTATATATTTATGAAAACAATCTTTAGCATAGCATGCTTTTATCACCATATGCAGGTATATTTTATAAATGTAGTAATGCTTTCAAAGAGATTGCAGATTAACAATATCAGAACCTGTGTGTCATGTTTGTGTAAACTACTAAACAGTTAGAGATGAAAAGAGAATCATTATTGGCGAGTGCAGTCTTTGGGTTTGAGTACACATAAAGGAAACTGGGAATTCATTCATCTATCATAACAAAGAAAAATGAGGAAAAAAAAAACATTAAAATGCAAGACAATTCAAATGCTTAGAAGCAATAAGAAACAGAATAAATCAAATGAATAGGAGAATGATGTCTAAATTGTATATCTGTAGGCCATATGACTGAAAATTGCAATAGAAAAATTAATCTGTAACTAATCTCAACTGGGAGATGACACGTGGCTTTGAAAACTGTGCAGAATGTGAACAAAACAAAGTTGCAAAAGGTCAAAATTATTAAAGCAGAAGTTGGAGAAACTTTGGCAAGCAAAGTCAATGAAAAGAAAAACATAACCTAATTGCAGTTTTCCATAGATAGGATAGAACAAAACCTTCAATATGGTGTTGAAAGTTGCACCTTAGAATAATCAGAGCAGGCATGACAACGAAGGCAAGAAACAAAAACTTAAAACAAGAGAAAGGAAAGGAACAAGTTAGCAGTCTTTCAGGTGAAAGAAGAATAAAATTAGAAGAACAATTGGAACACTAATTTATGATGCAGTGGATGAACTTAAACACATATCTTACACTGAGTAGAGTATGACATTGACAGGTGCTCCAGGTTTTCTACCTTCTTCTAAAAGATTTGTGTATAATATGGGGTGTAGCTTGTGATTGACCGGAACCCCATACAGGGTTGTAACAACCTTGCATCCAAAGCTTCCCTATAGGCATTAGCTCTGTGACCCTGAACTGGATAAGAGAATTCAAAACTAGATGCAAGAATGAATGGAAGGAACCCATGCTTAAGATTAAACCCATACACCTGTTCATCTGATGTGTTATGAAGAATCTGAATTTAAGAGAATGAAAAGTGAACTAGGATAAGGACAAATAGAAATGGGCAAAATAAAAAAAATTGTCAAAAGGCAGGCAGTTATCAAAACCAGAAAGGTGTCTGTTTTGTCTTGGTAGAGTAATATATATATTGCTCTACTTTCCCCTATTGTATTATTAATATGTAGCCTTAGAATCTCACAGACTTACCACTGTTTATAAGGTATTATTGTATATAACTTATCCCCACCTTCCCTTCTATATCTATAACCTTAGGCAATTAGAAATAGTAAAAGACAAGCAGAAGTTAAGTTACAGTTTAAACAATGTATTAGTATTATTGATAATATTCATAAATAATAACAAAATGCAAAGTACATTTGAATATTGGCAACCATACAACCTGATTAAATGATGATATGTAGTTCAGGTGGCACACAGACTTCTGGTTACTTAAATGTCTCTAGTTAAGGCATCATTGATGCTCAGCTTTCAGCCACATGTCTGTTCAAAATGGCTGCTGAGCTGTGCTGTTCATTGTGCTCTTCAGGTTAGCAAGAGAGATGCTTCTTCATCATATGTTGGTTGGTAAGAGAGAGATACTGAGGTTAAACACATACATTTATAGATGTTCTGTCCAACCCCGAGAGCCAATAGCACATCATGGTACTTAAAGGCTTCTGAACCAAGCCAATTCCAAACAGCCATACTTCAGACCAATGGGGGAAATAGAACATCTTAACACCTGCCCCCAAACCATATGTTAAAGTACACCTTAGCCCATTTGCGGGGGTAGAAATGACTTTAGCAAGGAAACACTTGCCAAACTGGTTTAAAACACACATCCCCCAAATCCTGTCGTAAAATTCAAATAGACCCATTCCTAAGGGGGAGGGGTAAACACTAAATTACACTGCTTTGTCTAAATTACAAATAAAGATATACAATACAAAATATTCATCAAGTTATATGTAAAATCTCACATCACAACAATGTCAAAAGAACCAAACCAAAGACACATGACTACTTTTTAAACCTTTCCAATTTAATTACCACAAACCACACCTTTGTAGGTTAGAATTTGATCCAGATACATCGATATGGGTGAATTTGCACCTCCCCTTTAAATAGTCACAAGTAATGATGACATAACATGTAGAGCTGCTGCAAATCCCATTCCTGGTAAGAAATTTTCACGAGCACAGGTAAACACAAAATGGTGGTGCAATGATGTTCCAAAAATAATTATTACCATTATTATCATTATAGAGTTGGTAGCATGTGTGAGGTGCAAATATGGGAGAGGAGAACCAAAGAAAAGTTGGGCTCTCACCCTGTTTACTGCCAGTGTCCAAAACAAAGAACAAAAACAAGCATGTGGTGGTGCAACAGAAATCAGGTGCAGTATATGCTCATTTAGCCTCTGTGGCTTCTTGAAACTATCAGCTCCCTTGAGTAGGTCTGGGTCAGGAAACTCTGTCGTATGGGACTGTGTTCCTCAGACTTAGATGCCATTTTCCAGGATCCCTTGAATTTATGTTGCCCCAACCAGAAAAGGCATTGTTTAGTTGAGCAGAGGTGTGACTGACATGCCATCACTGGCTGGTTTCTCTGAGCTACAAAGAAACAAAACTGGTTTTGTTAGCGTTGGCACCCCCTCCTGTTGCGTACTTTGTCTGAACCTGGAAGGCGATTCTCAGGAGCCCATGTGTGACACATGACATCTACGTCTTTGACAGCCTCTATCTTTTTAAGCAATGGTCACAGCCTGCTTAGATTTTAGAATCCAATAGGCACTTCCCATCTTTCTATGATGAAACTATACAGTCTGTCTTGGTCATCCTTGTTAATGAATTTCAGATCTTCTGTTTATTATTCTAGTAAGCCAAGTTCTGACAAGGTTAAACCAACTGTCAGCCTGTTAGCCTAAATGACAACTGTGGAAGTGTGTCAAGGAATGCTACTGGGACTACTTTATATCAATGAAAATATGTCTGCATAATGCCGCACTGGGACTGGGACTGCCAAGTCAGAACTTTTCTTTCTTTTTAATGTTCTTGCTTTATAGTCAATCTGTTGTGCATTCAGACAAATGTGTGTGTGTGTTTATTTATTTAATTATTTACCTACCTATTTATGTATTTATTTATTTAAAGACCTTCTGTAAAAAGCCGGTTACCCCTCTATCTATCTATCTATCTATCTATCTATCTATCTATCTATCTATCTATCTATCTATCTATCTATCTATCTATCTATCTATCTATCTATCTATCTATCTATCTATCTATCAGTTTTCCTGTTTGTCTGTTTGTTCTTGTACTGAAAGCTCAACTCATTTGAGTTTTTTGTTTGAATATCTGCTTTTAAACCTATACAGTATTTCCCCTAACTTTGAATTGTTGCTCCCTTTTTAAATATAACATTTGTATGTGTGATTTTATGGTCATACGGTAACCTCTAGGTTTGTTTCATGACCATGATTTTGTGTAGTGATTACATACTTCATCACCAGAACTTACAAATAACATCAACAGTTTAAAAAAAAATAAAAAATACATTTTGATTGCTTGGTCATCCATCTGTGCTGTGACAAAAGCAGCCTCATTATCCAAAAGATGCTTTTCTTCTAGTGTTTAATTGTTGTGTCCCACTCACTCACTAAAATTCTCAGAACATCAACACTTGGGAAACAGCATTTCACAGCAGAAAAACTTTGAAAAAATACAAGATAGCAAAACACTTCACAATTAAGTTTAAGGATCCAAAATGCTTACTGCTACATCCAAGTGATAAGGGCAATATTAAGTGACTATGAAATAAATATGAATATATTATATTAATATAATATATTAATATCTAAATAATACAGTTGAAATGTTCACACAAAATTATGTTCAGAGCAGTGAGAAGTAATAAATAAACACAAATGAATATTTTGTGTAGTTATAACTACAATGTCACAAAAGTAATAGAACTGGCTTTAAGAGCAAATACATATTTTTCTAAAATGTTTATTTTTATACTGTATTGAGGATTTGTTCTATTCTGTGTATTGTATTGTATTGTAAAACAGACCGTGCATTATTTATACAGTAACAAAATAACATTCTCAAAAACACTTAATTGAACACAGGGTCATGGAGTTCCAGAGTCTAACCCAGTAGTATTAGAATTAATGTAAGGTACAGCCACAGACAGGCCGTGTGTCCATCATGGAACTCACACATGCACATAGCCCTTTTTGCCAAACTGTGGAACTGGAGAAGCAGTGCTCAAAGAAAAAACAAACCCTCCTGGAAAACTTAAAGCAGAAACAGACTGCTGACAAGCACACAAGAAACAGACAATGTGGAAGAACTAGACAAAAAAAAGGAAGTCGTTGGTGTTCAAAAGGTCCCCTATAGAAAACACACATTTTTCCTAATTTCTGACCATCCACCTGACTTGCATAAGTGGTTTGTGGACTGGCTGGCAGGTGGAAAGTCAATAGAAGCTCTCTGGTCTTTCTATCTGTCTATCCAGCTGACCTACAGTATTTCTGGTCGAGATTTATTCTGCCACACAAGTGGTGGTTGTCCTGTTTATCCATCTGCTTCACTACATTGTTTGTTTAATTTATAGTTTGACTGTAAAAGTTTTGAGTCTTCCCCACACTCCAACTCATTAATTTAATAGGATTGATGGACATACAGTATACTTTAAGGTTCATATGAGAAGGAATTTTAGTTGGTCATATAACAAATTTGTTAAGAGTTTCATCAGTAATGCGAAAAACAATAGGTGGGTAGTTAGTGTCACTACCTCACAACTCATTCAGATCCTTTCCTGGTAACTGCCAGTATGGAGTGCTCACGTTCTACTTTTTCCTGTCTCTTTTTTTCCCCTCTGGGTCCCTCCAGTTCCAAAGTCCTAGGTTAACTGGTGAGTATAAATTTGAATGAGTCTGAATGAGTGCCTGTGGGTGTGAGCACAGTTGTGCCCTGAACCAGACTGGTGCACCTTTCCTATATTTTTACTCCGTTTTTGTACAGTACTATTCTGATTGTCTCTGTCCCACAAACACCTTTGAAATTGGATATAATAATAATAATAATATAGTGTTTTCCTCACTACTCAAAGCACATAAGTGAGTGGGGAGCCACTTCAACCACCATTAATGTGTAGCACCTACCTGGATCATGTGTTGATGGTAGCCATTTTTGCACCAGTTCACTCACCACACATTAGCTGTTGGGTGAAGAAGAGGTGAGAGAGATAGTCAATTAGAGACAAGGGATGATTAGGGTGCTAGAATGACTAGGCCGTGGTGGGTAATTTGGCCTGGACTTTGGGATACACTCTACTCTTTATGAAGGATTCCCAGGGATCTTTTAAGATGACAGCGAGTCAGGACCTCGGTTTTACATGTCATCTGAAGGACTGTGACAATTTTACAACACAGTGTCCCCATCACCACACTGAGGCATTGGGATCCAAATTCAGACCACAGGATAAGCTCCCCCTGCTGGCCTCACCAGTATCTCTTCCAGCAGCAACCCAAGCTTTTTCCTTGATGGTCTCCCATTCAAGTACTGGCTGGGCCCAAACATCCTATAACCAATGTTGCATTGTTTATGACCATAATTTTGTCCAATTAATACTTAATCTGTTTCACTCCAAAATATAATAATATAATACAGTTGCTAAAAGAAAAGGATATAAAAAATGTAGTTGCATTGTGACTAGAGTGACTTTGTGGTTCTGAATGAAAATTTCAGTGTGTCTAGTTATGTATGTATGAATGAAATTATAATTCTATGCTAATAAAATTTTGTAAAAATGGTTGGTTAAAGTTTGGGAATAACTAAACATGTTACATTTACCTTTATGTAGAGCAGCTTCATGGAGCTACCATCTTGGGTTCCAATCCTGCACCTTATTGTCTGGGTAGACATTCTTTGTGGGTTTTCCTCTGGGTAGTCAGGATCTCATTTTACATCCCTAACAAGGATTTGATTAGATGACCTGGTGACTCTAACTTGACCCTGTGTGCGTGTGTGTATGTGCGTAAATGAAGGAGTTCCACAATGGACTTACAACCGGTCCAGGGCTGTTTCCTGCCGTGCTTCCAGTGCTGCTAAAAAAGGCTCTGCACCTCCATGATTCTGAATTTTTTAAAGAATGTTATTTTGTCACTGTATAAATAATGCAGAGTCTGTAGGAAATGGTTTGTTTTCCACTAACATAATTTAAGAACAATATTTGCTCTTTAACCAGCTCTATTTCTTTTGTATTTTAATCATAAAATAAGTCATTATTTACATATTCTTTATTTTTATAAAAAATACTTTTTCATTATTCTGTTTATTCATCACTTGAAATTTCTTTGAGCATGATAATTTTATATTTGTACTTCAACTAAATTGTTTACAGAAATATTTTTCTTTTATGTTAAATGCTCGATATTCCCTTATCACTGGCCATTTCATACCATTTAATACCTTTTAGCTTCATTTTTAAAATTTTCATTGCCTTGTTTTTTCCATAAGTCCTTCTCCTCTGAAACACTTTTAATCAAGTTTTCCAATTTCACCATCCTGCAATAGTTATATAATGTTTTTAAGATACAGTAACACCTAATCGTTTCTCTAATGGCAAGAAGTAATGTCTCTTTTTTGCAGAAGCATACATAGTCTTTTCATATGAACCTCATACCTTAATTCATATGAGAAATTAAAATAAAACTGAAAAAAAATCTATTTCCATCTTACCATACTTTAGTTATTGCATTACATATTGCCAATAGAGCCAGTGGAGAAAAGTAATATTGTGCAAAAGCTTAATAAAATGTGAGGCGTTTTGGGACTATTGCCATCTAACTCCTTCCAGATTTTAAAATTGCTGTATTTCAGCTCTTTTTTTCTCAAACTGCCCTAAAACGTCGATACAGCTGTGCTCTTCTGTGACCCTCAATATGTCCTTACTGTATTTCAGAGTGTTAACCAGCAAGACATTTTGTATTGTAAAATAGATTTTTTAACAGTAAGTAAAACATGGCTCAGCATTGATGGTGCTGCAGTGTTAACTTGAAGCAGCAGCTCTGAATTATAATTTTGTTCACTCTGTTCCCCCAGGATAAGACAAATGATAGTTTAATATTTTCTTGAGTCATTTAAACTGCAAAGTACATTTGTACCTTTCAAGTACATTGCTGTAGTCATTCAGGTTCTCATTTTGACCATTTATTGATCTTCAAAGTTTCCTAATAGCAGGCAATTTCAATTTTCATGTAAATAACCAGTGTGATTCCAAAGCAAAATAATTCATTAAATTACTGCACTCTTTTGATTTTAGTCAACACATCAGCCCATCAGCCTCTCAACCAGCCTACACAAAAGGGAGGGCACAAGCTGAATTTAGTCTTTTCAAAAGGATTAAAAATTGACATGAGGCAGGTCTTGGATAATGGTATATCTCACCATTTCTGCATTTTATTTAAATGATAAGCTCTAAGTTCAGCTTAATCAATGGAATGCCTCCTGAAAACTTCAAGAAAAACTTGCAGTTGTGACCCACTGGGCTTGCTACTTTGAGCAGTTGTTCAAAGCTGATCCTCCGGCTAGGGTGTTGGATATATCTGGGTCCACGGTCCTTGAGGCTGTGAACCACCCAATCTCACGGAGATGCATACATGGTGAACCAGCGGAGGGGAGGAAAGGCTGGAGGGATCTGTGATATCCAGGGTGAACTTCTCCAGGCTGGTGGTAAGGCTGTCCTTCTGGCATTGCAAGCAATATTTGCTTCCATTTGGGAGACTGGCATCATTCCAACCGACTGGAAAACTGGACTTGTCGTCCCTATCTGGAAAGGGAAGGGTGATCACCTGGATTGCAGCAACTACAGGGGATAACACTGCTCTCGGTGCCGGGTAAGGTTCTTGCTAGGGTTGTCCTCAATAGGATCCGTGATCACTTGCTAACCTCCCAGCAACCGGAATAGTCTGGTTTTACACCTAAGAAGTCTACCATCGACTGCATCCTGGCACTGAGGGTTCCCATGGAGCGCAAATGCGAATATTGACAGAGTTTCTTTGCAGCCTTTGTCGATTTTTGTAAAGCGTTCAACTCAGTTGATCGAGCTGCCCTGTGAGTGCTGTGCAGAGTGGAGGAAGAACCTCTATGTTTTTCCCAGTTGATTCTGGGGTTCGTCGGGGTGTGTTCTTGCTTCTACTCTATTCAATGCTTGTATGAACTAGATGTTGGGCAAGGTTGTGGGGTCCAGCAGCTGTGGGGCATCTGTTGATGAAGAAAGATTCACGGATCTTGACTTTGCTGACGATGCTGTGATCTTTGCGGAGTCAATGGAGGCTTGGATTGGGGTGCTCAAGAGACTGAGCAAGGAGTCTGAGTGTCTGGGCTTGTGAGTGTCCTGGATAAAAACCAAGACCCAGGCTTTTAATGACCTCTTGGGCACAGCCATCAACAGTGTGTTTGTTTGCGGAGAGAGTGTTGACCTTGTTGAGAGGTTTACTTACCTTAGCAGTGACATTCATGTCTCTGGTGACTCTTCCTATGAAGTCAGTAGACTGATTGGAAAGGCATGGGGGGGTCATAAGGTCACTGGTAAAGTGTGTGTGGCGCTCCCGATATCTATGCAAAAGGACAAAGGTCCAAGTCTTTAGAGTCCTGGTGCTTCCTGTCTTGCTATACAGTCGTGAGAAGGGATGCTATCCAGTGCCCTGAGAATAAGACTGGGCTCCTTTGGTACTATGTCTCTCCAGAAAATCCTTGGGTACCATTGGTTTGACTTTGTGTCGAATTAGCAGTTGCTCATGGAGTCCCAAATGAGGTACATTACCTGCATTGTGAGGGAGCGTCATTTACAGCACTATGGCCATGTGGCACATTTCCCCGAGGGGGATCCAGCTCGTAAGAACCTCATTGTTGGGGATTCGAGTGGCTGGACCAGGCCAAGGGGTCGCACACGTAACACCTGGCTGTGGCAGATAAAGGGTCATTTACAGAGGGTGGGACTGAACTGCATGTCTGCCTGTGGGATTCTGAGTTGTTTCGTCGTGTAGTGGGTGCGGCAACGCACTGTACCAGTGTATGCTCCCCAACTTGACTTGTCTTGACTTTTGCTGTACAAGGGAAAACACAACTCTGGACTCGTTATATGCCAAAGTTAAAGAGATAACTCGGTTATTTTGCCACTTTGGGCAGATCTGACCATAATATGGCACCAACACATAAACCCATTGTCCAGCGATGGCCAGTCACCTCCAGGACTGTGCAAAAATGGAAAATCGAGGCTGAGAAGAACACTTTGAGAACACTGACTGTAGCATTCTTTGTTAGTCACACGGTGAAGACATTGAGGGACTCAGCTACTGTATCACAGACTATATCAACTTTTGTGTGGATAATGCAGTTCTCATAAAGACAATGTGCTGTTTTTCCATGGATCACCGAAAACCTGAAAGCCCTACTGAATAAGAAGAAAAGAAAAAAATCAGGTCTGGAGATGAGGAGGAAATCAAGTAGGTGTAGACAGAACTGAGGAAGCAGTGCTGTAAGACAATACAGTGCAACAGAGACAAAACTGAGCAAAAGTTACAGCAGAATGATGTAAAGGAAGTGTTCAACTGGCTGAAGACTGTCACTGACTACAAGATGGCTGTACAACATGCAGAGGAAGAAGAATAGAGCTAATGAACTGAACCATTTCCTTTACAGGTTTGACTCATTGTTGTCAGTCCAGCCTTTCCCCAACACTGCTGACAAACAGATAGCAGTTTGTGAGGTTCAGGGACTGTGTGTTAGAAATGGTGGTATGTAACACTGGAGTACCACAAGGAACTGTCCTGTCTCCCGTTCCTGTTTACCTTCATCACCTAATCAAAGTACTGTGCAGCCACTTCGTCATGTTCATTTGAAAGCGGCTACCCCAATTTTCCACAAGTCCCATTGGATCAAATCTTTGCCTTGAGCATAGGAAATGCACTATATAAATACAATGTATTATTATTATTATTATTAGGATGAAGGTTAAAAAACAATTCAAACTACAAACTAAATTTCAGGTCAATAGGTCAAATGGTTTGCAAGCTACAGGTGATTTAAAATCCTGGACGGACAAACGAACAGCCACGGTAGCAAATTATAGAAGAAGACAATCTATATACTGTATGAAACTAAAGTAAAAGTAGGTCTTTGTCAAAGCAGACAGTCATTGAGCACTTTATGCAATGTATTGTAGTGACAAGTGAGTCAAAGAATATGGTTAATGAAGCAAAAATGTTTATTAAGGTGGTAGGTTCAAAACAAGAGAGAGGTAAGAATGGTGCAGGAAGGAAATAAAGTAGCAAACTATATGTAGGCTCCACTGTTCTGGTCTTGAGGGATGCATTAACTGAACTTCGCTGCTGTTGTCAGTTCACCTTAACATGATCGTTTGCCACACCTTGTCTTTTTCTCACTCACATCCCAACAATGCTGGAGTATAATTTTTTTTTAAATAAATAATGACCAATATATTCCAAGGAGATATCAAAATAGAAAGGTAGAAAAAAATGGTTAGAAGTTTTCCTTAAAAGAGTTTAAAGTATTTTCAAAAGCTTATTATGATCTTATCTACTTGAACTGAATTTTTGTAAATTTGAAAGAAAGGAAATTTTTTAGTTAATCTTCTAAAGGAAAATTGGATTCATGTCTGTAATCTGCAGGAGCTATTTCGTTCTTCTATGTCAGAAATATAAATTATTTTTTGATTTTATAGGTAGTTTTAGTGTAATTTATTTAGCTGAATACTCCTTAGGGAAGCATATATTTAATAATGACTTGTTATATATGACTCTGTCAGTCGTGATGGTTGCTAGAGCCCAAAGGTTTAGTTTCTGTCTTATCTGTGCAGACTAGTTTTGCTTTTTATTATTTACTTAATTTATTACTGTTGGGAAATTTAAGAGCCCAACAAAATAAAAATGCAGTTTGTCTATATATGATTATTTGTATGTACCTTATATAATTTCTTCCTTTTAAATGACACTTACACATACAAATATAGTACAGTAAAACATACAACACAAATCATGCAACAAAGACATTAAACATAATTTTAAGGAATAATCAAAAAAGAAAAAAGAAATACATACAAAGGAATATACACACTGTATTATAGTATTTTTAATACTATTCAAATTTCCTTAAAGCATCACAAGGTTTTAACTCCAAGATTGCAAATTTGCCACTGCAGAATATCACAAAGGCCTGATAATGGGTACTGCTAGTGCTACCACAGAATACCACGAAGAGAAGGATGCTGAAAACAGTTGCTGCAGGTAGATACTAACAAGTAATATTAAAAATCAATATGTACATCGACAGCAGCACACCTTGCACGTTCACTCTATGGTAAAAAATAATGAGCCATTCAGCCTGATTTTAATGCTTAGATCAATAGGGCTTTTCTGATATTGGCAGGCATATCATTCTAGAATTCGGAAGAGATATAGTTAGAAGCTCTAACCTCCAAAACTAGTTTTATCTTTGGAATTTTAAGTAGATCTCTGTCTGATTTAGTAAGTTTTAATCATTTATTAGTCATTTAAGACTTTATGTATTGGAAGAAAATAGAAACAATGTCTCTAAATGTAGCTGAAAGTCAGTGTAAAGATTTAAGAGCTTGAGTTAGCAAGCAGATGTGTAGTGACAGGACAAGCAAGGAAGCCAATATCCCAGGGCTTTTAACTGGGGGGGTCCCCCAAGGGCATCCACTTACATGAGTACTGATTGCAACAACAAATTTGCGGGAATCCTACTCAAAGCACTACAATGGCACAACTACAACCAAAAGAGGGTCCCCAATCTCTGTTGTGAGATTGTTTGTGATAAATGTTACTTTTTTAGTAATGTTAAAAACAATGAGTGCTGTTTTCATGAAGAGGATTGACTCAGTTTGTTTAGACAATTAGGCTGTTTCTGATTTGGCTTCAGTCATTCTCTCCAGGCCCCGCCGTAGTCCATATGCATCCAAAATCAGCAGTACCAATTCAACCACAGGGTGAGTGGGTAACAGTGAGGCAGGGGGTCTAAGATGTAAAAATTGAGTCCCTCTGTAGTCCAGGCTCTTCCTATCATCATTGCCTCTAGTGAGAAATGAGCCAGAGCTCTAATTTCAATAGAGCACAAAGTTTGAAGATCTTCAGACCTGGAGGACACACTGACTGCATTTGCTGTAGCCAAGCAGCGTTGAAAGTTACAGTAATACCTTTATGAGTCGTTCTTTTTTTTTTCTAGTATGTACACTTTTACTTTATTTTTAAATATTATGATGGCCAATTTGTATTTAATTTTATTACTGTGTGCACCTCACACTTACACGCATCATTTTCACCTTTTTTTCTTGTTTAGATTTTTAAAATGCATTTTATTTTGTTATCATTATTTTTCTATTTTCTATACAAATGTAATTATTGTTGTGTTTTATTTATATACCGGTAATCAGTTTTTCACAGAATTAAAATAAAGGCTTTGTGCTTATTAAATTCTTCCTGTTGATTTTATTAATTTAGACTGTGCTAAAATAATGATAATAAATTTTTATCATTTTGTGACTCAGGGGAGGGTAAGTTGGAGGCTCCACTGGAATTTTTTGGCTAGGGCTCCCACAGTCTCTAGAATCGCATCTGCTTAAATAAATATTGGTCCCAGTGCCAAACAGTTAATGGACACATTGTCTCACTGTAAATATGATTAAGGGTTTACGCTATTCAGACTAATGCAAATACTGCAAATGATTTCAAAGAAGGAAATATGCCAAATGCCAGTCTGTAATTTATTTTCTTATTTATCCTTTTTCCTAACCTGATTATTCAATTTCAGGCAGATGGAGTGCAGGTTATTTCCCAAACAATATTGGTATTACAGTACAAACTTAGCCTAGATATGGCATATTCTGTACTGTAAGTTAGGGTATTTTGAATTAAACTCCTATTCTACAAGGCTAATGTAGTGCTTACAATTAACATAGCACGAAAGTTGTTGGGATGTGGAAGTAAAAAGAATGAATTAGTTTAAGCAATGATCAAAGTAAACTATTCATCCAGCACACAAAGGTGGAGCCATTGTTATTATGGATACTACTAAATATGCAGAGGAAGTTTTAAGACAGCTTAATAACAAATCCTGTTATGAACCACTTAAACGAGATTGAACTTCTCATATCTCTTTACTGATTTGTTCCATTGTTAATGAAGCTCGCTCTTAGATTTAATAAATACTAAAGTAGCAACATTTTAATGTAAACAGCATCCTTGTCTATCTGTTTTTTTTCATTAATAAATGTCTAACTTCTGATTGTTTCAGCTGTTGATTCTGGTTTGCAATTGCAAAAGGGTTTTCAGCAGTTAATGCGCAAGTAGTATGTAGTCACTAAAGGCTCTTCACAGACATCATGACAAAGTGCCGTGGAAGTACCCATAGTGTATTTATTTGGGCCAATTGATCAGTCTCTCACAAGGCAATGAATGATGAATTTGGGGGCGGCTGCCTATTGGGTTACTGTGTCTATCCTCTTTGCCCATACCTACTAAGTACTCCACAGAACATGGCCGAAGAGGAGTATAATGCTGCACATCAGCAGAACACAGCGTGGTTAAACACACAATAGGAATGTGGAAAATGTGTTTCTGGTATTTCCACAACTCTTCCAATGGCATCAAATACTTATCAGGGTGGTGATGTACCATAATAGGTGCGTGTGCCATGCTACATAATATGGCAGGTGTTCCACTGCCCATTGTGGATAAGGAATAGAAGTATTATGTGGTGGCTATAAAGGCTTACAACAATTAAATGCCATATCTTACATGACAAGGTGCTCACCAGGCTAGTGTAAAAGCCAGGCAGGCTGTATTCAGATGAATATTTTGCTTGGTTTATCTTTGATTTCATAAGAGGGTAGATGTGTTATTACTCATACTGTTTATGTGGAAATGAATACACTGAATGAGGGAGTATTTTTTATTAATTCTGTTACTGTTAAATTATGCATCTCCATGTACATTTGAAAAAAAATATATACATAACTCATAGACAACATTTGACATATATGTTGCCAAGGACTGTCTCCTTCCTGAATGGGTTGTGGTTGTCTATTTGTAAAGACAGGACAGTAATTAATAGTAACATTGAGTTACACTTAGCAGAATACAGCAAAGGAGTCTGCTTAGGTGCTTATATACATGGGTTTGCTTAAATGGTACTTTAATGTGACAATATTTTCAATTTGTCTTTCTTTTGGCACAGTTTTTTTTATCTTATTATAGGACTAAGTGGTTACCAGTGTTTTACTTTATTTTTGTTCATGGGATTCCCATCTTAAGAACCCTTTTGGGAAACCGGCATAAATGTTGCTCATGCATTACTCACCAAGTACGAAAGATTTGAGTAAACAAACACCAGGTTGTTATGTGGTTATGACTTATTGATATTTTCTTGATCTTCAATGGTGAGGTTGACTCATTAGTTCATTTTCATATGTATTGTAAAAATGTTATCTCTTTCACCACATATTAAATTGGCCTTCTCATAACTTCACTGTAATTTAATCCTGATACTCTGTATATCCAATTCATTATAATAACTATTCATTCAAAATCTGTACTAACCCCTACTCTCTCTTCTGTTTCCTTTTCCGGTGTCCTGTTGGTGGTGGCGTGCGCCACCACCATCTACCCAAAGCACCATGATGTTCCAACAATGATGGATGGATTAAAAGCCAGAAGTCTGTATGACCATCAGCATCAAGTGACTCCATGAAAAACCCGAACTACAAAGAGGACTATTTCATTTATGTTAGGTAGAATGCCCAGAGGGGACTGGGTGGTCTCGTGGCCTGGAACCCCTACAGATTTTATTTTTTTTCTCCAGCCTTCTGGAGTTTTTTTTTTTTTTTTCTGTCCACCCTGGCCATCGGACCTTACTCCTTTCTATGTTAACTAATGTTGTCTTATTTTAATTTCTTATTTTGTCTTTTATTTTTCTTCTCTTCATTATGTAAAGCACTTTGAGCTACTTTTTGTATGAAAATGTGCTATATAAATAAATGTTGTTGTTGTTGTTGTAAACACTGGCATATTCTACACTTAAATTCAGTATTTTATGAACTACCGTTGTTTGTATTCTCTCAAGACCACAATACTAAAAATGTTTTAGTTAACTGCTTATTCACATCCTTTCCTGGATATCAATGCAATGTAACTCGTGCCCTTAATTTTGGACATTTCCTTGTTTACGTTGTGATTCTTGTGCAAATGTACTTAAGCATGATAGTACTGACACCAAATTAGGTACAAGTACACTGGCTTACAGATCGGATTGCAGTACGAAAGGGATCATTTATTTACTTCAATGTCCTTGTCAGCTACTTTATGTCAGGAAAACAAAACCTACTATTAGACATATTGTGGGATCTGCAAACACGAGCACTAAAAGACATGTTCATTAAGACACTTCATTGCGGCACAACATTATATTTCTGATTTAAAATACTATAGTTTTAGAAGTTGTGAAACCACATTCTTGTTGGGGGGATTTCAATAATCTTCTTCCATGTAGAGAAGATCATCAGATTTTCAATCCTAAAACTATTTACCCATGTGGTTTAAATGAGACTGATGATTTAATGTGTTTTCTATGATATGACCCTATAAAATGACTGCTGTTTTTTTGTTATGTCAAATCCTACTCGGGGGTTGGACGCTAGATCAATTACAGGTAGACACTTCATAGTAAACTACAACTCTTGTAAATTTGTAGTCTTTAAAATGATACTCATTAGTATATTTTAACATTTTTCTTCGATTAAAATACCAATTACTTGATTTAACCTGTAAAGGTCTGTTTTCTGTGGCAAGGTGAGCATTTTCTTTCTTTTTTCAATTTTTAGACAATATTTTCTTAGTATCTTTATAAACAGTACAATTCTATTAAAAAATAAAATAGAATAAAAACATTTTTTCTTAACTCTCTTTCATAGCTTTACAGAAATTACAACTCATTTTAACAGTATAGAGATTATTTATATATACATTTATTGGGATTGTGGTGTAAGTATTGACTTCATTTTCACAGTATGTACAGTACATTTGTTCTTGTTTCACTACTTCTTTTTTAAATACAAATGTATTCCTATTATTCAACTACACAATTATGGCCCTGAGGAAGAGTTGTTAAAAAATGTCATTGAACCAAGCCAAGAATATGTCTACTAGATCCCTAACTTATCACATTTAATTTTGTTATCAACCCTTTTGATATCATCAACTGGTCTTTTGTTGAGACTGATGTACTCATTAAGGTGTAACAGACAGCTGATGACCTCAAGTGTGAATAGCCTGTTTATGTGACTAAAACCCATTTAGTTTATTCTTCTTTCTTGACTCCATTATTATTTTTCTACTTATAGGAAAATGGAATACACATGCAAACATGATGCGAACTTATAAATTCCACACAGATAGTGACACAACATGGATTCAATCCCAGAACTCTAGTGCTACAATGCAGTAGTGCTTCCCACTTTGCCGCCATTGCACTCTTTATCTAATTTGTTATTATACCAAATTGTAAAGCACTTTTTGCTAACGTTAAATGGAAATAAGTCCAGCAATTTGGATTTTTTTTATTTGTCAGAGCTACTGGTCTAAATAAATCTTGATAATAGGAAACAATATTCAGAAAATGTCCAGTAGGGATTTTTTGTATGCTGATTTTTCATTCAATCTAGGCTAGTAAACTAAATTCTAAGTTTCAGCATTCTGTTTTAAAACAATATTAATATTAAACCCTGGTAAACCTTTCTATTTTTTAGGTATTTTTTAGTTTTTCATTTTATTTTCTGTTTTTTATTTAGTGTCAGTTTTTCACCATTTTCTAATTTTAGTTTTTATTTAGTATTTTTCCATTTTCTAATTTTAGGGTGTTTTTGTTTAGTTTTTATGTAGTTTTTGGTTTTCAGCAATTAACTTTTAGTATTTGTCCCATAAAAATGTCCATATGAACCCACTTTTGCAAATGTAAAACATAGTTTTCCTTATAGCTGTCAAACAGTTTATCATTCATGTTGTACCTATCAACTTAATCCATACAATTTTATTGTGTGTGACAGAACTCCATTTTCTTCTGCAAATATGACAGATCAAGGCTTCCAGTATAATAAAAAAATGCAAGAATCAAATAACAAGTGTGCTCAGATGTCATTTGTTATTTTAACCTGCAACATGTTTAAGCAAATATTTGTTTAATTTCAAAAACACTCTTTTTTATTTTTGTGATTTACTTTGCAGTAAGAACACACATATACTTGTTTTTTTATTTATTTTTGATATCTCCTGATGCGGAATATATGTCATTTACTCATTCTGAAACTTTGAAAGTTTATTTTTTCTGGGAGGTGTTATTTTGCTAATTTTTTTATAAATACTGTTGTAATCACTACTTGAACTGTGTTGTTAACAATAATAGCAGTAATTTCCATGTATATACTGCATTTCTACAAGCATACAATTTACATTAAATACTGAACATCTGTTAGAGCAACATTTCATTTAATAAGCAACATGCAAAAACCTGGGAAGCTCCCAGTGAGACTAAACAGAGAAGATGTAATTTAACAACACATGTAGGAATAAACAGATTTTGGCAATTGAGAGTTCTTAATGACACACTTCGAATACTCAGCTATAAAATTATATCTGAAGGTACTCACACTTAGTCCATACACACATGGGGAGAACATGCACACTTCATACTGACACTGGCCAGGTTAGCAATCCATCCTGAACTCATGACTCTGTGTACTGTTATTATTATTATTATTAATGCATTTCATTTATGTAGCACCTTTTGAATGCTCAAAGCGCTTAACAAATAGTCAAAGGAATACAGTAGAAATAAAAGTAAGGACGAAAATAATAACATAGAATACAAACTAATATTAAACATGAATAAACATCTGAAAGTCAAGGTTCTGAGTTTATTAAGGAACAAGCAAGAAAAAAGAAGAGGTGAAAAAAAATTAAATAATTACAAGTAAGGATATACCTGTAGATGTTAAAATCACCCACAATGATAAGCTGAAATGAATACAATAAGAGTGGATTTAGTTATCAGTTTTACAACCAAGCACTGGAGGACATACAGTATTACATTCAATGGCCATTCATATGCTGTTCAGTGCAGATCTAACAATCCCAGCCTAGCCTCCATGACACGGCAAAGTAAACAGACCAGATGGAGAGACAAATTCATCAATTTTTTATTTTTATTTATTTATTTGCTTTGCAATACTACAGCATTCTAAATATATTAAGATTATTGCAGCCATTCCATTTGCGATTGAAGCTGTGCAAAACTGCACCATGCATAAGGAAACATCACACAAGTAAATGTATATGTGTGATGACGGCTCAGTTGATAACATTGACTGTATGCTACACATCTTCTTAACCTGTCACTGCAAAGGTACCGTCAAAAAACAAGTAATCTCCACAAAGTAATGGTTAAATTACTGAAATGCCTACCTTCTTTGGTGTATCAAGTTTTTTTCCAGTCTGAATGCTATCTGAATTTGAAGAGTGGGAGGTGGCTATTCGATCTTAACAAATCCTCAATGGCTGTAGTTTTCAAACTATTTAGCTGTATTTTCCAAAGTAACATGTGGCATATATTAATTTAATTTTCTTTTCATTGAAGTTAAGTAAAAGTTCTTGCCATTAACTGACAATGGAACATCTGTGACTGACATTCAATTGTAGCCAATAAGATCATTGAAAATGAAAAATGAAATCATTGACAAGACTTTGGTTTTGATTCTCATTTGTAGAAGGGAAAGTTGACTGATGGATGAAATGACCAATGAAATCCACAGATTCAGATGTCAGCAGCAAGGGATACTTGCACATGTGCACAAATCAGTGCTCATTCCTAACCAAATTTACAACTGTGTGGTTTAAATTAATATTTCATAAATATACATGTACTCGAAACTACACGCTTGCATGTACATTATGCACAGAGACTAGTGTGGTGAACATCAAAACTAAATTACAAAAGCTAGCTTTGTTTTTGTTTATATTTTCTCATTTTCGTTTAGTTCTGGTTTTCAGACATTTTATTTACTTCAAAATTATTTTTAGTTTTCATTAACAGGATAAAACTGATTCCCTTTATCTTTATTTTAAGAACAGTAGCTTCATCTAATATACAGTATGCTTCAAATACAACACAGATAGATCTGTTACACAGATAGGTAGACAGATAGAACATAATTTGGCTTTTTACAGAAGTTCTTTAAAACTAAATAAATACATGAATAATCAGATAAGTAAGAAAAGAAATAGATTAATAAATTATTAATTATATATATATATATACTAGGGGACTCTACTCCCTGCTCCCCTGGGCGAGCACTACACACTAGCCACTTCGCGGATCTGCCGCCCACGTATGGGGAAGCACATGCACAGTTTAAACAAATCGTTATTTTCATGGGAATCGTTACATATGCATAATAGAACTAACTATTTTACATTACAGCGAGTAATTAACCATAGTAAATAGTAATAAATTGAAAGAAAATTATGTTTCTTTTTGCATTAGAGGTATTTGTTACGTTACAGGTTTTTGTTCTGTTTGGCTTTGAAATTTCATGCAAATACTTTTTAAACTTACACTTTTACTGTAAAACCTCAGTACAAACGATTTTTTGAATGAACTTTTCCTCAATATTGCATTGAATTTTGATTCCGTGTTTGTACTTACATCGTGACAATGCAACGTATAACTGCCCGTGAGTGAATATCGTTTGTTTCTCTCTAATAAATAAACCGACTTTTTCGAATTTTTGTCCCTGTGATTTGTTAATGGTCATAGCAAAAGCTATTGTAATGGGGAACTGTAAACATTTTAATACGAATGGCATATCAAGATCTCCTTTGGTGTCTAATGTTATTCGTGGAAGATGTACTACATTACTTTTCTTGTCGCCTGTTAAAATTTTACATGTCATTGCCATGTAACCGATCGACAGTTTTTGCGTTAATTTGTTTGACTTCATCATTTCTCAATGCTAGGATTGCTCGTACACTCATTTCTTCTGTTCATAACCCTTCAATAAGATTTGGACATAAAAAGTCTTCTTTTATTGGGAACTAAAAGTGAGGAAAACATAAAAATTTTAAAAAGCTGAGAGTGCAGAAATTGTGTCTGACAAAAGCATTCACACGAATGAGAGGTGAGTGGATCGTGGGCGTGGTTGTAAATGGATGAGAGGAGGGCGGGACTTGACAAAATCTCTTGGAAAAAGTCTTAACTCAAGATTTTCTTTTATAATAGAGAGATATATGTACACACATTTTGGATTGAACACACACAGGCAAAAAAATTCAAAAGAAAGAAAAAGTTCTGACTTCTGATGTCACAGTGAGGCTTTATGCAGACAGACTGCTGTTGGTATAAAGGATCCCAGTAACATTTCTTGACACACTTCTGCTGAATAATTCGTTGCCTGAAAGTACTCAGTGTCAGTGTGTCAGAGAGAGGATGTGCGGCATTGTTCATAATGGCACTCAGTTTTGTTTTAATTCTTTCCTTTGCTATGACCTCCAAGGGGTCCTGCGCATGTCCCATAACAAAACCTGCCCTTTTAATTACCTTGTTAATTAAGTGGGCCTCTCTTGAGGTGATGTTATCAGCCCCGCATACCAGAGAATAGAAAATTGGCCATCACAGAGTTATAGAAGATGTAAAGGATGTCACTTCCCACATTAAATTAACTTCTCTAAGGAAAAAGAGCTTGCTCTGCCCTTTCTTATATGGTTCCTCTGTGTTTCAAGACTAGTCCAACATGTCATTGATATGGGCCCCCAAGTACTATGCATGTCTGTGCACTATCAGTGATAAGTGATAAAGAAGCACAATTCTGTCTTGTATGTGTGTGCATTTTAATTGAAAATCAAGTATTTTTTATTATGTTGGTGTGTCATATCCTGCATCACTGGTTGGATCTGCTGTTTAAAATGCTAGTAGATTTCTTACAATATATTGTATGTCGTTTCACTGATTTTTTTAAAAGTGTATTATGCTGTATTTTATGGAGTTTTTATGTGGCTGTACAAACCTGAGAATAACTATTTTTTCAGCATGACAGCAACCTTTTCCTCTTACTGTAAATTTATACAGGTTTACCCCATTCTGACAGTTTCAATGGGAAGTGCACAACCTAAAATGAAACCAAATAGAATAATTGATTTATTACTTTTTTGCAAATGAAAAAGAAACATTAATACAGTTCCATGATAGTGGCAGTTTAAAAAGAAAAGGCACTACAAGTATCATTTTTAATGATTTTTGAGATGCATTTTTTGCACATTTCAGCCTCAGAAGGCAAGGAATTCATGTATTACTTCACTCCAATTCATTTAGATATTGTGATATTTTATTGAGTCATAAATCCTAGTTTAAAACTTTGATGTTTAAGAATTGTGTAAGGCATGTCTTTTATCAATTTGGTGTAAGCATTTCTACTATAAATAATAACTGATATTCTAACACTTAAAAAGACTACAGTTTTGGAGATTGTGAATGCATGCCGGCTGAACATAGGCAAATTTGACATTAAAATGGCATGTACTAAATTGGATTTTTTCAAGTTATAATAGTAAACAATTAAAACTAAACAATTCTAGACTCTCCATGTGGGATCCAGTTAGAACAATATGAAAGCGTAAATATCACGTGATAATGCTAACACTTCAAGAGGAGCAATGTGCATATAATGGCTTCTTATAACATTAATATTCTTTTTATGATATGTTTGGTGTAATTGTACAAAATCCTTATTTTATTAAATAGAACACTTTAATCCTTAATGTAATGAATAGGGCTTTCAAAATCACCATGAGTATTAAAGATTTGCTTGATAAATTATATATTATCAATTTCTAAAAATCATCTTTGTGAAAAATGATAATTTCAAAAACAAGCAAAGTAGTTCAAGCAGAAATAAATTAACTGTTAATTTGAAGAGGTAACTATTGACATTTTCAAAACATTGGTATGATTCTTTAGAATGGAAGAATGGAAGTTTAGAGTGGCAGACTCAAAGAACTAATTATTTTTAAGATGATGGAGTATCTAAAATTCAGCAATGCATTGAAGAGATGTGATCTGAAAACGATAGGCTGCATTTTAAGATAATAGAATGGAAACAGACAGAAGAGTTAAACACACACAGACATAACACACACGCATTGCACAAATTATATATATTTTCTTTGTAACAAAATACAGAATTTCAATTAATTTACAGCATACAAACAGAATGTATGTTGTTTGACTATTTAAGAAAGTAGATATTTATTAGTAATAGCCTAAGCATAGTTTGTTAAGAAGCTCTTAGGCTGGGATGTTTTCCTGGTGAATGTGTGTACCAGATGTTTTCTTCTGATCGGATAATTGGAAAAATCATTTATATTGATATCTTACCAGACAAAAACCCTGTCAGGTACAAGTCTGGAGAGGATACAGAGCAGTTGCCTTTGCCTGAAGTTTTAATAAGAAAATGTTTCAGGAAAGGAGGATAGAACATGCATCTGTTGCGGCTTTTAAACAAAATTGTTTCACTGAATTGAGGAGGGTTTAGTCAGGCTCATATACATTTTTTGTAATTTTTTTTCTTATTTTTGGCTTTTGCTTGATTTCTGTTGTTTTTTTTCTTTTTGTTTTGGCAGTCACTGAATCACATATTAAAAAAATCATCTTACTGTTGTGTGTTTTCTTTCTTTTTTTTCTTTTTGGCCTGTCACGCAATTTGATGACTGTTTGGTATCCAAGCCAAGCAGCTGTCTTGTTTATCTCTAGTCTGTGTATCCAGCCAATGAACAGTCTGCCTGGTGGATGCCTTGTTTCAGTCTTGTCTGAACATCTGGAAAACCCATAACCTGGCAGTATCTGCCTTGCGTCTGTCATTCCTGTTCATCTGCTTAGAGATGGCGGTTGTCATGTTTGTTAAATCTAACAGCAATTGTCACTGTTAAGAATATTTCTCTGGCCCTGATACATCCCTAACTGAGATGGTAGTTTTGCATTTTGTTTAAAATGCTGTGGTCCATAGTTTGAGTTTCTGGTTTTGATCTTCCAGTTATGTTTTGATCACAATTTTATTCAGTATTTGGATGTATGAGCTTATCCTCTCAAAAGCAAAAATGGAATAAATATATATATATATATATATATATAATATATAATATATATAATATATATATATTAATTTGTGATAATAGTATTTCTGCATATCACGGTATTAACAATGGAACAGCAACACATCAGCTTAATCTGTACAGGTAATATATGTGGTACCACATGCACCATTGAACAAAATTTAGTTATTGATACACTGTATTAATCCCCAAGGGTAATTTGTCTTTTCACCTTTGGAGATCAGAGCACAGGGTAAGCCATTGTACAGCATCCCAGGACCAATTTTCAGGTTAAGGGCCATGCTCAAGGACCCAGTGGAGTAGGATCGCTTCTGACAGTAACAGGATTTGAACAGGCAATCTCTCCAGATACCAGAACAGATCCTTAACCTTGGTGGCACCGCTCTGAACTATAAATGGGAGATCACTAGCGGGCAAACATCAAAAAACTTTCAAAAACCAAAAAAAAAAAAAAAATCTTATACCTGCAGTTGTTGTACTTGCATAAGCACAAATTGAATTACAGCTTCAGTGACGAATACTAAAAGTACACACTCCTTTTAAATGAGAATGTTCGCTTGGTTTCTTGAAATGTTTCTTTCAGTTGTTAACAACATACTAATTGATTAGTTTGATCACAGGCAAAATTAGCAGAAACACTAATATTTTCTGTACGCTCTCTCAGTCAGTGTAATTTAGTGGATGGCAGAAGTGAAGTATCTAACCTCTAGACAGAGGAAGAAAGCTATAGATTGAAAGCAAAAAATCTTAACAAACAAACAAATCATATTGTATTTTTAACACCCAGAACTCAAAGTCATAAGCACACAGAAGCCTGAGTCAGATATTCAGGGTCACTTTTATGTGCCTCTCTCAGAGTGCATGTCTGTTATCAGATACAAAAATCTGTCACCCATGAATTTAGTTCTCTGGCAACTCAGATAAGACTAGATACAGAGGCAATCAGACAAGGAAGTCACTGATTGGATTGGAAATAAAGCAGTCAAGAAAACAAACAGAAGCATGCTTAAAAGGGAAGTCAGGAAGCTCGATAAAAGCACAAATTGCTTCCTCTAAGGATTGAAGGATTTTTCCCATTTGGAAACTTGTATTGTACTTGAACTCATTAGTGTTACTTTGTGTCATGCATTATTTTTCACTTTTCAATAGTCACACTTAACTTTTTGCTCATTACTTTTTTCTTGTCACTTTCCATCCATCATGAATCAGTACTTACTCATTATTTTTCCTTATCAACTTTGTTAACAAGTAATGAAGGAAGAGCAACAAGTGAGTAGTAATGTGTGATGAATGACACGTGCTAAGCAAGATATGACTAGTGAAAAGTGATAAATGAGAAGAGCAACTAGTGAAAAGTGACACATAGTAATACAGATTCTCGATGACAGTAGAAGTACATAACAATGATTTTTTAAAATGTACACCGTGCTGTACATTGGCACTGAAGTCTTCTATGTTATCATACTTTATAGATTGTATAGACTAAAAAAGAGGCATTCTATTGCTGCTGAAAAGCGTAGAACAAGTCTAACAGGCCAGTAAAGACCTGTATCTCACACACAGAAGAATGTGAGAATGACTCCTGAAGAGAGGCCTTCAAAATTGTAGCCAACTTTATAATGTCCACCCCATCTGAATAATGATGTTTAAATAAGATTATAATAAAGCAAAAGACTATGGCAGAGTTACAACTAATACAGGAAATATAGGAATAATACATACAACATACAGTAGTAGCCCCACAGCTGTGATTAGGTACAGTATATTATAACCTAAAAGCTTTTGAATACTTACTGAGTATGACATTTGAACAGCTGCTTATCAATAAGGGCAGATTTATAGCAGGAGAATGACTTGGTTCATCTATGAAGCCAGATGAATCTGATTTATGGTCTCTTGGGCATCTTTTGTGACCAGAACGCCTTGCTGGATGGAGCTCCTGTCAGACAGACCCTGAAACTGCAGCTAAAGCCAAACCCTTTTTTTTAGTTAAAGACTGAATGCCAAGAGGTATTATTTCTGTTGTAACTTTCAGTAAATTAAAGCAGGACGACCAACTTTTATTTTTTGAGACCTGTCATTCCTGCTCCCAGCCACTATCTATCTATCTATCTATCTATCTATCTATCTATCTATCTATCTATCTATCTATCTATCTATCTATCTATCTATCTATCTATCTATCTATCTATCTATCTATCTATACAAATTACCCATCAAATGTTTCAGAACGCCTCCATTTTTTCAGTTTTTCTTCAAACTTTCTCAGTTGAAATGCAATGAATGACCTAAAATGTGAGGTTAGAAAAAAAAACTGAAATAAAGGAAATTTCAGAATATTACAAATTGGCCTTCTTCAGGGAACAACTAATAGGTTACAACCTACTGATGTTCTGTAGCAATAAAAGTAAATTAAGCCTTGTAAGTTGAAGCAAACAGTTTGCACAGGTGTACCACCTTCTCTGGATTATTTAAAAACCTTCAATCTGTCTTAAAGCAGAGTTGGAACAGACTTGGTTACTACACCCTGTGAAGTACTACTTTTTTTTTTTGTTCTTTATTTCACCTTATACAATTTCTTGTATTAGGAATTTGTTAGTTTTCACATACCCCTTGGGGTCAGAGAGCAGGGTCAGCCATTGTACAGTGCCCCTGGAGCAATTACAGGTTAAGGGTCTTGCTCAAGGGCCCAGCAGAATAGGATCTCTTTTGGCAGTGACGGGGATTCGAACTGGCAACCTTCTGGATACCAGCACAGATCCTTAGCCTCAGAGCCACCACTCCGCCCTGGACAATATTACACCATTAAAAGCTGTAAATTCCAGTGATAATGGCAAGAAATTGGCAATTAACAAATGAAATGAAACAGAGTATGTTACCCTTAGAATTGTGGGCCTTTCATTCAGAGAAATCTATATTACTAAACCACAGTTTAATTTATGCACGGACGGCGGACGCACCGCATGCGCACTGCGCCTCAGAGTAAAACCCAGCGGCTTCCCAGAGTCAGTAGGTGGCGCCCAAACAACACAACCTGTGAACTAAACGTGCTCTAACAAACAACACAACCTGTGAACTAAACCTGCTCTAATTCACTGTGCCAGCGGTCTGTGTCAGCAGAGCCAAAGGAGTCACGGCTCCAAATGGAAAGAGCTCAATGATTTGTAATACACAACCGAGCCCGTAGTTCCCAGAGTCAGTGTGTGGCGCCCAAACACCACAACCTGTAAACTACACCTGCTCTAATCCACTGTGCCAGCAGTCAGTGTATGTAAGTTGGAGTATGCTTCCTAACAGTAAATGACTTCTACCTAACGACACAGCCACAGAACAACAAAGACGAGACCGCATGGATAAAAACAATACATGGAGGTTCCTACGACGCGCTTCAGACACACCAGAAGCAAAGACGTCACGGCTCCACAATGAAAGAGCTCAACTAACAGAAATACAAAACGAGCCCGTATGGATTATGTTTATGTAATTAAATGAAAACCGCATATAAAACCTTCGTCAACAAGTTGCCATGGTGACATATTTAAACAATCACGTAGAATAACTAGACACCTCATGACTAGCAGAATCGTACGTCAACGTCACCACCATATTGTGAGTGGCACTGATGAGGAGTGAAGTAATGAATAATGTGCTGCTTGGGATTGTACAAACCGCTGTACGCTCCAAACCGGATCCCGGGGGATTACATTTCATAGGTAAGGCTGAACAATTGTTTTGGTTATATCTGGCCGTTACAAAATCCCATTTTTTTAATCTTTACTTTAGCTAAGCCAGGCTAAGCTAGCAAAGCTATGCATTTATGTGCTCAAGTGAGCCTCCAAACAACGTTTTGGCTAAACGTATTTAGTCACTATGTAGATTGTTGTTAGCTGTTAACATGTCTCAAACGTGATGACGTTTTTTCTCAAGGAGCACATTGAGGAAACACAGTTTGAAATTGACAACCATCATTTTATGCTCATGTCTTTAGTTGTGTCTGTCTTCCACAGACTAAGGCTGCACCATATTGCCACACTGAATACTCTCAAAGTACAAGATCTGAGTGAGCGAGAGGAGTGTAAGTCTGGAGGACATCAGTGAGGTTGTAGAGAGCTTTAAATGTTAAGAGCGGTATTTAGTATTGTATTCTGTAGTTAACTGGGAGCCAGTGAGGTTGAGAGAGAATAGGTGTAATATGTTCAGTGGATTTACAACAGCAGGATATTATCCTGGCAGCAGAATTTTGAAGAAGTTCTAAGCAATTGATAAATATTTGTGGGATACCAGATAGAATACCATTACAGTAATCTATACGTTGTTTTTTCATCAGAAAACCCGGTGTCCACGTCTACCTGTATTAGTTTAAATAGCACTTTTGCCACTCGCAATAAGGCTGACGTATCGTGTCTACTGGGAAACACAGTGAATGCGGTGTCTATCTATATATGTGTATGTATTTAAACTTGAGGTAGTGGTGACTACTGACAGTGCCAGCAGTCAGCTATTTCACAGTGCCTACGGTCAGGGGTTCGATTATGATTCCTAACAGCAAACAACTTCTAGCTAACAACACATCCATAGAAAAACAGAAACGAGACTGCATGGATAAAAACAATGAATGAAGGCGCCTACAACGCGCTTATTACTACAAATATATTTATTTCATTAAATGACAACTTTCCCAGCACGCTCCCACCCTCCATGATCTTACATCCCTACAAAGATTAGAGGGAACAGAAAGTAATTGCCATTATTGGATTTGCGATTCTTTAGAGAATCGGGGGTTTACTGGTTACAAAATAAATCAGTGATGGACAGGTTGACAGACGAGATTAGACAGGAGTCCCCATGGACTATGATGTTTGCTGAAGACATTGTGATCTGTAGCAATAGTAGGGAGCAGGTTGAGGAGACCCTGGAGAGGTGGAGATATGCTCTAGAGAGGAGAGGAATGAAGGTCAGTAGGAACAAGACAGAATACATGTGTGTAAATGAGAGGGAGGTCAGTGGAATGGTGAGGATGCAGGGAGTAGAGTTGGCGAAGGTGGATGAGTTTAAATACTTGGGATCAACAGTACAGAGTAATGGGGATTGTTGAAGAGAGGTGAAAAAGACTGCAGGCAGGGTGGAATGGGTGGAGAAGAGTGTCAGCAATAGTGAAAGGGAAGGTCTACAGGACGGTAGTGACACCAGCTATGTTATATGGGTTAGAGATGATGGCACAGACCAGAAAGCAGGAGACAGAGCTGGAGGTAGCAGAGTTAAAGATGCTAAGATTTGCACTGGGTGGGACAAGGATGGAGAGGATTAGAAATGAGTACATTAGAGGGTCAGCTCAAGTTGGACGGTTGGGAGACAAAGTCAGAGAGGAGAGATTGTGTTAGTTTGGACATGTGCAGAGGAGAGATGCTGAGTATATTGGGAGAAGGATGCTAAGGATAGAGCTGCCAGGGAAGAGGAAAAGAGGAAGGCCTAAGCAAAGGTTTATGGATGTGGTGAGAGAGGACATGCAGGTGATGGGTGTAACAGAGCAAGATGCAGAGGACAGAAAGATACGGAAGAAGATGATCTGCTGTGGCAACCCCTAATGGGAGCAGCTGAAAGAAGAAGAAGAAGACAAAATAAATCAGTGTCAGTGAGAATAGTGTCCTTCACAATCCAAAGGCAATTGGAAACTGGAAGGAACTCTGATAGGAAGAGATGTGACAAACCCAAAGTCATAACCCAATCAGAAGACAAGTTTCTGAGGGTCACCAGCTTGAGTGATAGGCACCTCACAGTAAAACAGCTTCAAACACAGCTTAATAGTGGTCAAAAAAGCAAGTCTCAGTTTCTACTGTGAAGAGGAGACTTTTTCCATATTTCAAGGCCCTATTTTGTCCTTTAAGGAACAGCTTTCTTATTGCCATTTGCCCTGTCTAACTTGCAGCACAAAGTCTCCTCTTCACAGCTGAAACTGAGACTTGCTTTTTTAACCATTGTTAAGCCGTGCTTGAAGCTGTTCAATATATACTTACTCATACACACACTGATTGTTATGTTACAATATTTGTTTCTATAATTGACTGCTTGGCAATCCTATAACCTGAGGGTGGAAACTATTCCTGAATGTGCTGGTGTGAGTGCCAATAGTCCTATAATGTTTATCAGATGATAGGATTGAGAGAAACGGCTGGGCAGGATGACGGACGTCTTTAATTATACTGTCACTTCTGTTGTTCAGGTATATGATAGTGGTGATATCAGTAAAATTAATGATGAAGCTGGAGCAGTGTTTGTATTTTCTACTTCTCTGTAGCCAGGCACATTCAGAATGGTCTCCTGCAAACTATTTGTGTTCTGCCATGATGAAGAAGATAGCAGAAAAAAAAATCAAAAAGGAATAAATGATTAACCAATAAACAAGCAGACGACCTAGCCATAAAGTCATTATAAACAAAATAATAAAGCCCAGTATCCAAATTCAAATTCCTAGCCAATAAACACACTAAATCCCAACTCCCCAAGGTGATTTCTGAATAGCTAAACCAATGCCAATGTTTTCGTACAAAATCAAAATTCCTGAACACCAGATCTAGCATGCTGCCATCTTAAATACAGCCCAAACTTGGACATCACACATGTAACTTCCTTTAGGAGCACTATTGCCAAAAGTAATATGGCGCTGTCACGAAAAATACCCAAAGTGGCGACACCTGCTTTAAACAAAATAGCAACACCAAATAAATATAAATATCAATAAAATTTATTAACATGTCCAGAATGATAAATGAACACAAATTAATGATAAAATGACATGTAGTGCAGTACAAAACCCTTAAATCACAACAACTTGAAAGAGCCAGTAAAGCTCCAAAGACTCAGCTTTTCAGTCCTAAATCCAATCTCTACTTTTCCAATTCCTCAGTTTTATTTTTTTCACTTTGTGTATTATGCTGTGGTCTGAAACTTCCACAGACTTTGTAGGCTGATCACTCACCTGTGAGAATTCAATTACCAAATGATACAAACACTAATCACTAAAAGCTTTCCATCTATTTTCTGAGTTCACTTATTTTATTTAAGGGTTGTAAGGAGCCACATCTTCTCGAGGCACATTGCAGGGAGACAGCCAAATATTGGCAATACTCTGTCAAATTAATACATTTTAGAGTTAGTGTGAGTTGCTTTTGGAATATGAGTAGATACTGGAGCACCTCAAGAAAGCCCATGCAGATACAGAAGAAAGTGCAACTTTGTATGGGAACTGAAGCTAGGACCCCAGCAGCGGCTCTAACTACAGCAACAATAATCACTATTCAGAGACAAACAAAGGCAAGGAAAAATACTGAACCTCATAGAATATAAACAAACCGACTAAACAAATAGAATGAATGCACAAATAAACTTCAGGTGCAAACAATCTGTGGGAATAGAAACAGTAATAAAAATTGGCCACCCAGTGTGAAACAACTATAAAAATTGCAGAAAACAATAGAGATCTATGAAATGGACAACAGTTTACACCTGAACAGACTCATTACGTTTGTTGTAATGCGTGCGCAGGAGCTTTTTTAAGCAACATTTTATACCAACAACAGAACTTTATTGAGAATGTGTATAAATGAAACATCACAGTGAAAGCTGGTGTATTGTGTTTTCTTCATTTTTCAGATTGTGCTAAGGGGAAAAGCCAAAAGGAAATGAACTGGTTGTATTGTAAATCTTGGCTATTGTTTGGCTCCATGTCCAGATGTGCAAGTGCAAAAAAAATTGTATGTTTTTCCTTCAGCCTCTGTTGAAACTCTTTCTTTCATCTTTCTGTACCTCACTTGATTCTTTTGGAGTGGAATTTGCACATATAATAGCTAAGTAAGCTTTGACATTTTACATAAGAGATGTAATAGTCTTAAAACCATTGTTTCATATTCCTTTTAAAAATATTAGAGATCACCACTCTGCAAATTACTTTCAAATGTACAAATACTTCCTTTACAGGATTTGGTTAAATGCACTGCGTTGGTGTGTTATCTATATGAGGGACAGGGAACTCTTCAGTATCACTATAAATAAATTATGCACTACTAATCATTCACTTATTTAGCTTTTCAATGCCTCTTCTCTGGAATTCACCACCTGCATTTGTTATTCTCTGCATTCCTGCATGCTCAAGATTTTTGTTTCTAAAAGATTGTTTCTTTACTTTAATCTAATCATTCTCCAGCTCCTTATTCCCTTTGCTTTAAAATGCTGCCCTTGCTTCTTAATTATGGCCTATATTTCACTTTGAATAATCTTGATCCTAACACGCTTTCATTTTTTTGTGAATACTTTTGTGCGACTACATTAAATTAAGATGAATACAGGAGACAAAAGAGAACAGAGTAGTGTTCTTAAAAGATTTTATGCATTTTTGAAAGAAGAGAATGCAACAGAACTTGAATAATACTGTATGTAAAGAAGAAAGGTCTATAGCAAATAGGCAATAGTCAGGATTAGTACTGCTACCCATAAAAATTATGCAAACATGCAGCATTTAAGAAATGTAGGACCATTGGAATTAATCATTTATCATAAATACAAAATATGTCCCCAGATTTCCCCTTAGTTTGTCCAGATCCTTTTATTAAAAGCTAGAAAACATGTATTGTGTTGTAAAAGAGAAATGTTTTAACTTCAAATGATACATCTGGACAACTGAGGTGGCATCCCTGGCACTATTCAACAGAAGAACTGAGTGGTCGAGAATGAGCACAGGACCTCACAAGTGTTTACATATGTATAGATGAAGACCCACTGACTACGCTATAGGCATGCATCAAGCATTTGAACTTAATACATGCCACTTCATGAAGCCAGTGTAGTGACTTGAGGAGTGTAGTGAAATGTTCCTGCCTCGGCTGGTTGAGTACCAGACACACCACTGCATTTTCAATTATCTGCTGTGGCTTAGTGACACTGTGGTATAGCGGGTCCACAGCTCCCATCAAAGGCCAGTTTTAAATAAATAATCACCACACCCGCAGCTTAGTGAGGGGGCGTGGTTGTGTGGCTGAAGCAGGTCATGGGGAATTTGTGATGTGGGAGTTTCTCACCTAAGTGCACAGGTGAGAAGCGGTCCGCATCCATAATTGTTCCCAGGAGCTGCTAATTGCCACAGCTGCCACGTCCTCTTCATAAATAGAAGCACAAGGCGGTTACAGGGAAGAAAAAAAGTAGAAGAGAAAAAGATAAAGCCGGAGGTTGCAGTAGAGCAGGAAGCTGAAGGAGAAAGCCAATGCGAGCGAGCGAGCGTGTGATCGCAGGCAGGCAAGCAAGCAGCTGGACAGTGAGTCCTAGCAGGGGTATTTGGCCAGCACCTAGGGCAGTTGGCAGTGGTCGCTCCTGCTGAGCATTTTATGAAGGAACGGGAGTGACCAGCAGAAGAACGGCTGGCCACGTAAGGCCCAGAAGGCAGCGGGAGTCGGGAGGCTTGGGAGATGAATTCCCTGCCGTGAGCGTCCTGGTCGTTAGGGAACCTAAGTCTCGGTCTGGAGAGTGTTCGACCGAAGCCAGGGATCCAAAGGCCTTCAGACCAGATGAGCAGAGAGAAGGCCAGCTGCTGCAGAAGAGCGACTCTCCTGTTGCGGGGCTCAGATGGTAGAAGCAGGGGAGCCGCCAGGTAAAAGACACCGGGCTTTGTGGATTATTTTTAAGAGACTGCTTCCAGCATTGTTTTAGCCTCATTTTAAAGAATTGTTTTTTCTATTTTATTGGATTTTTTAACCTCCACTAGTTCACCTATTTTATGGGTTATTTATTTAATGATTTGAAGCACTGCACTTTATTTAATCTGGATACTGTTTTGTTGTTGTTTTAAATAAAAGCACTTTGCACTAATACACCATCCCCTTGCTCCATTTTTATGCCTCACTGCCGAGCTCATCGGTAACATTACTGGTGGTGCAGGGTTCAAGGGGTCCTGGACGGACAATGGGAACATGCAGCGAACCCGCATCGTAACAGACACATGCCGATGCTTCTGCCAGCAGACAGCTGCAGTATTCCAGATATGACAAGACCCAAGCCTGGAGCAGGAGTTATGCTGCATATTCTGTTAGATACGATCTGATCTTGCAGATTTTGTACAGAGTAAACCTGTAAGACCAAGATCACTGTAGTAACATGGTCCCTTAGGAACAGCTAGTCATCAAATACCTTCCCAACACTGCATACCGTCTTGGCTGGTGTTAGAGATAGTGAGCCAAGGTGAATGGAGATGGGTGTGCTGAATAGACTGATGAGTTGGGTTAACAAGAAGTTCTGTCTTTGCCAGGTTGAGCCAGAGACGATGTTCCTTCGTCCAGTTTGTAATATCAGTGAGACATGCAGAGATCTTACTGGATTCTCTGGAGTGAATGACAGATATTGCTGTTTATCATCATCGTAGTGTGGATAGGAAAAAAAATATAGGACTATATGATAGGACCTAGTCAAGAGGTGTATAGAGAGAAGAGGAGAGGGCCCTCCACTAATATTCAAGGACCCACCCCAGTGCTTGCCTGATGCACCCTTGACATTTCTCCATGCCAGGAAGCATGGTAGGATTTGCCAAGGATGGTAGGACTCAAACCACCTGGGGGCAATCTCAGCAAAGCCAAGGTCAGAGAGGGTGGCAAGGAAGATCTGGTGGTTGACCTTGTCAAAAAACAGAGGAGAAATCTAGCAGAATGAACACAGATGACATGTTGGTACCTCTGGTCTACTGTAATGTGTCAACAGTGGTGAGTAGGGCTGTCTTGGTGGAGTGGCCTTTCTTGAATACTGACTGATTAGGATCAAGCAGTCTGTTCTGTAGAAAAAGCAGGAGACTTGGTTAGAGATTGCATGTTTCAGTGGTTTGGATAGAAAGGAGTGAAGAGATACAGTATAGTTCTGTAATCACCTACTTCAGATGGGTCATGAGTGGGCTTCTTGAGGACAGAAGTTATAAGGGCCTGTTTGAACAATGTAGGAAAAGTGCCTGTGTTGAGTGAGGTTTTGACAATGTGTGTAATTGCAGAAATGTGCAAAGAAGAAACAGTATGGAGAAGATGTGAGGGGATGGGGTCAAGTGGACAGGTAGTTGCAGACCCGAGGTGAGGATGGAAACATTAGTGGGGAAGAGAGGAGAGAAAGAGGAGAAAGTTGAGTTGTTTTCAGGAGAGAGCAGGCTGGCTAGAGGTGGTGATGAGAACTGACTGCTGATGACAGCCACATCTTCCTGAAAAAGGTTGCAAAATCATCAACAATCAAGGAAATTAAGGGTAGAGGTGGTGGAGGGTTAAGAAAGAGAATTAAAAGTAGAAACTATGATACTTACAAGCACAGAATACTATTTTCTCATGACATGACATGAAATAAAAAATGCATCCTAAATTTATAAGGGGGTCTCCTCACTAAGAAAAGTGGTTTTGGTACAAGTAGAGAACTTACAGTACCCTGAAAGTGAAACTTTTTAATACATGTGAAGTTTCTTTTTGTACTGATACACTAATATTACCTGTTGTTTGTCTTTTCACTCAGTTGGTTGCTTCACAGTGTAAATATGAAGGACTGACACAGTAGACGACACTGTAATTATTAGTCATTATACCCTTCTAGGAATCCTCAGAAATTGTATTGTTACATATGTATCCAACTGAGCATGATTATATAGTATGCCTCAAAAAAGGAAGTACGTGCCAAAAAAGGTTACTTGCTTGTTTTTGGTTTTGAATTTTATTCTTGTTTATTCTTCACATAAAAAAGGTTAATAATGAAAAAAAAGAGAAAATTCTCCATTTTATCTTGAACTAACCATTTAAAAGGGCATAACTGAAACTCAGATGTCAAATCCTAGGTTTGTGAAGAAAACCACATATAATAAGAAAATAAGTTCATTTCTGTGTTGAGGAATGGTCACATAGTAAGTTGGTGAAAGAAAACCACACCTCAAAAAGATGTTCTCTTTAAGAGGCATGGTCGTCTGAGTGTTGGTGAATGCAGCAGTTTAAAATAGGGATCTGATGAGAAATAATGAAAATACCAGTATAAAATGACAAGGGCATTCAAAATACAAATTTAGGAAAATTGAAGTAAATTAAGCAAGCATGAAATACACAACAAAATTAAGGTCCAGCCTGTATTCACAAATCTTAATAGCACCAAAACAAAACCCAAAAAAATAAAAAATGTGATTAAATTGTTGTAGATTAGTCATGGCACACTGATTAATTGGTAAAAGTGCAGTGCTGTCATATATTTTAGGAGAGTATTGTAGGCCACCAACCTACTGATGCAAAGTTGTGATGAATCTTGTGTAGCTCCTGGCCACTTCCTGACAACGTTCAATTCTCAGATGATTTATACATTAAAGGAAGGAAATCCATCCATTTTCTAAACACACAGAATCGAGGTTTGTCAGGGATGGATTTTATCCCAATACGTGTAACGTCAAGCAGACTAAGAATATTATATTTGAAAACCCCCATATTTCACACAGTAAAACTGCCAGTGTTATCTATTAACAGTCCACATGTTCACCTTACAGCCCAGAAAAGCTCTGGATTTCATTTTCTGGCTAATCTATTTTCCTGCATCCTTCATACAGGTCATCACAATAGAAAGTGCCACTGTTAAGTTAAAGCTAACTGAAAACTTGAAACACAATGAAGATTCAAATAATAAACTTGCAAATGTATAATAACTACACTAATTATTAAATTAACAGTTTATCTGTAAAATATGGTTCTGCACTATAGTTCTTTGGCTAGCAGGGCATTGCAAGCTCTGGAAACTTAGTTGCTTACTGAAGAAGTACTCATTTCTAGTGTGTCTTATAATATTTTAAAAAGAATAAGACATGGCACACTATGATCTACTATACATTTTATCAGAAGGTCAGAATGTAAATGTTCTGCTTTTAATTAAATGTTACACTATTCCTCCTTTCTTACTTTGTAAATATACTTTAAATAATACTTTACCTTCCAAAAGAGCACACAAGATGAAACAAAAATAAATAATTTTTTTTACAAAGAAAACATTGGAGCAGTTAATGAAAAACAGCTTATGTCTTTAAGTAAGAACAGAATGCTAATCTCACGTTCATGGCATAGATGAAAATCAGACTTCACCTACACCATTTGTGACGGATGGCCAGGTCCCATGACTGCCTGGGACACCCCTGCACCATACCAGGGGGGCAAGGGTGGGAAAGCCAGTATCTCCCCCTGGATGCTAGATGGCAGCCTCCCTGGGTTGCAGCGGTGCCTCGGACTCCCCTAGGGCTTCATGGGGGTTGGAGTTCTCTGCAGCCCTGTTGGGTTTCGCAGGCGCCGCCAGGGAGTGCTTCAGCAGGAGTTGCTGGCCACTTTTGGGCATTGGTTTCGCCACACCCAAAAGTGCAGCCAGATGTCAGTAATCAATCACCTGGAGCACTTCCGGGTACACAATAAAAGGAGCCAGCAACCACAACTCAGCGGCTAGAGTCGGGTGGAGGAGGACAAGGTTGCCTGGGAGGAGTGGTGGTGCAAGAAAGAAGTGTGTTTAGTGCTTGTGTTGGTACTTTGGGACTGTGTTGTGGCTTGGGGACATGGGGAAGACGTGCCCTCCAGCTGAAGAAAATAAAAGATTTCTTGGTTTTTATGGTGTCCAGTCTGTGTCAGGTCTGGCGCAATATAGCGCCTTTGTTACACACTTTAGTATAGATCTGTGTGTCCAGACATTCTTTTTACTTTCTATGTTATCTTAATTTAATACTGTTCTTTATGGTAGCTCAGTCGTTAACTCTGCTTTCTCACATCTTAGAAAAAAAATAGCTCAATTTCTGGTCCTATCACCATTAGTGTGGATTCTTGCAAGTTTTCTGTGGGTACTCTTGCTTCTGTCCATATGCTAAAGATGTAGACATTTTGTTAAATGGCAACTCTAAATTGGTAATTCCAAATCCAGTGTGTGTATGCCTGTGATGGACTGGAGACCCATCTATGCTTGTGTAAAGGGCTTGAATTCAGTGTTTTAAAGAAAAGACAAAATTCTTGGAAAATTCTGCTACAGGTTATGATGATGGCTATCTACTGGACATAAATATTTACCTGTCTTGCAAAAAAGTCACCTGCTTTGAATAATCAGACTGCTTTAATTAGTATCTCATCCACACACCATGTGTTGATACAGAACTGCCTGCTTCCTTTGAAAATGAACGAGTTCTGGGGAAATTGTTTTCTAATAAGGTACTTCTTGATAGCTGACAACAATACTATTGTTGAACCAAAGTAAATGTTTTTATACTATTTTTCTGCAGAGGAAATTGGCATGCACCATTGTTTAACTGATCGTCATGTTGACCTATGCAGAGACTGAAACATTTATATACTGTATTTCTGGGTAAATGAGAATGAAGTAGAACAGAGAAGTATAGTCTGAGACTTATGACTGCTGCCTGCTTCTATTATGCTTTTTCAGCATATCACTGTGGCTACACCCTGTGGCACAGTGGTATGTACCTTGCCCAGGTTCCCCTAGGCCTGAGGCCGGTAACACTTGTTTAAGACACCAGGAGGTTAGGCATGAACCCCCTGTAAAAATCTGAAAGGTTACTTTTGTTTGCTAATTTTTATTCTAGAAATCCTAGAATTTTGTTTCAAGCAAATACTTTTAATGCACAATTTCTTCTATTTGTAATAGTATATCATATTTGGTTTCTTTTACAGATACTTATCCAATCATTATGTGTAGCAAGTTGTTCCATGAAAGTAAAATGTATTTGTAACAGTGAAGAAGTCGGAAATTGATTAAACAGCTTCATAGTGTAATTCTTATCAGGTTTTGTCTTTTCAGAAAATCATTTTGTCAACCTGGAGAACTTTGGGACTGACACATGCAATAAGTGTTAGAAAATGTATTTGCTTTTGGGGAATTACTTTTTTAGACAACTTTACATTTGGAAGTTTGACAGGGAAAAGTTAACAACTCAGTTTCTTTATTCTATGTTTCAAACATTTTTGAAAAGAAGCACATTAGAGAAGGCATCAATACTTACAGAGATTCAGAAAACTCTGGGTTTGAGATACTGCAACTACTGATACATTTATATTCTTAAACTTCACGCAACAGAGAATGTAACATATATAATATCAGACATTTTTATTTTAATAATATTACATTTTTTCAATTACATTATTTTTAAATAATTACAGCTTTAGACATGTCCTGCTGCAAAAACATAAATTAACTGACATTTGTTTTCTACAATTGTTTATTAATCAGCAGAATATTTAACATTTATCATGTATTTATTAAATATGACAGTTGCATCCTCTACTACAAGTACTATTTATATATGTGAAGTACTTTAACAAACATCCAAAAGGTGATAGCATTACAGGATAAAAGTTAAATTTACATAAAGAATTACCAAAAAATATACAGAAGTTGGTAAAAACTGTTTACTGTGAATGCTACTTATTTAAAACAATATTCAGGTAAAGAGTATAATGCTTTCTAGATACATTGTATACTCAGCAGTACAGCTGTTTTATTGAAAGATCAACAACATAGCATTATATAACCCACTTGACCCAAGTCAGGGTCACAGAGGACCCCGTGCAGCATGAAGTATAGGGCAGCTAATCACAGAGAGGCCAATGGACCATTTATGGTGACAATTTAGATTTACCAATCAGTTTAACACACTGTCACACACATGTGCATAGGGGGCAGTTTAAGAGCTTGGATAGTTGTAATCTTCTCCTGGAAAGCCAAAGGACGCTGTTGACTAATGCCTCTTCTTTCTTTCTTTCTTTCTTTCTTTCTTTCTTTCTTTCTTTCTTTCTTTCTTTCTTATGCAGACCAGAAGATTGACAACCATGACACCTCTGATGTCACCTCCAGTTTCCACTCACTTGTCTCTTCCTGCCAAGAACATTTTTTACCAGAAGTAACGCCATCTTAGCTAGTCTGCTTTGGAGACTCATATCGTTACGTTTCTTTTTTTATAAAGAGCTTTACCCGCATTTTCTTTGAATATACAAGGTTAATCTTCTATGTGCCCCAAAGATTCTTAATCTCTTTGTGTCCTTTTGTTAAAACACACAACACTGGGGATGTGGGAGGAAAACTACAGCATATGCAGAAAAACTTATACAGACATAGGGAAAATGTGCAAACATCACACAGACAACAGCCATGTAATGTTAAAAATACAGAATATGGCCAAAAACCGTTTTCTCATTTTCCTTTTATATTTAAAGCAAAAATGTAATGCAGTACTTGCAGACTTGACATATTTTTCAGCCATCCTAGAGGCAGACTACATATGAAACTGCATGTTGGATGAGGAAGCTAAAATGAGCACTGCCAACACTAAAAAGGGTCTGTAAACCTGTGACTTTAAAACCTTGACAACCATGATAGGAAAATCAAAAATATGAGTTATTTTCCATTGTATTTAATGAGAAAAAAAATCCTTTTGTTTGCTGTAATGGATATGAAAGTTTCTAGCATTAAACAGCATTAAGTCAGGCATTTAATGTTTAAGAGTAAATTTGAATGGGATCAGGACATGAGGGATACTTTTATGGTGCTGAAGCGGAATTTAGAAATATGTTCTTAACAAAACTTTATATCCAAAGGCAGACAGTGGAGTAGGAAAATCTGTTCCAAAATGCACTGCAAAATGGTGTTTGTAAGAAGCAGAAGGCTGTCAGTTTTACTAATGACAATACGTACAAGTGAATCTGAGTGTTCATCATTTTTGGACAGTACTGGCTTACAAAACAAATATTTATACAGAGGGAAGTATTTGTAAAACAAATATGCATACCATGAGAACAGTCCTATGTTTTTTATGTGTAATTTGCAATGAACATAAAGGCTTTAAATCGTATAAGTTTAAAAATGTGAATTACATTGTCTCATATTTGACCTAACTTCAAACAGATCTGAAAATGCACTAGTCACATGCGGATAATTAATTGTGATTGGTTCCTGCCTTGTGCCCTGTGTTGGCTGGGATTGGCTCCAGCAGATCCCTGTGACCCTGTGTTCAGATTCAGCAGGTTGGAAAATGGATGGATGGAAGTGTAAATAATGTTTTTAATTCTATACTCCCCTTCCAATATCTGTACTTACACAGGCTTGTTATATTGGCATGTTCAAAATTTCAAAACTTTAGGGTGTTACCATGGAAAAAGTTTGGAAAGAACTTCTGTAAATATTTTTAACCTTGTAATGGAGAAGTGGAATTGCAAAAATGATTGAATTTACTTTAAAATTCATATGGTTGTATACATTCTCAGTTCCAAGTTTGGGGCACTGAATGGAAAGATCACTAGAGGGAATAAACCCAGTCAGTGGTAGGGTTATCACTGAATTTACAGCACATTAGGAACACATCCTTTTTACCAAGAAAGACAGAGCACAGCAAGGCTGGTATCGGGTAGTGCTGGGACAATAGCCAAAACGGTCTGGACCACTGGGTGACCGGAAAGAAGCACACAGGAAATATTCGCACAGAAAAAAATGCACAGTCATATAAGCGCACAGGATATAACTGCACACGGAAAAATGCACACACAGGAAAAACCGTACATGGGAAAAACCGCACTGCGATAAATGCGCATACGGCAAAGGCGTATATGCAAAGAAGAAAAAAAATTAATATTATACATCGCAATAAACAAAATTGTATAATTGTTCACTAAACATATTTATAAGCTTGTATATTTTAATTTGTGCTAATTGGGGTAGTGGGCTGTTGGATGGTCCATAAAATAAAATAGTCATTAATCCTTTTATTACATTGTTGTGCCTAAATTACCATTTCTAGTAAATTATTATTCTTTACAATAGTTTTCAGAATTTATATTATACCTTCTTAATATACCTTCTTATTCCACAGGTAGGCAAATTAGGGTTTTATAGTTTTGATTACGGCAAGTAAGTAAAGGTCGTCCTATAAATAGGCCACACAGTTAAGAGTTTTCTTTAATCTTCCCTAACTTTCGAGCAAGGCAAGTCGACATTTTTTTTTTTGAATAAGCGTGATGGAGTTTTTGACCAGTCAGAAAGGCAAGCAGATTCTCGGTTACAAGAGATTTGAATATCTGTGTTTCCGCACAACAAATGGAATAGATACTTGGAGGTGCCGTGAGAATCGATCAACAAAGTGCCATTCATTAATGAAAACAAAGAACGGAGACATTGTACAAGAGCAAACCAGTCATAGTTTTATTATAATAAAAAATGTCTAGCAGTATAGGTGGAGTATATTTTATATTTGTAATAGTTATATGTCGCCGCCGTGTGCTTTTTTCCACGTGCGCACTTTACCGTATGCGTATTCTTCCATGTGTGGTTTTTCTTGTATGCGTTTTTTTCCGTGTGTGGTTATTTCCCGAGCGCTTATGTGACTGTGCGCTTTTTTTTTTTTTCCTGTGCGCTTCATTCCGGGATTCGGACCTCTGATGGGGGAGGTAATCCAGTAGGAAAAGGAGCCTGACTTGAGCCCAGAAGCAATTTAAATAAGAGGTTTTAAAGTCACCTTGAGACAGGTGATGAAAAGAATACAGACAGAAAAAAGGGTAAAGCTTAAGTACATGTGTATTGTTTGGAGGAACAGAAACCAGAGTTAAGAGAGGAAAAGAGTAACTGGACTTTGTTTTGGTACAGGTAAGGTGAGCCATCTCAGTTGATAGATGGGGAAAAACTATTGAGGATGACCAGACTGAGCAGCACCAATGTTGTTTTTTGTCTGTCTATGAGGCACTCAGATACACACTATAATAGAATGGTGATTTGTTCATTTTATTTAAGACACTCTATGAACACACCCAACCTTGACTTGGCTCACACACATTCACTCACAGAGACACTAGACATGGTAGTTAAATAAATCAATGATAAAGAATGCATTAGTTAGATCATAAATGCAAAAAACAATGAAATGAATAATACACATGCAGAAACACAAACAAAAACCCTAAATGCATAAATTAACTAAACACAGATACAAAAGAAATTCAACAAGAGCACAAAACAATAAACACTTGTGTCACAGTCCTAAACACAGTCCAGTTTCACAGATGATGGTGATGAATGAAATGAAATCCCCGGTGAACAGCTTTCTGAATGAAATGTAAAGTTTGTCCAAACAAAAACCAAATGAACAAGCAGGCACTGGACAAGTGAAAACTCTAATCCTTGTAATCCAAATGAATTGCTGCTGCAGTGAATGCAGTGAAAACACAAAAGATGACCACAATCCTTTTCCATCTATTAACTGTCTCCTTTTTAAGTTCACTGCCTCTTCTTTTTTCTCTGGAAATTTAAGAATTTTTCACGTAGCACTGTTTCTTTTATGCAAAGTGCTGGTTTTAATAGCACACCATCTATAACTGAATTCTATAACTCAGAATGAAATTTCGAATAAGTGACAGCCGTAACCCATAAAAAGTTCATAGAGAACATAAAGAGGGTAGCTAAAAAAGAGGAGGTAGTTGGAAGACTCATAATTGAACTATGGTAGCTTATAGTATTTTAAATTGTAGCATTTCCTTTAACATATGATAAATAATAATAATCCTGAACTTTTATAGCAATGCATTCTTTTGTTAGTCTACAATGTTTCATATTGAACAGAAAATGGTGGGCAGCACACAGGAGATTAGAATCCACAACCTGCTGCATGAGAAAGAAAAGAACATTTCAGAATGTTATGTAAGTGAAGCACATGGCTCTCTCCAAAAATCTTGACATCTCATTTGGATATATTAAAGAGTACTCCCTATAGAGTCCCAAAAATCATTACAGCATCTGTTATTTAGTGCTTGTCTTCCATTCATCTACCATCAGTTTCCAGACTTGTTTAGCTGCCAAGATCTGACACATTCAATTACCACTGAAGTAAAGCTGCAGCCCACTTAGATCCTGTAGTCACAAATTCTCACACATTGTGCTATAGGTGGTTTGGCACTAAGGAGATTGATTTAAATAATTACTTCTTTCAGAATTATTTACAGTAAGCAGATTACATTTGCTAACCCAAAATTTTATTTCTTATTTAAAAAATTCAGTTTAGTGAAGAATTGACTCTTTGTTGTTGTGGATATTAGATTCATATTTTCTCAGACTACAAAAAATTCCTAAATTCTGTGGTTTTTGTATTATGGAGGAGCATACCATAAACTCATTTGTTTTTAATTATATTCTCGGTTTATCTATGAATCTGCTTTAAAATACAACTAAAGTTTCAATACTTTTTAGTATTTTTTCCAAACTAAGAAAAGAGCATTATGAGCATCACATTTAGAGTGGACTGGAGATGGATTTACCACTTGTAATTACATTGCGCTGGAGTATTTTGTAAAACAATTGTTTTTTTTGATGTTTACAACTTTTAATATACATTGGGTAGATGAAACTTAAAGTAAGTGAATGTTAAGCCTACACAGTCTACGTTAGTTATGTATAAAAGATTCTCCCAACTGAGTGTCTAGACTAATTTTTTGAAAGATATACTGAGGGTAAACAACTAAAAACCACTGAAGTTTCTCACCATGTGGTGCCAAAGCAATACGTCACGTTGGGAAGAAACAGATAAGTGATGAGACCAAAAGAAAGAAACAGCCAAAGAAAACAAAGATGGATGCGTTTGTGGGTAACCTGAGAAGAAGAGAATTTTTCATGCTAAGCACCCAAAACCCTAGTAAATCCTATTAATGACTCTTTATCCTCTTTGCTGATGTTGTCTACAACTTGTTACAATACTCATCTTTCCTACTTCACATTTCTTGTGTTCAAGACATCTAAAAACACTCAAAGCATACTGAAAAAGGCAAACAATCTTCATTTGCTGATGCACCTAATGCAAGGTGAGCATCATGATCAGGGGGGTATTTTTCGTACGTGGATTACTCGCTTAGCCGGATGTAATTGTTGACGATTTGGCCTGATCCTGGATCTGTCGGTTTTTTGAAACTCTTGCTGGAAGTGTTGTCATAGCAACACATCCAAATCCGCAAACCTGCTCGGAGCAGGTTTGTTCTACGTAAACAAGGATTAGTTTACACACGTGATCAGTGACGGTGCGTGGAAGTCATCCAGTCAGGGCTTCGCCGTTCATGAATGAGCGACCAATTGATATTGGTGCACAAATTTTACGAAGAGGATTTCATATAAAGAGGGTTTTGCACGATCGGCAAGATCCTTTATTGCCCCCGGAGGAAACTCTGTACGAAAGATACCGCTTTAGCCGAGGGGGAATATTGTACCTCAAAGATTTATTAGCTCCGTATATTCGAAGTCAAACTCGGCGAAGTCGGGTTCTCACAACCACACAGACAGTAGGCATTGCTTTGAGGTTTCTTGCAAGCGGCCCTTTTTTATATACTGTAGGCGATGCGGAACATCTATCGAAAAGTGCAGTTTGCCAGGCAATTCATAAAGTCTGTTTGGCTCTGAAACATTTCCTTCAGGTTTTCATTGTGTTCCTGGACACCTGCATGTGCAGACAATAAAAGAGGCGTTTCATGCCATTGCAGGTAGGTAATACACAGGCTAAAACACCCACAGTTCCATAAAGAATCCCACAATCAGCCTAACATTCTCATTACCAGGATTTCCAAATGTGATTGGGGCACATGGAACTGATCAGAGTGGAGTTTGATCAAACATTATTTGGAAAATGTACCTCTCCTCCTGATGAATAATCAGACACAGTGTCTTCATCAAATATTTGACCTTCGTTAATATCTTGTTGGTCAGACACAGGTTCAAGGGATATGACATTCCCTGCAACTGACCCAACAAAAAAGAGGGCTATATGGAACATACCTATGGCACACATGGAGGACAAATATATGCAATGACCATCCTTTACCTGAAATGAAGTGACCACTGCTTCCTGCCACTGGTTCTGAGGAGGAGCTTCCCCCTGGAATGCCCTCAGAAACAGGGCGATGGGCATTTTGCTGGAGAGCCAATCTTCTGCAGGGGTTAGGTCTGGACCGCGTGGACCTCCAGCTGTTTTTTGCTTGTCTGCCTTCTTATTAGCTTTACAATTAATGTTTTTTATATTATATATGATTATTTATGTCAACAATTCTTTAAATAGTTATATACCAATATTTACAAGTTTGAAGTATATTCTTGTACTTCACTTTAACCTGTTCCCATGTTCTCCTTGTGCTCACGTTTAATCTGGAATTATGACATATTAAATAATAATTAATCTGACACATAGGAAATGAAACGCTGCATTCAGTAAGTACAATGCACACTACTTAGCGTTTAATTTGTTGGCCACTTTTTGCCAGCCGTCTTTTCTGGTCTGGGCTGCTTTTGCAGTGTTACCCCTTGTGCATATTAAATCTTGAAATTCTTCATGTCCTTCGAATAAAAGGTCTGGGCTGTTTGTTACAGCCTATCAAAGACTTACTGATCATGTTTTCTAGACTCAATATATATGAGCTTTTCAATCAGTGCGGGCGCGCGCATTCATCTCGGATGATTAGATCCAGCTAGACTAATCTAATACACGGCAGCGTTTGAAAAACCGACCTATCCCAGATGAGTGTCACCGGCATTACCTTATCAAAGATGAGGCGCCTGATCTCGGATGATTTAAGCGACGTACGAAAAATACTCCTTAAAAACTTCAAAACAAAGTCTTTGTGATGGATATTCTTGTTTTGCCTGGTTTTTGACTTCTTGCTTGAATTTTGACAGTGACTTTTGCCTCTTGTCTGGGTTTTGGTCGCCTTTTGCATGCATCTCCCGGTTCTACTCAAAAAAAATTAGCTATCTGGTTCTTTCTGAGAAATGACAATTAGTAAGTAAATACACTGTTTCTATGCCATTAAAGCACTTGATTATTTCTGTAATACAATCATACAAGATCATTGTAAGGCTAATGTCATAGACAAAGTCTCTCTCCTCACTCTAAGACACTTTGCTGATGTGCTTGTATACATGTTCACAGATAATTTTATGCAGATTTTGGATCAACACAGAATTTCAAACTATTTCATGGTATGCAAAATCATCCCATTTATAAAATGCACAACATTTCAATGTCCATTAACACCAACCAAATTTCTGAATGTTTCAGTCTTTAGTATCTCAAGCATGTACTTAAATTCCTACTTCACCTCAGCAAATGTCAATAGATCCTGTAATGTGGAAATATTAGCTAAATGCACCTGAAATGTACTGTAGGTGCTAACTTTGATTTCATATTTGTTTGTCACATTAATGCATTTTATAAAACCTGCCTAACAATATTGCTTTAATAGTACTTCTTAAGATGCAGGATCTTGAAATGCTGGCTCATTCATTAAACTCAAGGAGACTTGACTATTATGATGCTTTATAATCAGAAGTTCAAATTACTCAGCTACAATTCTACTATTAACACTAGAATCCCTGAAGCCTATGAAAATATTCGTAATGCCGGGCCACCTTAAATTCCCTGCTCATCTCCTCATCAGTGTCTTTGTTTTGCAAATGTGTCAGTTAGCACAAGCAGCCTGCTATTCAATCCCCACCTATGCAGCTGAAGTCAAGTCGGACTCCAAATTCTCAGAGCTGAAGTCACTTTATTTTGGGAGTGAGGGGTCTTGAATTGTATAGGGCAAATAATATATTGTTATTTGGAATACATAAATTTCACATGTGTGTCTACAACGATCTGTGTAAATGTTGATGACAGGAAATGCGAGGCAAGAAATGTTGAACATGTATACTAAAACAGAAACTTTTTCATGTTATAGTAAAAATGACAAAATGCTGACATAAAGTGTATAATGTGTGAAGACTGAAGTCTAAACAACAAATACACATTTTCACAAAATGTATATCAAAACAAGTGCGCTTTTATTCAAGTGTACTACCGAAGAAAAATAAATTATTCAATTTACATGTTGCTGTTGATGTGTAAAAACCGAAGCCCAAAGATTAATCGACACAAATTAGACATGTCTGCTTGACTGGTGCAGAGGTCAGAGCTGTCGTAATCAAGGGGTTGTGGATTTGATCCCGGGTTCTTGCCGCATTTACCATTTTGACTAGGGAGCTGCTATTGTTATTACTATTATATAATAAAAACACACATTGGATTTGAGTCTGTAACACCCGGTGTAAATTTTTGCTACTTGAAAAAGATATCACTAAAGGAAAATAAGCAGACACGCAAACTCTGGTGAATCATGTCTTCTTGGTATATTGTTGTCACTTGAATTTTTTTTTGGTGGAGTGGAGGCAGTGACAGAGAGAGAAAGAAAAGAGACAGAGAAGATGAGTTTTGCTGTATGCTGCTGTGCTTCTGTACTGTGCTTGGTGCATGGGAAACACTTACCAGAAGAGTTTCCCACAATAAAACTTTCATTCATTTTATGCTTGTGTCTGTGCCTTTGTGTCAGGCGTTTGGGGAGCTGAGCACCCACTGGTGGCCCCCCAAATCATATACTCACATCATCACAAAAATTTTTGTAAACTTTTGTTAAACCAGAAAATTCTGTTGTGTGTTCAAACAAGACTGAACATTTGAAGTGAGACTTACCTCTCTCCTACACTTGTTACACAATACTGCATACTCATTTTTCATCAGCAGTTTGTCAAACTACACCAGGGAATTGACCTTCTGCATGTTAAAGCATAACAACAGGCAATACTTTCTACCTGGTAACATTTATTCCCTCACACTTCATTAACTTTTACTCTCTCATTTTATTTTCTCTCAGTCCTCATTCTGCAATTATGATATCACCTGGTACGCCATGATAGCCAGGAAATGTGGTAGTATTTGGCAGGTCTCCTGGTGAACAAATAAGGGAGAAGAAGCTCTTCAATCAAAAAGCCCAATGCCATTTGATTCATTCTTTGTCATTTTCTGGAAGTGTTTTGATTTTAGCTAAAATGCATATGTTTAGGACATTGTGAGCATACAACTGGATACATGACATTTGGATCATGCAACTAGACTAGCTTGAGAATTTTTTAAAAAGACATTTTGGTTTTGTTTGCTGTTATTCAACCTGGGTCCCCACTGAACTGTATTTTACAATGAATTTTGTGATCTCCTTTCTCCATGAAAATCTTGACATCTTGCCTGAAGAAGGGGCCTGAGTTGCCTAGAAAGCTTGCAAATTGTAATCTTTTTAGTTAGCCAATAAAAGGTATAATTTTGCTTGACTTCTCACTCCATGAAAATCTGAAATTAAAAGTTTTTTCTGGGTCATCACTACAAACATAGGGTAAAAGTAACAGATAAAAATTATATTTTTGAGTGGAATATTCCTTTAACATAAACATGGCATCATGGTTCAAAAATAAAAAGTAAAAACACAGTTACACTGGTACTGGCACTTGACCTGCCATGGAGTGGATATAGTGAGATATAAATACTTTCAAAATGCTTCTATCCAGATGAAATGATCAGAATTTAGCTTTTCACAATTCAGGTGACCTAGAAAGTACAGAAGTCATCCAGTTCCATTTAATTTATATTCTCTATTTAGTTATATCTTGATTACTACCAAAGGTGCTGCATAATGCTGATTTGCCAAGTTTAAAATACCAGCTTCCAACTGTTTAATTTTGTTCTGTTTGTGAATTGATCTATTCAACTTCATACTCAGTACTTGCAGTTGCTTTTATCTGTGGACTGTTTTTCATCTTATATTGTAATTCAGTATGTTGCACGTACAGGTTTAATACTGGAGCTAGTGGGTTTTTAATGACTTTCACACACAGTTTTAAATGAAACTTTATTCAATTTGCTTTAATCTTGCTAAGTTCTCAGCATGGAGTTAAATAATTAATACCTACAAATATAATCTATTAACAGTATATACAAGACTGTTTAAAATTAGTTTCTTCAAGCCTCCAAATACAAATTAAAAATTAAAAAGGAATGCAAGACTATAATAAGACCAGTAGGCTATGGAGAGGTGAAGAAAAACTCCGTATTGATTCCAGTCAACAATAATGTATGCAGCTCATGCCAACTGGAAACTTTACATCTGGTCCACCAAACTCAAACTCTATACATCTGGTCCACCAGGGCATTCTAAATTGTACTACTATACTGGCAAATGATCTTTTGTCACAGAAAATACACAGAGGTTTATCATAATTAAAAAGATCTGCTTTTTTTATTCTTATTCTGTAAATCATCCTGCCATCTAGTTAATAAGTTAAATTATTGCTTTACGTCCTTCTGCACTATGGAAGCTTGGTTTATATAATCTTTCACATTTCTTTTATTAAAAGAATTTGAAACTGCTCCAAACTTCACAAGTTATACAATTGATTATCTCCTCCAATAATAATAAAAAGAAAAAAAAACTGTTAAGGAATTACTTCAGTGATATGGAATTCAGAAAAATACTTGAATACACAGTAACAGACTGCAACTCCTTTGTTTGGGAGAAAATTAAAATTCTTTGTGTACATTACAATATGACAAATCACTGCACAACTGAATAGGAGAAAAATAATGAGGATGGCACAGAAAAACAGGTAGAACTGAACAGCATTTTATATTACTTTTTGCTTTGAACTTTCATTTGAAAATACTAGAAACTCTGATACGGTTGATGCTGTAAAACAGCCTCATTTTGATTAGTATGGTGGTACTCCAATAAGATCTGCTAGGGTGCCATTGATATTGATTAATTGATATGTCTTTAAATAGATGCTAAACTCATGGTATCATTAACTGTATTAAGTGAGTTTTTAGCTGACTTAGTCCATAAAAGCTTTGATATTTTAATGAGACAATTCACTCTGTTGTGTCGTGGTTAAGCGCCACTCACCATTCATGAACTGGTATTCTGTGGATGGGACAGCTTTGAAGCTACTAGTGCTGTGCTTCCATGTATGTAATGTCAGGCTGGACTGGTATACTCCGTCCTCCCAATATGACAAGGTAAAATTGAAATCAGGGACAGAAAAGGAACGTCAAAAACTAAGTCACACAAAACAAGATAAAACTGATCCAAATTATAAGTAGTCAAAAATACAACAAACATTTTTAGATAGATAGATAGATAGATAAATAGATACTTTATTAATTCCAAGGGGAAATTCACATACTCCAGCAGCAGCATACTGATAAAGACAGTATTAAATTAAAGAGTGATAACAATGCAGGTATACAGACAGACAATTTCTTTGTATAATGTTAACGTTTACCCCCCCGGGTGGAACTGAAGAGTCGCATAGTGTGGGGGAGGAACAATCTCCTCAGTCTGTCAGTGGAGCAGGACAGTGACAGCAGTCTGTCGCTGAAGCTGCTCCTCTGTCTGGAGATGATACTGTTTAGTGGATGCAGTGGATTCTCCATGATTGACAGGAGCCTGCTCAGCGCCTGTCGCTCCGCCACAGATGTCAAACTGTCCAGCTCCATGCCTACAATAGAGCCTGCCTTCCTCACCAGTTTGTCCAGGCGTGAGGCGTCTCTCTTCTTTATGCTGCCTCCCCAGCACACCACCGCGTAGAAGAGGGCGCTTGCCACAACCGTCTGGAAGAACATCTGCAGCATCTTATTGCATATGTTGAAGGACGCCAGCCTTCTAAGGAAGTATAGTCGGCTGAAAAGTTTTTAGACCTGAAAAGTAATCTGTATCTCTTCCTGCTAAGACTGCAACCTTTAATTTGTTGTGAAACTCTTCAAAGGAAATGATGGACGCCAAGAGAAACACATTTGTGTCTTTTATACTTCCTGGTTGTGACACCATAATGAGCAATGTATTGTTCTCACATGATAACAGTGGAAAAAACTCACAAAAATCTTAAAAGAGGTAGCTGCAAGGAGGTGCACTTCCATGACAGGCTTGGCTAGGGCTGTAATTACAGACTATAATTAAATATTTTGATAAAACATTGCTGGTAGTTAGAACCAATATAAATCTTTGAAGCTGCTTAAATGAATGGTTTCTTCAATTCCTGTATTGTCTTTAATTTTGTCCAAAATGAGACCACCTTACGATATTTTGTAATCCAAAAATTTTACTGAGGTTTTATGAAAATAACTCCAAATTGCTCAGGCTTTGTAAATAACTAATAGCTTTGTAACCATGACAAAACATCACTATGTACTCTCTCAAAAGGGAAACTAGAAGATTTGAATGGAAGAACCAGGGGCCTCATGCATAACACCGTGCATAGAATTCATACTAAAACATGGTGTACAGACAAAAAGCAGAAATGTGCATGCGCACAAAAAAATCCAGATGCATAAATCTGTGCGTATGCCAGCTTCCACGTTTTTCAGCTCCATAAATCCCAGTCAGCATGAAAAGTAACGCTTGTGCACGTGCCCGTCGCTCCACCCCGACTCCTCCCAGAATTACGCATCTTTAAATATGCAAATCAATATAAATAGCCCCTTATGTTTTGTGTTCTGTGAAAAGACAATGGCTAAAGCACGAGGAAAAAGAAGAATTTCAGTGAATACCAAGAAGAGGCAAGGAAAAACATACTGTTTGTTGGTGTAAGCAGCGATATAAACAGTAAACGGAAGTTGCTTGAGTGACAGAGTGGCGGAGAAACTCAAAAGTTCAAGCTCAGAAAGTCACACAGTGCCTGAAACAAATAAGAAGTGGTCAGATATGAAAGTTGCTGTGAAAAGGTGAGTCGTAGCCCACCATCTGAGTGTCAGATGGAAGCATATTAGGGTACAGAGAAAAAAAAAATGGAACACAGTATGAAAAAAGGTGTCATTAAAGTAGAATATCAAAAACTTATCATTTAAAATCATTTAATTAAATAGTTTCTCAAATCCCATTGTAACTAAAGTAGCACGTTAAATGCTTTGTATTCTATGTGTTCTTAATTGAAATATCTTCGTAGTACATGTTTAACTATTCCATCCATCTATCCATCCAGGGTCGCGCCAGCCCCAGCAAGCATAGACCGTGAGGCAGGAACAATCCCTAAACAGGGTGTCAGCTCAGCTCAATATACAGTCGACCCTTGATATACGACCGGTCTGACATGCGAACAACTTAATTTACGAACAAAATTTTTATTTTGATTTACGACCAACATCTTGCGTTACGACCTGAATGCGGTCACGTGTATCCGCTTGCGCGATTGTACACAAACAGCCGAGAGCGTTAGTAAGTGTCAGTCGGAGCCCAGATACATGTGTTTGTGGACGTAATTTCGGTCAGTGCAGTTATTTATCTATATACAGGTAAAATTCCGTTACAACGAATATCTTTACAACAAAATTTTCATTACAGCGAAGTGTTTTTATGGTCCCGACAGCTTCCCCATATGATGTGAGTCTATAGAAATCTCGTTACTACAAAGTACATTCAGCAGATACTTTCATTACAACGAAGTGCCCTAAAGACCTTGAAATGCTTGAATGAATCATTCACAGAGCAGTTAATTCTGTACCACAGCTCAGTTGTGCATAACAACCCCCCAAACAAAAACACTGTAATTTTTTTTTTCTTTCTTCTGACTTTCCTCATATTTCAGTCTTACTTTTTACTTATTGTTCGTCAACATTTGAAAAACATCCATCGGAATTTAACTCATTGTCACCCTCCTATAGATACGGCAGACACGAAAAAACAATAACAGTTCATATTAGAAAAAAACTTTACATTTTTTGCAGCTCTTGATTGCAGCAAAAAGAAAAAAAGATGCTGCCAGTGAATTCGGAATTTCGCTATCGACGTTGTCAACTTTCTTGAAAGACCGAGCAAAAAAAGAAGAAAAATCTTGGCTTGCAAAACATATGTGAACTGCTGCATTTGAACACGTCGAAAAAAGCAGTTTTTATGTGGTTCAGTGATGTGCGTTCAAGAAACATTCCTATTAATGCGGCACTCATTCAAGGTAAATGTGAGGTTTGTAAACTCTCTTGGGACCTCCCCCAACTAGACGACACGCCGAAGAGTGTCCTGAAGTCCAAACTCCGCATCTATGGAAGACTGTTTATCTATTGCTGGGGCAACAGCCAGCTCAAAGCTGTGCTGAGTCTCTCAGCCAAAGCAAACAGAAAAGATATCGATGGGTGATATGCAAGGAACATTGTAAATGCAGGTAACAGGTAACTTGATCACTGATCTGCTGTGTCTGTGTATAGCAGAGTGGCAGATCACGCTGCAATAAATAAGTGTGCCGTTTCTGTTTCAAGCTGAATAAAGCTGGTTTTGCTAAAGTACTGAGACTCAACCTCGTGTTTTGGGGAGCAAGACAGGGACTTATAGCGCGACCCCAATCTTTTATGATTTGCTTCTGTGTCGCTTCACTGCAGTGCTATGAGTCTGTTGTTTCCCTGCCCGGCAACGGACAAACAAGCTTCCACAGACGCGGCAATCGCGCTTCACGACGCAATTCAGCGTGTCGTTCCCATTGAGTGGGGCGGGTGGGGGCTCAAAAGAGTTCAGAAACCTCACAATATGAAGGAAAAAAAAAGGATGATACAGCTTTTGATTGATAACTGTGCTGCCCACAACATGCTTCCACATTTAAATAAAGTTCCAGTTGAATTCCTCCCACCCAAGTGCACGGCGGCGCTTCAGCCTTTGGATTTGGGCATCATTCGGACCTTGAAAGTGTATTATCACAAGGAAATGCTGAGAAAAATTCTCGTCAGAATAACTTGTAGGCAGGAGGAGATTAAAATTAACGCAAAAGAAGCTATTGAAATGATTGCAAATGCCTGAGCGAAGTTAAAGCCTTTAAAAAACCTTCCGTTTCATTCTCCTCCCCCCTCCCTTCCTGCAGCCCAAAGATGTCAAATTAAATGGTGAGTACAGTATGAAATTGTTGTTTCTGGTAGGCTACACACTTTTTATAACTTTTTGGATAGTACATTAGAAATATTATTGGTGTTTTGGTAAATTATGCACATTATACAACCCTTTTTTATTATGAAAAGGTTAAGTAAGTGTTGCAGTGGGAGGTTCGGAACGCATTATGGGTATTTCCATTATTTTCTTATGGGAAAAATTGTCTTGACTTACAACCAACTTGAGTTACAACCAGCCCTCGCGAACGAATTGAGTTCGTAAGTCAAGGGTCCACTGTACATTATTTAAATGAAATTTAAAAAGTACCTGTATAATGTAATATATATACTTTACTTAATCTTAAAAATGATATGAAGAGCTCCACGAAGATAGCGCCTGGAAATCTAAATCGACTTAGAAGGCAGTCATCATCATCTGTAAATACGCGCTCTCTTCTATTGAATTCCTTTGTTATTGTATGGTATAAAAAATGGTAAAGCAACAACAACGATAAAAATAATAGGATAAAAAACAGTGAAAAATACACAATATGAAAGCAATTGTGGCTCAGGTTGTTCCAATATTACAAACGTAATGCATGTTTACATTGAGTTAATTGTACTTAATAGAACAAACAGTTCTACCGGGAGGCCTTGATGGACTGATTGAGTGCATTTAGATCTTTTGGGATAAAACTGTTTCTGAACCATGAGGTCTGTACAGGAAAGGCTCTGAAGCATTTGCCAAATGGGAGAAGTTCAAATAGACTGGGCACATGACTGAGGGAATGTGTGCTAGAAGCTATATCCCGATAATCCTCTTTCCGATCAGCTGGTGTAGAAATGTGATTCCACACTCGGATACAGTGAGTTAAATACTCTGAGTGGTGCACTGATAGTAACAACGCTAAAGTGGCTATGGCATTTGGAATAGTTTGGCCATTCGGTGCACCATTATATGGGTACAGGTTGATTACGATCAGATGCCTTGAACTAAAAAACAATATGCGTTTTTTTTTTAGGGTATTTGATAAAGTCACATCAAGGATGTGAATTTAAAAAATAAAGGGAAATCAGACAGGAACAATAGCACTGCTTTGACACTGGGTGCCACTAGTTTGCAAAACTGAGCAGGGAACTTGCATATGCAAGGGATTGAGCTGGCATGAAAATGTGTGTGGCTTTACACTGTTTAATTTTTATACATCGCAATGTGAGTGTGGAAACTAGCATATGCAACATTTTTGTGAGTATGCACTGTTTATACATGAGACCCCAGGAGAATAACCTGGTGTAAAACCAAAGCTCAGGTCAAAGCTAAAAGTCAAGAAACAGTCATCAAAACCCATAACACTAAGAACAAAAATGTAAGTCTTATTTCAAGCAGGGATCCAATACTAAAATAACTAGGAGAGAATTGCACATAATCACCAGCAAGTTTTGAGTGTGATGGCAAACGTCCTGCTCCATACGCCCTCTTCCAGATTTGGGAGCCTCTCAAACCCGACACCATCGATAATGTAACCGATTGAGCTGTGAAAAGAGTGCTTGCAAAGGGATGGTGGAAATGTGTACAGTGCTTTTATTAAATCAAACCATAACAGTGTCCAAAGTGCAGTGCTTCAAAGTTAATAAATAAATAAATAAATAATTCTTTAAAACAATAAAAAAAATCCAAACATTTAAAACCAGGCTAAAATGAGAATAAAAACCAGCAACAGTCATTGGGCCAATGCGCCACGCACACCTCCTTCCATGGCTCGCTCAGCTGGTGGAGACTTCAGCAGCTGCAGCCCTCTCATTACCTACCCCTGTCTTGGTTGCATCTGTCAGCATCTGCCAGACCTCTCGAGGTAGGTTGTCCTCTCGCTTTCCTTCTCGTACACGCACTCGGCTTCCAGGAGAGGAAGCCACGTTGATCGTACCCACTCCTCAGCACAATCAGTGGGTACAATCCGTCCCTAGAGCTCTTATATCTTGATCCATCACAGGACCTCTAACCGCGCTTCTCTCTGTCTTTCTCTCTCTTCAGCTGTCTGGCTTGTTCCCTTGCATTGCCCCAATGCCGCACTGTTGCTCTGCCTGCCTTTTCCTTTTTCTTTTGTCCTTTTCCCCTTCTGTGCCAGTCCATAATCACGTATCGCAGGAAGCCAATGAAGCAATTGAGAAAGATCGCACCCTCATCATCAACTCCCTGCAGCTGCGCAAGCGCGCCCACAGAGACTGACACTGCCAATGGATTATTTAAAAACCCAGCCGTGGACCCGCCATACCACATTCCTCCCCCCTTTAAGCCACCAGTTGCATACGATTGATCCATGCCTCTACCAACCCAATACAACTTGTGGCCCAGGGGGTATTTTCCATACATCCCTTAAATCATCTGAGATCAGATGCTTCATCTTGGATGAGTTAATGCCGGTGAAACTCATCCGGGATAAGTCGGTTTTTCAAATGCAGCCATGTAGTAGATTAGTCTAGCTGGATCTAATCATCTGAGATGAATGCGCGTGATTGAAAAGCCCATATATATTGAGTCTAGAAAACATGACCAGCAAGTCTTTGATAGGCTGTAACAAAATGACGAAAGAACGGGCGCATTTTTTTTTCACACAAGCGGAGCAGGACTTTTTATTCAAAGGACATGAAGAATTTCAAGATTTAATATGCCCAAAGGGTAACACTGCAAAAGCAGCCCAAACCAGAAAAGACGGCTAGCAAAAAGTGGCTGACAAATTAAACACTAAGTAGTGTGCATTGTACTTACTGAATGCAGCATTTCATTTCCTATGTGTCAGATTAATTATTATTTAATATGCCATAATTCCAGATTAAACGTGAGCACAAGGAGAACATGGGAATAGGTTAAAGTGAAGTACAAGAATATACTTCAAACTGGTAAATATTGGTACATAACTATTTAAAGAATTGATGACATAAAGAATCATATATAATGTAAAGAACATTAATTTTAAAGCTAATAAGAAGGCAGACAAGCAAAAAACAGCTGGAGGTCCACGCGGTCCAGACCTAACCCCTGCAGAAGAATTGGCTATCCAGCAAAATGCCCATCGCCCTGTTTCAGAGGGCATTCCAGGGGGAACCTCCTTCTCAGAACCAGTGGCAGGATGCAGTGGTCACTTCATTTCAGGTAAAGGATGGTCATTGCATATATTTGTCCTCAATGTGTGCCATAGGTATGTTTCATATAGCCCTCTTTTTTTTGTTGGGTCAGTTGCAGGAAATGTCATATCCCTAGAACTTGTGTCTGACCAACGATATTGACGAAGGTCAAATATTTGATGAAGACACAGTGTCTGATTATTCATCGGGAGCAAAGGTACATTTTCCAAATAATGTTTGATCAAACTCCACTCTGATCAGTCCAATGTGCCCCAATCACATTCGGAAATCCTGGGTAATGAGAATGTTAGGCTGATTGTGACATTCTTCATGGAACTGTGGGTTTTTTTGCCTGTGTATTACCTACATGCATTGGCATGAAATGCCTGTTTTATTGTCTGCACACGCAGGTGTCCAGGAAACACTATGAAAACCCGAAGGAAATACTTCAGTGCCACACAGACTTCACGAATTGCCTGGCAAACTGCACTTTTAGATGGATTTTCTGCATCGGCTACAGTATGGCATTACCAAAAGTTAAAAATGGTCTGTAGTATTAAAAGCAGTCTTTCATTTGTTACCTTGGTGAATGCAAATCAGATTGTAGGTACTTCATACATCTAATTTAATCAAAATGGATGTAATCGTTTTGTTCACCCACTGAATTAAAGCTGAAAGTCTGCACTTCAACTGCATCTGAGTTGTTTCATTTAAAATTCATTGTGGTAATGTACAGAACCAAAATTAGAAAAAGTTGTCTCTGTCCAAATATTTACGGACCTAACTGTAGTCCATAAATCATAAAATCAAAAAGAGAGTATTACTTAAATAAAATCATAAGAGACATTAAATAGAAGATTAAATAAGAGAATTAGGAGAAATAACAATGCTGAAGTGAGGAACTCAAACCTGACATCCCAAAACATATAGCTGATGAGAACTCTGAAATCGAAGCTCAAAACACAGAACAAAGCGAATACATAAAATTACTAATAAATACATCATTAATAAAATACTATTTAAAATTAACAAACCAATCAATAATAAGAAAACAAAAACAATAACTGCACTTACTAAATATTTAAAAAACAGCAAGAAGCCTATAAAAAAAGAAAAAAATACAGACAGAGATTAGTTGTTCCCCTTTTAGGAACAGATGGGTGACAAAAGTAATTCATGATTGTATTTTAGAGCAATTTAAGAAATGTTCATCTGCTGCAGAAGTCCTGAACTAATAAAATTCTCTGGACCCAGAATCCACTTGAGTTAAAACATCCAACTTGTTTATTTTCCATGGTCACATAAAATTATTTTTTTGCTAGACTAGCCCTGAGCTGCTTGGCCCCAAAACCCCAGTATACACCTTATCTGCCTGGAAGGAGAATTCAAGAAATTCAATAAACTCACACAAGCACAAACCCTCTCAAATGTCTTTATTTTTTAATTTTCAATTAAATTTGACCCTTGTGAGCTATTACTTTGTAAAACTTTTTTCTGCAACACATGCTTAGAGCTGAGCATTTTTCTAATTCAATGTCTAACCTTACAATTTCCTCGAATTACTGCTGAAATATGCCAGAATGTTTTGTGGTTTCCTCCCGTTGAAAAAAATAACTGTTTTGTAATTGCACAATTTAAGAATTGACCAAAGTCACCTCACTAGTCATCCATGCTCGGGTTCTTGTTTATTTTGAGAGGTGAGTCATATGGCATAATGTGCCTAGTGGCAGGAGCTAAAGGCAAGAAAACCAGGAGACAACTAATAAATAAAGGGATTGAGAAAAAAAGTTGCCTGGGATCAAGCACAGGGCAAGAATACTTGATGAATGTATTTAAATTAACAATCATACAGTATATTAAAAAGCAAAAATAAAGAGACAATCTTAAGAAAAGCAAACATAAGTACTAAATAGCTTTCAAGTTTTTAACACTTGGCTAATGCAATACATTTGTTTTTTCTTTATTTAAGGAATTCCATAAATAGTTTGCCGCGTTATGTGTGCCACCCTCTTTAATAGGTGCAGGAAGTAACATCACTGATCATAAATCATGTGAGTACCAACAGCATTAAAATGCACTACAAAATGGTGGCATGTTAACTTCACAATCAAAAAGCTAAAATTAACAAACTTAAGAAAAGCAAAAGTAATATATGTAAAACATTCCTGATGTCAAGTTAGTGACGTGAAACATTATGCCATCATCCCCCACCTACAGTACTTCAGAATGCTGCATACAACAGATATCCATATTTTATATCTTTTGTGATTCCAAAGTGTAAACTATTTCTTTAGTTTATTTTCTCTAATTCATACCAGCTGGCAGTTTGTTTCTTCACAATTCAACTTTAGGATTGAAACAGATGAACAAAGTTATGTTAAACAATGGGCTATGATTCATTATATCACGTGACTTCCAAGTCATATGACCACTGTGAGCTATAAACAACATGGCTGCTTTCATGCTGATATAGTTATAAAATGGTGACTACATAAATACCACAACATAAAATGAGACTGTGGTGATATTACAGTTATCACAATAAAATAAATAAATGATAAGAAATACAAAATTGAAAGACTTGGCTCTAAGAAATGCTCAGTATGGGTTTTTAACAGAACCTCCTTTTTGAATTTCATATAACCTTATGAAATTGCTTTAACAAATCTGGAGCATGCACAACAGAAGCAGAAACCCATGAACATTCCTCAGGCCCATACCTGTTCTGGCAGTTAAAGTAATAAGGCAGTTAATTCTTTTATTTAAGAACCTAGAAATTCAAACATCATTGAAAAAGCTAGCCAAAGTTTCTTACTAAGACGTCAAAGAATCGGGTCGTATATAGTACTTTAGTTAATATATAATATGAAGGTACGACAGAATGAATTACTTAACACAAGGAAAAGTATTGAATGTAATTCAAGGTTTAAGTAAATGTAACATAAAGCTGAAAGCACAAGAGGTCTCTGCCTCATCTTAGAAAAGCTAACAACAAAATTTTCCAAGGTTAAAATTAATAAAAGGAGTAATAAATACCCCTCCTGAAAGTGGGGCTAAGCTGATGGGAAAGCCCATACACCCCCCATAAAGCAATGCTAAGGTCAGTAGGACAATCCACAAGTTACTGGTGACATTAATTGATTGGAGGAGGTAATAAAGTCTTGCATATTAAGACTCAGATTATGTGATATATTAGATAAGGGAATTAAGAAAATTATGAAAGCAGATGACTTGTTTAATTGCTTGCTCACGTCTTGGACTGAGACATTTGTGCATAACTCTCTGCAAATAAAGAAACGTTATGCGTTTTCATCTGGGCTCTTTGAAGATAGAGGATAGTTTTTCTACAACATTCATCTAAGCCAAAACAGTAAACTAGGTTGGAAGTCAAAGATTAAAAACAAAGAGTTGTTAATAAAAAGTTATTGAAACAATAAATATAGGAAAAGTTGTTTATAGAATTTGCAATCACAGATAACCAGACACACTTGTAACCATCCATGTACCTGTATAGTTAACAGTGTTGTAACTGTAAATAAACAGCTTCATAAAGCAGTGTCTCTGAAAAACATTAAATAATTTCAGTATCAAGAAAAATATTCTAAAACAGTGTAAGTAAAATTTTGAGGTAGGATTCCAAGTAAACAAAAAACCCTAAATATAATCGAAAACAAACAGCAAAGTGTGAAAGAAATGACAGACAAATTTATCAAAAAGACCCAGATAATAACAATACTTTTAAAGTTTTGGACCAGAATGTCGATTACAGAAAGATAATCCACAGAATGTTTTAAAAAGGACTGGAAGAGACACTGTAGGCTTTGTTAGCCAAAAGGCAATCTTATTTTTCATTAAAATAAAAAGGGCATAAATGAAGTCGTAGTCAGTTACAAAGAGGTCTTTTGAAGTTGGAAAATTCAAAGAAACAGTAGACAAAGAGTTCAACAGGGTTTTATCCAAGTGGAAAAACAGCAATCTTTAAAAAGTCATGTCATGTTGTCCCAGTGAATTGTAGGATACCTTGCTTAGGTAAAGAATGACATGAAATCCATTTGCCTATTGCCCATCAAATTGTTAAAAAAAATGACATTTTTTTGAAAAGTCTTAAGGTGAAAAATAAACTGCAGATATGGAATCGCTGGGTGTGAAAACCACTAAAAAGACAACCAGAAGATCACAATCACTTTAAAAAAAGTGCACAAAAAACAGGAATCAAATCATAATGGCTAACACACAGTATGTTCCTTCAGAATCAATCCAACACTAGTATAACAAGAAATGTTTGCTGCCATTAAACATTGATGGATAGTGATGTCTCAGTATGTCATGTGACCTCACTGACAATAGATATTTTTACTTTAAACAAAATGGATGTAGCATAAAGTGGGAGGCAGTATCCAAAAAACTAAACTACATCCTGGTTAATCAGTGCTACGCCCGTGACATGTAGCAGAGTGAAAACAATCCAGTCTTTTGTGTGAGATATTAGTAAGTTTCTATTCAGTTATTTCACATACGCACATTTCAGAATAATTGTTATTTATTGATATTCCATCTACTTGTGCATTAATGAAATGATTGATGATGTTGTTTCTTGACATCATGTATTTATATTTTGTATATATTTGTTTAACACACTGGTTCAGAACTTTATAGATTTATCCTTGTTGTGTACTGTGGTATATTTTTTCCATGTTATTTATGTGTATTGCTCACTTTTGTATATTTCAAACAAAATATTGATAATTTGATTATTATTTGCTATTTGATGGTAGAACTTGAAAGTGTGCTTACTGACTTTTCTTTTCCTAGTCAGCACATTGCTGAAGCACGCATTATTTTGTTTCCCTTTGCAAATCCAATAGTTATTAACCATTAGAGAAAATTCCTGAATGAATGTCACCTGAAAGGAAGGTCATCCTTGTATAAAAGTGCAGGAGTACTGATTACCTGGAAAACATACACATCTACAGTAGCTAAAAGGAAAGGCTATGATAGTGCACCTCATGGGCACCAACTCGTCACAAATATTGCTTGGGCAATAAATGTATAGGCTATGGCATTGATAAAAATTCAAAAATAACATAAGTAGTAATAATAGTAATCCTCAAAGAAGATTAGTGTTGGAGACACAGTAAAAGCAATTGCTAAAGCCATTGCTAATGGCTGATTTACCTCAAAAAACGAGCATCTCTCAAATGGACTTAAATTAAAACTTGCATTAAAACTCCACAAATATTGTCTTCCCTTGTTCTCCATCGTTTATGACTTGACTGATTACATTCTTCACATTTGCTTCTGATATGGTAAAAATGTTGTCTATAGTCAGTTTCTCACTGGAAAAACATCTCTGACGTCACACATTGATGGGCTGGTGATACTGCATTCATTGAATATGTTCATTGAATATGCAAGGACAGGAAACAGGATAATCATTATACTTTGATTTATCCATCCATCCATCCATTATCCAACCCGCTATGTCCTAACTACAGGGTCACGGTGGTCTGCTGGAGCCAATCCCAGCCAACACAGGGTGCAAGGCAGGAAACAAACCCCGGGCAGGGCACCAGCCCACCGCAGGGTACTTTGATTTAGTTGAAGTTTATGATTATATTAGGCTAAGCAGTTTATTTCTGTGACTTATATTCGAATTATATGTGTTTGGCTTAATGAGCAGCATGGTAAGTTTATGATTTTTCTGTCAACATCACTATATGCGTTTGACTGGCAGGTAAAATAGAGAGTTACCTATTAAAAAAATACTTTATACTGCTACTCAGTGGTGATTTTTTTTTTGCTTATGTGACAAAGATTCTATATTTTGAAACAAATCTGAAATGCAAAAAAAAAGTCTGCCAATACAGGCTATTTGCTATGTGTTATCATCAAGTGGCATCAAGCAAATACAGTATTTTTACCAAGACAGTCTTGTAGGCAGATGTTGACAAAAGTAATCAAATGTCTCCCTTGATATGTTGAGTGTCAAACTCTTTCACATCTTGTTCCAAACATTCTTGGCTTCTCTGTCATGTACATAGGTTTCTACGTTCAGGTCAAGTGTAGGAAAAATCAATCCCTTGATCTTTATATGGATGTGTAGTGCTTTCAGAATTATCTGCCAGGATGATTCCACCCAAAGCATCATTGAGCACCTGCCACTGTGAGCTGACATGTCAGCAGACATTGTGCAGTGTAAATAGTTTGAAGTCAGCATGTGCCTCTTATACATGGTTGTCTATTAGGTTTCAATTGCCAGATGAATTAATCTTTATTAATTCTGCAAATTCAGGATAGTTATTGGCACAAAATCATATTGGATTCTAATCATTTTCAAAATTAATTTGCTGCAGTCCAAATCTAGCCTTAGTAGCCTATTGCAACATATAGACTCAAAGATAGCTGTTATTGACTTTTCAACTCATTTTTATCATTGTAATTTTTTCTAGCATTGCCACACCACTTAGATGACATCTATGGTGTACACTATTTTCTCAAGTGACAGGTCCTCAATTGCTCAGTAGAAAATGAAGTTAAATAGTATTAAAAAATATCACATAGTCACATTTATCACATCCTCTTTCTTTTCGTCAAAGGTTTTGTAAATTAGGTGGAAAGTATTCAATATTTAGGTGAAATTTATAAAACCAGGCAGACTGTGCATTGTATGAAATATGAAAATACCGCATGAAACATAATAAATCATATTATGCGGCATTTCTCTTGAAGGCATTTCTTGTGGAGGTTATTATTAAGGTATTTAAACTTGCCATTACTTATTCCTCCTTAGCTAATCCACAACTCTTATTAGACTCATGAAAACATGAGTTGACATACGGAATAAGCAAATTTATCTAAAGTGTTTTGTTGGCAAGTTAACATAATCAATGCCTCTGGCATATATGCTTCATATACAATCACATCAGTGTGTCATTTTCACTTAATGTGTGAAATAAGAGAAATAATGAAATAAAGTATCAATTACAAAATATGCAACAAAGAAAACTCTTTTACTCGTGACATTGTAATTAAGTGTGAATGCAAACTTATACAACAGTTAGAAGATGAACTACTTTAAAAAAATGACAAGTGCTGAAATATAACTCTGACAATACTTAGTATTTTCAAGTCAAGACATAAGACGAATCAAGATTCACAGAATTTTCATGACTGATGCAGAGCTTTACACATTCTAACAAGACAGGGATTGAGTGTTACAGAGTGGGCGTCTTTGTGGATCTGTTTTTGACATATCCAATAGTGAAAACGGGTTAATATTCAGTAGAATTTACCACCACAGTGGCGGGTCAGAGATCCCCCATAAGACCTTAACCTTTGCCAAGTACAATACACTTTTTCTGAGAGTTTTGAATGTCTATTACTTTTAGCAGATTTTATCTCTCTGAATATGTTGACAGCCACCCTTGGGCACTATTTGTTTCTGCATGGTTTGTGAGCTCAAAGAACTTAAACACAAAATAATGTTTCAGTTTTTTTTCTTTCCAAAATATGTCTTAAAAAAGCGACTTCAGTTCCAGACACTGGATTCCTAGGGGTTTTAGGATTTGAATGTCAACTGGTAACTAAAGGGATTATTTTTCTTTTTCTGGAACTACCTAGATAAAGACTTACCCATAATAATTCAAGTTATAATGTACCTTATGTCATTAATGGTTTTTCTTGCAGTGGTGATTTATTAATTAGTGGTAAACTTTCAGTATTTTCTGCCTATTTTTATTAAAAATAAATTCAGTCAGACTTTCATACCGGGCACATTATGTAAATGGCCTTAGTTCTTGTTGTAACTAATATTTTCATAATCTATCCAGCAGAAAGTCCTATAATTATTGTCCTTTTGATATAACCATTACTTATGCTCATATGAACCACTTCATGCTATATTAGACATTAAGAACTGAAGTATACTGTAAGTCAATATATTTACTAAGTTTACATACTACTAATCGAATTATATTTAACATGTACAGAAATAAAGTATGATGATTGATTGATATTGTACCGGTTGCATTAACGGACTTTTCTTCATTATTTTAAGACTTTTCCTGCATACACCAAATATATTTTTTTATCATCATGGGATAGACAGTAACCAACCCTGGATGGAGCACCAGTCTATCACAAGGTGCACCCACACATCCATTTTCATTTATACTGGGCCATTGTATTTGTTACTTAACATACCACAGATTTCTGTAATGTGGGAGAACAACTGCAGCTTCTGGGGAAAAATGCACATAATTACAGGGAGAAAGTGCCAACTCAGTATAGTCAGTGACCATGCTGGTACATAGTGTGCTGTGCAGTAGCTGTAAGGCAGCAGTGCTAAGCACTTCAGAACTGTGTAACATGGCCAGATGTTAAAGACTCTGAGTAAAATTAATGTAGAACATAACAACTAATTACACACTAAAAATATAAAAATAATGAAATATAAAACTAATTTCAACTTAGGTTTTACCAGTTACATTCTCTCATGTTTTAAAACACACTCACTGTTAGTAATACTACACAGCTCTGGTTATCTGCCAAGTGGATCTGACACCATTTAAGGTCATAGTAGTATTTTTTATAAATACAAAACATTAAATATGATGCTAAGATTTTTACTATTATGAGTTTTGTGTCAAAAGTTAATGATATTTTACTTTAAAATAATGTTATTTTAAATGTACTTATATATAATTTCTTTAATTAATTTTGAAGATATAAAGGAATAACTCTAAAAGTCAAGTTAACATCTAAAATAATATGCTACAAGCAGAAACAGCAGGAGTTACTTTAGATGGTACTACAAGATTGGAAACCCTTCTGCATCCTCAAAATATACTGTGTCTTAGGGTCCCAGTTGTTTTGCCCCTGTATGCCTCGCCTGAGTGGGGCAGCAAAGACAAAGTTAGCCTTCATCTGCAGAAGGCTTACAACTATGAGCTTTTGTCAACTACAACCATCTTGAGCTGTTTTCAGCTGCTGTGTCAATATCCCTAGTGGCTTCCCTCAGATAGTTAGGTTCCTACCTGCCCCTTCTGTAAAAAATACCACACTGATTCTACTGGAAATCCATGACAGGGGACTTTGATGGGGAATAATATTGTGCAGCATCCTTTGACAAGAGCTTCATCCTTCAAGTCCTGGTACAGTACCTGGCTTTTTTTAACTTATTGGATGTGGTCAATCTGTCCAGCCAGTGCACCGTAAGTTCAACTGTGAGGAATGGTTTTTGTGTTGCTGGATAGCAGAATTAAATCTGCTTGTGGTGAAGTTTCTGACACCTCTTCTGGGAAGATACGTATCTTTGCCAAATCTACTTGCATGTCCCAATTTGAAGCTTGTTGCAGAATAAAAAGGTTATTCTTGGCAGTTGTTCTTGCCCTAGGAGCCTTATCTTCTTCCCTTAGGAAGATAGGTTCAGCTGGTGATGCCTGGTATTTATTGGCTTTGACACTCTGTTAATCCATCCATTTAGCATTTCCTGTAAGGAACTTGACCTGCCTCCATCTGTAGTGGCCTTCCACAAGTGCTTTGCGAGATCCTGTTACAATGTGGTTCAGGGTGCAAAGGGATGCACTACACTGCTTACAGGATGGATCTTCTTCTTTACCCCAAATCCGTAGGTTGGTCAGGGTTGAGAAGAGGTTAGCCACAGCATGCAGAAGGAAGTCAACCATGCCCCATATTTCCTTCTAGCATAGTGGATGGTCAAGTGCCTGGTTCCACTGTGTCCACTGCTCCTGATTTGAGAGCCATACTACTCTTTTTTTGACTATTGTTTTCCACAGTATTATATAATTTAAGGCACCTTGGTGTTCAAACCTATTACATAACCATATTCCAAGTCTTCTCATCTTACACATTGGTCAGAAAACATTGCTTTTGTCTGTGTTATACTGACTGCAGATGTGCCTTCTGTAAAAGGAATTTCACATTACTACATTTGTGTGTGGTTGCTTTTTGGGGTGAATCAGTTCATTGATTCATGTCACTTTTAATAAGAAAGACACAAAATATCAAATTAGAGCTTAGTAATTTACTAGTAATAACCACATAGAAAATATCTGAGTTTTAGTTAATCACAGTTAATCATTTTTATTTACTCTTTTATTTTCTCTTCTCCTGTATATATTGCTGGAGGGTTACAGATTAGAATATTTTTACCACATGTTTCACAGCACAAGAGGTCTCATATATAACACAGTCATGATTTGATACTGAATTTTATGAATTTGATCTTACTTTAAAAAACTGAAAAATGAGCATTTTGCTTCCTGAACACTTTTATGTATATCTTTTGGATTTTGGCCTGCTGATCATAAAAACCACCTTTAAATTTTACTGTCACATACCATTTTATTGCAATCACCCGTATTTGTGATTTTCTCCCAAATTATCAGTAAACATATACAGTTCAACTACTACAACAGGAATATCTATGATTTAAAAGTACTAATACTGCTAGTAGTGCAGCCCAAATATACCAAGTAATGCTTCATTTATGAATGGGATAGTCATGCTAACCAGTGCTGACCTGTCTTATTGCATTAAAAAGAGCTGGCTACTCATAAGCTTTTGGTTCCAGGGCAAAGTACTGTGGCACATGAACCACTTGTTGACGTAACAAGATACATTATTTTTATCTTCTCTTTATATTAAACCTGAACTGGTGAAAAAGTGATGAGCAAGGAAGGTGAAAAATTTTGATATTTGAGGCAGATGTTTCTACAAGTAACTAATGCCAAGATTAAGGGTAGCTTTTTCGTTGCTCCACAAATCAGACACGTCATTATTGACAAAACGTTTTGAAGATTGGCCAGAGAAAATTTTATGGAGAGCATTCAAGGGTGTTTCTGAGAGTTTTCTCGGCAACTACAGACTACCAAACTACATTCAGGTGGTTGACAGCATGCTTCAAGCATACAAAACCATGAAGTGCAACATGTCATTAGAAATTACCGTATATACTCAAATATAAGCCGAGTTTTTCAGCACCCAAAATGTGCTGAAAAACGTCACCCTCGATCTATATTTGAGTCAGGCGAGAGAGACACACACACACAAGAGAGAGATACAGTGAGAGAGATACCATATTGTTTTTGTTGACCCTGTTCTCCACTTACAGAACTAGTTTACTGTTTTTCTTTGAAATAAATGCTCAAAAACATTTAATCTACTGATGCCTCAATTAATGTACAGTAATTTTATTGGTATTTATTTTGATTATTGAAACTTACCAGTAGCTGCTGCATTTCCCACCCTAGGCTTATACTCGAGTCAATACGTTTTTCCAGTTTTTGTAGGTAAAATTAGGTACCTCGGCTTATATTCGGGTCGGATTGTACTCGAGTATATACGGTAATTTTCTGTATTTTCCCTCTTGGAATTCTTCCTTCCTAATCATGGTGTGGGCAATGACAAACATGGCAAATGAGTTTATCAGGACATTGTAAGAATGAAAAAGCAATGTCAGGAAAAATCAAATTCATCAATGCTGACTGAATGTTCAGATCAGATCAGATGCTGAACAGCAAAACAGCTCAACTGAACTAATGCAATTTGTCAGCATCATTAAGTGATTAAACACATATATTCAATAAAAGTGAATTTCATGTTTCTCTAAATTCCTAAGTGATACATTCTTCTTCTTCTTCTTCTTTCGGCTTCTCCCGTTAGGGGTTGCCAAAGCGGATCATCTTCTTCCATATTTTTCTGTCCTCTACATCTTGTTCTGTCATGCCCGTCACCTGCATGTCCTCTCTCACCACATCCATAAACCTTCGCTTAGGCCTTCCTATTTTCCTCTTCCCTGGCAGCTCTATCCTTAGCATCCTTCTCCCAATATACCCAGCATCTCTCCTCTGCACATGTCCAAACCAACGCAATCTCGCCTCTCTGACTTTGTCTCCCAACCATCCAACTTGAGCTGACCCTCTAATGTACTCATTTCTAATTCTATCCACCTTCGTCACACCCAGTGCTAAATCTTAGCATCTTTAACTCTACTACCTCAAGCTCTGTCTCCTTCTTTCTGGTCAGCCGTCCTGCAGACCTTCCCTTTCACTCTTGCTGATACCTGTCTGTCACAAATTACTCCTGACACTCTTCTCCACCCATTCCACCCTACCTGCACTCTCTTTTTCACCTCTCTTCCACAATCCCCATTACTCTGTACTGTTGATCCCAAGTATTTAAACTCATCCACCTTCGCCAACTCTACTCCCTGCACCCTCACCATTCCACTGACCTCCTTCTCATTTACACACTTGTTCCTACTGACATTCATTCCTCTCCTCTCTAGAGCATATCTCCACCTCTCCAGGGTCTCCTCAACCTGCTCCCTACTATCGCTACAGATCACAATGTCATCAGCAAACATCATAGTCCACGGGGACTCCTGTCTAATCTCGTCTGTCAACCTGTCTATCACTATTGCAAATAAGAAAGGGTTCAGAGCCGATCCCTGATGTAATCCCACCTCCAACTTGAATGCATCCGTCACTCCTCACCACTGTCACACTTCCATTGTGCATATCCTGTACAACTCTTACGTACTTCTCTGCTACTCCCGGCTTCCTCATACAATACCACAGCTCCTCTCGAGGCACCCTGTCATATGCTTTCTCCAGGTCCACAAAGACACAATGCAACTCCTTCTGGCCTTCTCTAAACTTCTCCATCAAGATCCTCAGAGTAAACATTGCATCTGTGGTGCTTTTTCTTGGCATGAAACCATAATGCTGCTCACTAATCATCACCTCACTTCTTAACCTAGCTTCCACTACTCTTTCCCACAACTTCATGCTGTGGCTCATCAATTTTTTTTCCCCTGTAGTTACTGCAGTCCTGCACATCCCCCTTATTCTTAAATATCCAGTACACCAGTACACTTCTTCTCCACTCCTCAGACATCCTCTTACTTTTCAAGATTCCATTAAACAATCTGATTAAAAACTCTACTGCCATCTCTCCTAAACACCTCCATGCACCTCCATGTAAGTATGTCATCTGGACCAATGGCCTTTCCATTTTTCATCCTCTTCATAGCTGTCCTTACTTCCTCCTTGCTAATCCGTTGCACTTCCTGATTCACTATCTCCACATCATCCAACCTCTTCTCTCTCTCGTACTCTTCATTCATCAGCCTCTCAAAGTACTCTTTCCATCTGCTCAACACACTCTCCTCGCTTGTGAGTACGTTTCCATCTTTATCCTTTATCACCCTAACTTGCTGCACATCTTTCCCAGCTCAGTCCCTCTGTCTAGCCAATCGGTACAGGCCCTTTTCTCCATCCTTAGTGTCCAACCTCTCATACAACTCATCATACACCTTTTCTTTAGCCTTCACCACCTCTCTCTTCACCTTGCGCCTTATCTCCTTGTACTCTTGTCTACTTTATGCATCTCTATGACTATCCCACGTCTTCTTTGCCATCCTCTTCCTCTGTATACTCTCCTGTATTTCCTCATTCCACCACCAGGTTTCCTTTTCTTCCTTCCTCTTTCCAGATGTCACGCCAATCACCCTTATTGCTGTCACCCTTACTACATCTGCTGTAGTTTCCCAGTTGTCTGGTAACTCTTCACTGCCACCCAGTGC